>NC_083761.1:50510756-50815756 GCF_963514075.1 Conger conger | reverse complement strand
AGAATACTGTGAATATCACAAGATTATATCTTAGGGGGGGATGCGAGAACAATGGAACAAGCAAAAGGGAACAAAATAATAACTAAAATAAGGACAGGATAGGGACCGAGACCATGAAAATGGTATTACCTGACTGGTAGGTGTTCTTGTATTTTTGCGATCAGGCCCATGGAGGGGTCTGAGCGAGTATACATGGTGGCCAGGATTGCGATAACCACAAACAGCCAAGATGAGGGGCTAGCAGGGTACACCCCAGTGATCACGCTATTCTGTAATCAAGAGGCAAGTTTATTGAAGGTCCACAAGCAGAGGAGGCTGACTTTTTCAGTAAGGGTCGGGATCTCCGTGAAATTGTGATTATAACCACAGTGAACTGAACTCCAGGCTGCATAGGTCTATTTTTAAAAACACACGTGCTCATCATCGTTGTTCATGGAAATATCCAACTCTAACCCAAACCCTAAGGGCGCAAGCGAAGGACCCAAAGCGCGATAATGAGTACATTACCTATTGTTCTTGTGTGGCTATGGAACACAGTCTAATAGAGATCCAGACCCATATCGAAACTAAAGGCATTCACTTACTATCACCCCCCCCCCCATTATTACAACATTCTAAACAAGTCTACTCTGGTCAGATTCCTTTCAGAACAAGTCTGCACTGTTCGACACCTTTGTTCCTTCAGACTATTCACTGCAGACAACTACTATCCAGAAGATACTTGAGATTCTTCTACACTAATGAAAGTGTTTTGTGAAACCCTCCCTCCCAGTGTGATGGTACAGACTATACAGCGGGGTGCAAGAATTTGTGCACCCCTGGTTTAAATGTCTGTTACGATTAATGTGTACGTGACGGAAAGCAAACCTGAACTGTAAATGTTAAGAGTTTGTTATACGAGACATTTCTGCAAATTTGAAAGCAAGGTTTTTTGGGGGTTTTTTTTCTTTAAACAGTTTAAATGATGAAAAAGGGCCCCGTGCAAATGTTTTGGAACCCTGTCAGTTAAAACTCCTCCAGTGGTAATTATTACAGCTTGCAAACGCTTCCTGTAGCCAGCTATGAGACTTTCAATCCTCGCTTTTGGAATTTTTCCCCATTCTTCCTGCCAAAACACCTCTAGCTCAGAAATATTCCTCCAATATACTTTTTTTCCTGTAACAGTCTCAGACAGAACATATTAAGTCCTGCTGTTAAACATTTTAATGATTTGCAGGATTCACACAAGAAAACAATATAAATATCACCTTCAAGCGGATGAATCTCTTCTTCCAGGAGCGCAGGCCAGAGAGGTACACCTGCCTTAGAGCCTCGTGGGACAACTGCAGGTCAATGCCCTCCGGCGTGATGGTGAACTGGAACGCCACTGCCTGGTGAGCTTCTGCCATCTCTGTGGAGCAACTTACGGGGTTATAACAACACCGACGCACTGACTAAAGCACAAGACCTTTATTACGGAAACATTCAGTTTAAGTTTTAAGTTTAAGTTGTAACCAAGTACAATCTAACACTGCACTGAAAAACATCCAATCAATGAAAAATATTTGGAAAATGTATTTTGTGTTTACTCCAGTTCCCTTTGTTTAGCATTACATTTTGTATAAAGACCTGAAACCATTCAATGTGACAAATATGCAATATCAGTCAGGAAGGGACAAATGCTTTCTCAGGGGACTGCAACCCTTTGAGTCTTAAACAAAAGAATAGTTTAACACATTTAACAGCTACATTGCAAAATAATTCAACTCTGATACTGAATGAATTTCAAGTCATATCTAAGTAAAGGAGGGAGAGACTTGACTCATTTGGACAGACTGGAAACAAGACATTAATACCGAGACAGAGGAGAGCGGTTACAGAAGACCAACTGAACACTCATTTTACATTTACATTTACATTTTAGTCATTTGGCAGACGCTTTTAATCCAAAGCGACTTACAAGTGCATAGGTTCTACCACAAGTCAAAGCATCACATCCAGAACTAGAAAAATACACCTGGACTGCTGTTCTAAACATATAGTCGTCATCATAAGTGTCTTTTTTTTTTTTTTTTTTTTGGGGGGGGGGGGGGGGGGGGGAGATTAGACAGGGATAGGGGTATCAGAAGGGGGGGGCGGGGTAAATCAGGAGGGGGGACTAAGGTAGAGTTTGAAGAGGTGTGTTTTGAGTCTGCGTCGAAATAGGGGGAGGGATTCTGCTGTCCTGACAGTGGTAGGCAAGTCATTCCACCACTGAGGAACCAGAACGGAAAACAGGCGTGAACGCGCAGCTCGACCGCCAGGTGCCCGTAGAGAGGGAATCGTAAGGCGACCAGAGCTGGCAGACCGGAGTGGTCTAGCTGGGGAGTAGGGAGTGATCAGGGATTGTATGTAATGTGGGGCAGTCCCCTTAGCAGCCTGAAATGCCAACACTAGGGCCTTGAATCGGATGCGTGCGGCAATAGGAAGCCAGTGGAGGCCAATGAGAAGCGGGGTGACATGAGCCGACCTGGGCTGACTGGTGATCAAGCGGGCTGCAGCATTCTGGACCAGCTGGAGGGGCTTGATGGCGCACGCTGGGAGACCGGCTAGGAGGGAGTTGCAGTAATCCAGGCGGGAAATGACGAGCGCCTGGACTAGGAGCTGGGTGGCTTTCTCCGTCAGGAGATGACGGATGCGGCGTATATTAAACAGAAAGAACCTGCAGGTTCTGGCAGTGGAGGATACTTGTGGAGCCAGGGAGAGGCAGTTATCAAGAGTCACCCCAAGATTCTTTGCCGTACGGGAGGAGGAAACAACAAAGTCCTCTACAGTCAGTGAGAGGTCGATTGACAGAGAGGACTTAGCAGGGATGTAGAGAAGCTCAGTTTTGGCAAGGTTGAGCTTCAGGTGATGGGAAGTCATCCATGC
The DNA here is from genome assembly GCF_963514075.1 of Conger conger. Classification (NCBI taxonomy): domain Eukaryota; kingdom Metazoa; phylum Chordata; class Actinopteri; order Anguilliformes; family Congridae; genus Conger; species Conger conger. The sequence goes on along the minus strand of NC_083761.1, from coordinate 50,812,867 downwards.
AGAGATATCAGCCAAGCAGGCAGAGATCTGTGTGGTGATTTGGGTGTCAGGGGGGAAGGAAATGAAGAGTTGGGTGTCATCAGCGTAGGAGTGATAAGAGAAGCCGTGGGAAGAGATAACAGAACCAAGAGACATGGTGTATAGCGAGAAGAGGAGAGGCCCAAGAACCGAGCCCTGCGGGACTCCAGTTCGTATGGGTTGAGGGTCGGAGAGTGCGCCCCTCCAAGTCACCTGGTAGGAGCGACCAGAGAGGTAGGAGGAAAACCAAGCGAGTGCAGAACCTGTGACACCCATCCCAGACAGCGATGAGAGCAGAATCTCATGGTTGACTGTATCGAAGGCGGCCGACAGGTCGAGGAAGATGAGGACAGAGGAGAGGGATTTTGCTTTAGCAGAGTGGAGTGCCTCAGTGACCGCGAGCAGGGCGGTTTCAGTGGAGTGGCCACTCTTGAAGCCAGACTGGTTGGGGTCATGGAGATTGTTGTGGAGAAGATAAGTGGACAGTTGGGAGCAGACCGCCCGTTCCAGGGTTTTAGCAAGAAAGGGAAGAAGAGAGACAGGCCGGTAGTTGTTCAGGACAGAGGGATCGAGAGTAGGTTTTTTGAGGAGGGGAGTGACTCTGGCCCTCTTCAGGGAAGAGGGCATGGTGCCGGAAGAGAGGGAGGTGTTGATTAGAGAGGAGAGAAAAGGGAGAATGTCCTCAGATATAGATTGTAGGAGGGGAGAGGGGATGGGGTCAAGAGGACAGGTGGTTGGGCGGTGGGAAGTAAGGAGTTTCAGCGTGTCGGCGTCAGAGAGGGGAGAAAAGGAGGTTAGGGAGTTGGGGAGGGTAGGAGGGTCAGCAGGGGTGGAGGGTTGGGAGAAGGAATTGCGGATAGCATCGACCTTCTTTTCAAAGAAGGAGACGAAGTCATCAGGTGTGAGTGATGAGGGGGGTGGGGGGGGGGAGGGGGGGCCAGAAGAGAGGAGAAAGTTGAAAACAGTTTGCGGGGATTAGAGGCGGCCGCGTTAATTTTCGAGTGAAAGAAGGAAGATTTAGCTAGAGAGACAGAGGAATGGAAAGATGATAAGAGGGCATGGAAGGAAGCCATATCACTGGGGAGACAGGACCTTTTCCATTTTCTCTCCGCCGCCCGCAGTTCGGTTCGGACAGCTCGTAGAGCATCAGAAAGCCAGGGACTGGGGGGGGGAGGCCCGAGCTAGTTTGGTGGTGAGGGGACACAGAGAGTCAAAGGAAGATGAGAGGGAGGACATGAGAGTTGTAGCCGCATCATCGGTAGACAGTCGAGAGAAAGACTCCGCAGATGGTAGGGAGGAGAGGATTGTAGATGAGAGGGTGGAGGAAGACAGGTGGCGTAGGTTCCGTCGACAGGTGACAGTGGATGGTGGGAGAGATGGATGGGTGTTAGAGGAGAGTGGAAGAGAGAAAGAGATGAAGGAGTGGTCAGATATATGGAGTGGTGTTACCGAGAGGTTGGTTGTTGTGCAGCTCCTTGTGAAGATGAGGTCAAGAAGGTTGCCTGCTTTGTGGGTGGGAGGGGAAAGAGTGAGGGTAAGGTCAAAAGAAGAGAGGAGGGAGAGTAAGGTAGACTGGGTGGACTCTGAGTTGAGGTTGAAGTCACCCAGGAGGATCAGGGGGGTGTCATTGACAGGTGAGGAGCTGAGGAGGATGTCCGTTCACACACAATTCTGCCTCTTTGCACACTTTGAGGGTTCACGTTTCTGCCTGTTCTTTCTCCATCAGTGGAGCGATTGATCTGCTCATGTTTTTCAGATTGCAATACTGCCTCTGGGTCTCTCTGTACATCTGATTTGAGTCCATCGCTCCGCATGGTCCCACTCCTTTTTGTCACTGGATATTCGGTTGTTGCCAAGGTGACAGCACCGTCAGTTCCAGGCATACAGAGCACCGCCAAAGGCAATGATATCCATCTCATATGGGGAAGGGCTGATGTGCATACCAGCGCAATACCCAGCCGTTCATCCAAATTATGAAGTTTCACTGCAGCTTGTAGGGTTAATGTTGCATATGACCGCAATACCTTCAATAAAACCTAGTTTAAGGGAGCAACAGTTTGGGTTAACTGAACACTGTTTTCACTTCCTAGCCTGCAATCTGTCAAGCTTCAACAATAACTAGGTGGCCAAATTTAGTGGCCAAATTTAGTTGATGGTGAAGCAAGTTCATGATAATTGGTTTCATAACCATGTTATTTTCATCCTGGCAAACGTGCACGCTTGAGGGCCACAAATTCATTAGGTGTCACAACATTATATTTACGATGGTCACATGTATTGATTGCTGGTCAATACAGTAGTACACGCTAATTTTACACATGAAACTATACCACACTGAAAACAGTGGAGCAAATCATAGCAGGTAACCCAGGCTTGCCAGCAATGACAAAAAAAAACATACTGAAAATGGGTGACTTGTCTGAAACAGGTTCGCTAATTAACAGTTCTGTATGAAATTTTACATTTATTCACACATTTACAGTGACAGTTCAGAAAGAAATAGACTATTGGCCTTTTTGTGCGGTGCAACAGCAAAACATCCATGTCTTGGGACAAAAGTTTAAAAAGTTTCAACATGATCAATACTGTCATCACTAACCATTAAAAATGACCTTAAGTGCTCTGTTAATGCACACATCTGAAGCACAGACCTCCAGAACTTAGGTTTGGTGGAGTATTGTTTACTGTAACTTACAGTAACTGATAACCAAGGGGTCAAAATACAAGAGGTATTTAACTGCAACCATGCCCTTGAGAAAAAGTCCCACTTGCAGTCCATATTGTACAGTTTCTGTTCTTCTGGCTCTGTATTCCAGCACATTGGATTTGAAATCAAACAATGAATATGAGGTTAATTTGAGGGCATTTACATCTATATCGGGTGATCCATGAAAAAAAAATGATATACAGGAGTTGAGAACCAATAGAATAGCAATTGTACCAATATCCAAATACATAGACTACACCATAAAGTAAATATCCTCGGATAAAATGGAAATGTAATATTGCTATTGCCCCATATATGGCTGCATATAAAGCAAGTGACAAATTAATTAGATCAGCAAGATTCCTAGATATTTCTGGTTATTGGACACAGCCTTTGCCAGCTTGGAAAGGAAGTTCAGAATGTTTGTTTATTTGAGCGCAAGAGCTCAAAGCAACAGTAAAGGAACAGGCTGAACCGAAAGGATGCGTCGATAAACAGTTAACAGCTTTTCTTTTTCTGTTTTTAAAAGTGCATACACAACATTATTGGCCTAAACAAGCCTCATTTTCTTAAAATCACTTCAGTACCTACGACAGTGTTGTAGTTCAGAAGTAGAGCCTGTGGTTTATCAGATAATGTCAATTACAGTACGACAAGCACAAAGACCATTACACACCTACTGTTCTGAACATTTGCAATATACAGGACTGTGGTGATTTCGGATTTAGTTCAAATAAAATACTGTAATCACTGCACATACTATCAAATTCCATCTCTTATTGGTCAAAAACTAGCAATAGTTAAAATTGGGCTTTCAACATACTCAGTGAGCACTTTATTAGGTATTTTTTAGACTTATTGGTCTTTTGCTGCTGTAGCCTATCCACTTAAAGGTTTGATGACTTGTGCATTCAGAGATGCTCTTCTCCATTCCACTGTTGTAATGTGTATTTTTTTGCGTTACGGTCACCCTCCTATCAGCTTTGACCAGTCTGGCCCTTCTCCACTGACCTCTCTCATTAACAAGGCGTTTCCGTCCGTAGAACTGCCACCCACTGGATGTTTTTTGTTTTTCGCACCATTATGAATAAACTCGACTGTTCCAGGAAATCAGTTACAGAAAAACTCAAGCCAGCTCGCCGGGCATCAACAATCATGCCACAGTCGAAATTTTTACATTACATTGGCATTTGGCTGATGCTCTTATCCGGAGCGACGTACAACAAAGTGCATACCCATAACCAGGGATAAGTTCACTGAAAGACCCTAGAGGGAAGTACAATTTCAACTGCTACCTGTACAACAAAGATAAGGACGAGGGCCAATTTTTTTTTTTTTTTTTTTTTTTTTGAACAAAGAAACAAACAACAGAGCAAAAGTGACCAAAGTTAACTATCCAAACACTGCTTACCTAGCCAACTAAAAATACTGATACACAAAGAAAGTCACAGAGACAACAATTAAGGTTCACAGGGAGGTAGGGAGGGATGGGGAGAGGTGCTGCTTGAACAGGTGTGTCTTCAGCTTGCGCTTGAAGGTGGGGAGAGATTCTACAGTTCTGACCTCAACGGGGAGTTCGTTCCACCACCGTGGAGGCAGAACAGACAGTAGTCGTGAGCGTGAGGTGGAGGTTCGGAGAGGGGGAGGTGCCAAGCGGCCTGTGGAGGCTGAACGAAAAGGTCTGGCAGGGGTGTAGGGTCTGATGATTTTTTGTAGATAAGCTGGGGAAGACCCCTTAACTGCTTGGAAGGCTAGCACCAATGTTTTGAATTTGATGCGAGCCATGACAGGCAGCCAGTGGAGGGAAGTAAGCAGGGGGGTGCGTGTGAGTATTTGGGAAGGTTGAAGACCAGACGAGCTGCTGCATTCTGGATAAGTTGGAGGGGTCTGATGGCGGACGCTGGGAGGCCAGCCAAGAGGGATCACAGAGACCACATTTTCTCCCCATTCTGATGGTGGATGCGAACATTAAGTGAGGCTCCTGACGCATACCTACATGATTTTTATGCATTGAACTGATGCCACACGATTGGCTGATTAGATAATTGCATGAATAAGTAGATACTGAGCACTTTATTATTTCGATAACTGCATTAAGCCTGTGACCCATTGACATCACCAAGCTGTTGTATTCTTCTTTTGTGATGCTTTTACTGCAGCCTCTTTTCAGTTTGTTTGTTTCAGGGGGGTTTTCCCTTCAATCTTCTCTTCAGGTCAAATGCATGCTCTATTGGGTTAAGGTCTGGGGATTGACTTGGCCAGTATAAAACCTTCCACTTTTTCTCCCTAATCAAGTCTTTTGTTGTGTTGGCAGTGTGTTTTAGGTCATTGTCTTGCTGCACGATGAAGTTCCTCCCAATTCGTTTGCACACATTTCAAAGTTGGCAGACAGAATGTTTTTTTTTTAAACCTCTGAAATAATCTTTGGCCTTTGCATTACATTTATAGAGGCTCATCCCTGTACTCTCGCTTTCCGATTCCATAGCCTAGTATAGCCTCTATATTGCTGCTCTCTAAATGTTCTTCAAACAGTTAATTGAGATACAATCTCCCTAGGGCAGTGGTGAAGGTTTGTGATGTCACTGACTGATATTTTGGGGTTTTTCTTCACAGCTCATTTTCTGTCAACTACGGCTGTTGTTTTCCTGGTGGACATGTATGCCAGCAGTTTCTTTCTTTTTCAGGACATTCCAAGTTGTTGTAGAAGTTATCTCCAATGCTTGTTTGATTTCCCCTCTTTTCTAAGCTTCAAATTGGCTTGCTTTTCTCCCAAAGACAGATCTCTAGTTTTCCTGTTGGTTGATCTTTTCTAACACAAATGCAGTATTCACAGGCAAAACCCAACGCTAAAACCAAGAATCTAACAGGGCACATCTGGGCAACAAGAAACACCCGTCAGTCACTTGTTCCAATACCTTTATTCACCTAAATATTGGGTGGTCTGATACAAAAGGTGATATGTTCTAAGATGTTGAACAAATCTAGATAAAAATACCAGGAAATAAAAGCTGAAATTCGGATGTCATCTCATGTACATCTTCTGACCTCAATTGTCTTCGGAGTATAGCAAAAACAAAGTAATTGACCTTGCTGTTCCATTACTTTTGAAGGGGACTGTATGTGTAGGCTATCATTCTACGGGAATAAAATCTATCAAGTACAACTGCCATCACGGCATCATCAGCTGGACCGCTAGTTACTTCTGGTTTGGTAAAGGATTGGAAAACATGTAAGGGTTTTTAGTGGGGTCAAAATCCAGCAGCACAGAAACTATCGCCGTCTTAAAACAGTTATAGCTGAACGATTTCAATGACCAATTGTTTTAAGGTTATTCACAAAAATTGCCTTCCATATTCTTTTAGCTACAAACAGTTTCACACCGACCTAGCTAATAAATATGAAGAAAGTATTTTAACATTCCTTTTTATATAATACACAGGCATTGTTGACAATTTTTCAATCAAAATTACACTTCTCATGGGATTAAGAGCCTACAACCAAGTCAACATGTAATGATGCGGATGTCTCAGGACAAGAGCTGATAAAACAGTTGGGAAAAACACACCAACATTATGTCACTATTTTTCCTAGTTCATTGGAAGAAGGCAAAGGGGGGTGTCAATGCTCAAGCAGAAGGAAGGAAAAATACCAGGCAGAGATAAAGCAGCAGATGGACGGGAGATATTAGGCATAGTCGTGTAAACTGGGTAAGAGGTGAGAGCATTCACACACTGGCAGAAGGATGGGTGAGACATACACAGAATCCAACACCCTAATTAAACAAGAATTACTCAAAGAAAAGCCAAAAAGAAAAGCCAAAAGCTTCTTTCACACTGAGGCATAATTGTCTTTCTTGCTGTTGTCTACCTTCAAAGAGTACATCAAAATTTGAGTGGGAGGAGGAAAAGGAGGGCATTTTCACATTGCAATTGCTCGTAGAGCCAAGCAGAACTGAGAATATCCATGTAAAACTTTTGACATCATTAGCAGTCACAAACTTAATTTCCTGCTGGCCTTTCATTTTATGTTCCATATGCCTGTAACAAACCAAATGTAAGTTTATTTTACTCAAGAACAATATAATATCTAAGAACTGATCTGATATGAGTGGTGGAGTAACAGAGACGTTATGATGGACTAGCCCCTATGTAGCAATATGAAATATGAATGAGATATTAGTAAAATGTGATATTTGAAAGCCTGAGGAACTGGCTTTGTTGGTTAGACAGGACAAAATTGCCCACGGATGAGTCTAGTCTGCTACGCAAACCCCTTTATTAGGTCACACGTATGCCAGACAACCACTCATATTTGCTGTATCATTTTATTTAATATTATATTATAAACAGAACTATGTTTTGCAATAGAGCACACGGTCAGCAGACACTAAGAACAGAACTGATTTTTAAACCTAACTTAAAATAACCATCTGAAACTATCCCAATTATGAAGTTCTACATACCTTCTTTGTGAAACCACACAGTGGGTCTCAGTATTTCGTCCCACAATCACGCTCAACCCTACTCCCACTCTCGCCTTCTGCGAGTCCAACAGAACTACAGCAATTACTGTACACCCGGTCATAAAGACTGCCGTCACCATGGCAACACACAGTAAGCATTAGCCAACGTATTTTCAGTCTTTTACCATTCTTTAAATAAAAGGTTGATAAATTAATATTAAACAACTGAATAAAAGACGATCACTAAACATATGACACGTATAGGAGTACATGACAATATGCTGGTAGTGAACGGTCTGCTTGCATTTTTAATTTTCTGACCAAGAACTCTGTTATCAGAATTCTGTCACAATAACGTTATAGATAAACGTTTATTAACCCTTATGCAAACTACTCAAATAAACACGTTTCACACTGGTTATGTGTTAAAATCCTTCCTGCTGCATGAAAACTCTGGAAAGTCGTGCCCTTCCTCGTTTTTCAAACTCAAATAGCTCATTGTCATTGTGTAAGTTAGAGGAACAAAAACAACATTTCTGTCAATTATCAGCTAACGTTAACGTTTCTGTGGGTAAATAAGTAATTGCTCGCTCGTCACACTACAAAAAATGGGACATCTATGTGGACCTAGCTAGTCTACCTAGCTAAAATAAATTCAGTGTTTAGTCAATTACGTGATATAAAGCAGAACTAGCTGAATAACAGCAATCATTAATTATACCTTCGTTTTCATGTGCCCAACCAAACGGACAATGAAGGACAAAAAACGCACTTCAGGCTCATGAAGCTGATACTGGTTAACGTTACCATTTAGAAAGTAACTAGAAAGCCGGCAGTTTAGTGAGTAAATAACACACAATTCCGGCTAAAATACCGTTAACTAGCTACGTTAGCTTAACGGTAAGTAACTAGTTAGGTAGCAAACGCTAGATAGGAAAAGGCATAGGAACGTTAACCGAGTACTAAAACACTACTGAGAAAGCTCGCGAGCCATTTAGCCAGCTAGTGAATATTATCTAACATAGCTCGCTAACTGACCATCGTTTAGAAAAACACGTAACTTGGCTAGCTTGACTAACGTAACCAAACAATTTTTGCAAACTGAAAATAAGAACTGCGATTCAAGTTAGCTATCTCTAGAAACTGGATACCAAAGATAACTAACGATTCGTTCGCTAACTTTAGCTACTAGCTTGCAATACGTTACCGGTAGTAAAACTGTTATTTAACGACCTCGATTCATCAATTTCCTCAGCTAACGTTACTGTACGTAGCTCGTGCAAAACCAAGAGCTTGCACTCAAAGCTAAGCTAATGCAAAGGCGTTAGCCAGCAAATCTAGCTAGTTATTTAGTCTCACACACAGATAAACATTCGCATGTTCAGAATTTATATTAATGTAGAAAATAATACTTTCGTCATTGGCTTCCATTAGAAAAACACTTTATTTTTTATTGTTTTTAAATGAAGTCGCCGAGAAGTAACGTCCGCTAGCTAGCTTGCTAGATAAATGTTCTGCCTTCTGTCCTATCCCAGAAACCACGCCTAAACGCACGTTACCTAACGGCACAATCAAGCGAATTGTTTCACAATTAAAGGCATTTCATCAGCAGTATGATAATGTTTCATTTCATACCTGAAATTGGCTGAAGACCGAAAATTCGAGAAATACTGTTAGCTGGCTTCTGCAACACTGTTTCTCCCACCTCCTCCCTTCTTTCTCCTCCTTTTCCCTCAAATTCAGTCAGTCCATAATTCAACGCATATTTGTCGCTATAACATGTCATTGGTCCATGTTCTTCACGTGACTGTTTTGCTTATGACGATTTCTGAGGAACAAGCGGTGCCGAGAGTATATTCTAGGTGGATTTTCTGCCGCAGACTGCAAACATAAAAATTACGTAAAATAACAAAGTATGCTTTACTTAGCATGGACCTTTTCAATAAACATCGCTTCTTTTGAAAAGAAACAAAAAAAAAAAACAATCCCTTTTAATACAACATTTTGCTATGTTCTTCCAGTGGACTCAAAAGCACAAAGTGACTTAACTCCATGCCATGAAAATTCAAATCCAAGTTAAAGTACAGCACTCCGTGGACAGAAATCTCTTGAGGACAGAATCGTAAATCATTATTTACCATAATATTTCCACAAAAAAACTGGTTTCACAATTATTGGCTTTAATACTTTATGCAACACCCCTGGCAGAGATGACAGTCTTTTCCTATAATTTGTGATAAGGTTAGGGAACTGATGAGTTAGCTGTTGGCTGTTGCCGAATTTGGCAATTTATTTCAATCTTAGCATTGTATTTTCCGGGGTAATACTCAACAGGGAAAACGTCACCTCCAGAGACACTCCAGCTGGGAAACAGGTTCCAGGTGCTGAAGGAGTTCCCCTGCCAAGATACCAGCAGTCCTCTACCAGTCCTGCTCAGCTGGCCAACTCTCCGACTGGAGCCGCTGTCCCAGGAGTTTAACACCCACCTCGCCGCAGGGTACGTTGTCAGCCTCCATTTTTGCCCCCTGGATGGATATCCCCAGCAGGTGCCCCAGAGTGGATTCCCTGGTCCAGTCACCTTATCCAAACACTGTAATCATAGGTGACTCTATTCTCAGTGAAGTGTGGGTAAATTCAGCAAGAATCCACTGTTTTCCTGGGGCCAGTATTCATGACAAAAAAGTTCCGCTGATTTTATCTAAACATCGAACCGTAATAGAAACATCATTCATGTTAGAACAACTGACATTCCCAGTTGAACTGCTTCAAAATTACTTTATTAACCTGCTGAACATGCAAAATGTACTAGGCAATTCATATCTGGGCCAATCTCTACATATCGCCATGGGTCAGTATGTTTCAGCAGGCTGTTGAGTCTGAATACCTGCATTTCCTCTCTGTGAGCTGGACACCACACACTGTCAGGTAACTAGCTTTTTAGACTTTATCAAACTTGCATTGTCCACATGACAAAGGTAGCCTGCTCTGTTAATCATCTGGAATGCTATCTGTTCTGTCACTGGTTCTCCCCTCCCCAGCAACAATGCTGAGATTTTATTACTTAATGGCTTTGGAGGAAGAGCACACACCATCCTGCCCAAACTCTTTCTTGAGAGGTATTCAATAACTGAGATGGTGTACCTCATACAATATTCATGTTTGGTCTCTTTAGAAAGAGACTAAAATCATGTATCCTTTGATGACAATATCATACTGCTTAGTCCTGCTTCTAACAATATAAGGGAACTTTAAGTTTCAGCTGAGACAGTTCTGCCTATCCCACACCTTCCAGATGTACCCAGCTGAGGGCAAGGTTCCTGCCCTTTTTGCAAGCTTTTTTCAGACTGACACTTTTAGGGGGTGAAGAGGGCAGTAGATTTGCATGGATGCTTAAAATTTGGCTGATCATCCTTGAAAAATTGCCGATAGCGATTAATTCTAGCCTGGGCAGAAATATTTAAAATTTGTTGTCAAACATGAATGGAGTCCAATGGGAAAATATTGTCTATTGTCTGTGTTAGAGCATCACAGTTAAATAAATCCTCTTTACATCAATAAGATAAATCTTAAAAATTTAAATAAACACAATTTTATTAATGACCTCTAAAAGAGTGCATTTCCAAAATTTCTGATGTAGAAACAACTTTAGCATTTATGTACCTTCAACACTATGGTGGATAGACAGTTAAGGGTTAAAAATAGGTTTAATCCTTTGTTTTTCCAAAGATATTTCATTGTTATTTCAGCAAATAAATTTTCCTGAAACTCTGGGATGTCGTTTTTTTATTTTTTATTCCTTGCAGTCATGGCAAAACTGACACAAAATCTCCCTCGGTGCATTCTTTATAGGCCCAATTCTGGTTCACACAGCAAAGGACCCAGACCTCTGCAGGCCTGGAGGATCTTTTTAACCCTCCGATTATGTTTGGGATCGATTTGACCCCATTCAGTGTTTGACATCTCTTAAAACCAGCCAATTAACTCTCATCTTGATGTTGTAGGATTTTTAAAAATGTTTATTTTTGTGGGATTAAATAGTAAATATGCAATACACATAATGCTATGTTTTCCGAAGTCCTGTGCCAAATTTGCATGTGCTGTATGGGCACATGCAAATTTTTATTTTTATCTCAGATTTCTTTGTGGATGATTCAGGTGGCACTTTTCTATACAGGTGCCAAACTTTCACTTCCTGTACCTCAGGCCCTAAAATGAGATTTTTCATATGTATGGATAAAAGACTAGTCATTTGGGAGACAATAAGAAGGCGACACACAAAGTGTAAACATTTTTCTTTTGCAATAATTTTGTGTTTATTTAAACCAAACATACAGTCCCTTCACAAAGTATTGGAACAGCAAGGCCAATTCCTGTTTTTGCAATACACTGAATACATTTGGGATTGATACCTGGATGGGTTAAACTACTTTGAACATAGCATCGTTGGTATCAGACCACCCAATATTTAGGTGAGAAAAAGTATTAGAACAGAGAGTATTTAAGTAAATGAAAGTAAATGACACTTCATATTTGGTAGCATATCCCTTGCTTGCAATACATAAAGCATCAAGCCTGCGACCCATTGCATTTGGTTGCATTCTTCTTTTGTGATGCTGAAGAAACACCTGTCAGTCACATGTTCCAATACTTTTGCTCACCTAACATTAGCATATATATCACAGAACCTACCTTGGCTAGCCTGACTGACTGACAGCTCTGGCTTTGCTGAGTTAGAGGACAAGCTTTTCAATTTTGATTTTGAAATACAACCTTAGAGTTTTGAACCTGGATTCACAGAGGAAGAATTGTGTGAGCAAGAGAGACAGATAGCAGAGGAACATGGACAACCGAACACAGAGTTTGCATCACTGCCAATAATACCTTTCGTCAAACTCTTGCTACATCCTGCAGTACTTACCAACTTCTTCTGCAGCAATAGGAGGATTAATTGGAAGAAATATCCCCAGGGAACTAATACATTGTAATTAATGACAGCGGCTCCACTGTAGCCATTGCGTCACGTTCGATAGCAGCATCAAAGTTAGAGAATCGCTGAGGTTCATCTCTCGATGGTAGACACGCATGTTCATTCCCATATAGTGAATTGATTTTAATGAGAAATTGTAAAGTGGGTAGCTATTCATGTTGGCTATGTCATCACTGTCTGTAATTTAGCTATCTTAATAAGAATTATTTACTGAGGCTGGCTAGCTAGCTAAATAATCTGGTTACAACTGAACCAGAGCACTGTTACTTAATCTAATGAGTGAAAATCATAGTTGTTGACATCCAATGTAAAGTGAGCTAGCAAAACACAACCATAGGCTGTCAGATTTATTGCTGAAGGCAATGGCTGTAGTGGAGCTGTGCTGTAACTCGGCAAAGTCAGAGCTGTCCTCATATTGCATTGGCTAGCCAAGGTAGGTTCAGTGATAAACCAGTTTCTGCAGTGACGTCACTGGATGTGTTTTTCCCCATATTTAGGAAACAGCTACACTGATGATGATTTTAAAAATGCCTACACACAGATTTGAAGCATTTAATCCAAATAAGCTCAACTAAAGAAAGTGTTACAGTGCTTCTTTAATATAATAAGAGGGTTGTGGGTGTCTCGGTGATGCAGCCTGTAGAGCACTGACCGCATGCTCATTGCGAGCCGCGACGTCGGCGGTTCGAATCCGACTGTCTGACATTTGTCGCATGTCTTTCCCTCTCTCTCGCTCCCATTCTTCCTGTCTCTCTATACTATACACTGTCCAAAAAGGCTGAAAAAATAATAAGAGGGTTAAGTCACAAAAGAAGTGATGTTTTGAAAGCACTTTTTTCTCTAAATGTTTTTTAGAGTGATTGAAAAATTAGTAGTGTGTATTCAAAGCATTACTACATTAATGCATTAAAAGGATTTGAAGGGATCTTCACAATTTTCACAGTTTTCATAACTGTAACCCATTTAACTCACAAGGCTGCAGAGGGGAGCTGCACTGGGGTAGATAGCAGGGGGGAGCAACACTGGGGCAGACAGCAGGGGAGAGCTGCACTGGGGTAGATAGCAGGGGGGAGCAACACTGGGGCAGACAGCAGGGGAGAGCTGCACTGGGGTAGATAGCAGGGGGGAGCAACACTGGGGCAGACAGCAGGGGAGAGCTGCACTGGGGTAGACAGCTGCACTGGGGGAGCCACACTGGAACTGCAGACTCAGGTATCAAGACACTGAAGGAGCTTTTGAGTCCAAGAATCCAGGGGCGTATAACATTAAAACAGCAACACGGGAAAGAAGAAGTATCACTGAGAGAAGAGGAAGTTCTGAGCAAGAGAGCTGCGGCTGGGTGTGGATAAAAGGTCCTTTGAAAATATATATAAACACTATATATACATATATATACATATACATATACATATATATATATATATATATATATATATATATATATATATATATATATATATGATGTTTATATACACCTAGTGAGCAATTTATTAGGTAGACCTGTCCACCAGCTTATACAAATATTGAATCAGTCAAACATGTGCCAGCAATTAAATGCATAAAAGCATGCATACATGGTCAACAGGCTTGTTCATCTGTTGTTCAGACCAAATGTCAGAATGGGGAAGAAATGTGATCTAAGTGACTGACCGTGGAATGATTGTTGGTGGCAGACAGGGTGGTTTGAGTATCTCAGAAACTGCTGATCTCCTGGGATTTTTACGCACACTAGTCTCTAGAGTTTGCAAAGAATGGTGCAAAAAAACATCCAGTGAGCAGCAGTTCTGAAGACATAAATGCCTTGTTAATAAGAGATGTAAGAAGAGAATGGCCAGACTGGTCAAAGCTGACAGGAAGGTGATAGTAACACAAATAAATAAATACGAATAAATACCTAATAAATTGCTTGGGATATATATTCAAAATAGCAATATGCCAGCAATTACCATGACCACACCTTACTTTAAGACCAACCTGCCTAGATGGTCAGTTGCTATTTTAAAAGTGAAGGCACTGAAAAAAAAACCTATTCTGTCTCTCTGAAACTAGCAATGACACTTATGCTTGTGTTATCCAAGTCCCAGTGCCTCAAAAGTTCTATGAAAATGACTGGCAAGTGTGGAATGAAACTTATCAACCCAGGGCACAGGCCTACTATTCAGACATAACACATACTCGTTGCATACTGCTTTAATATTTTCCTTCTGGAGAACATATAGGACCGTTAGCAGGTTTCAGAGTGGTCTGCTGCATGAACACAGTGAAATGAAATATTGCATTTGAGTGGCTAAATGCATGAGGTGGGAGCCTATCTGGTGAACTGTGGTGCGATGTCACGGTGCCTGTGCTCTCCCAAGATGGCTAGCAGAGAGTGCAGCAATGACCATTGATGAACTGGGATAACATGGAGTAAAAGTATTTAAAAATGAGATTTTTAGGTCCCATCCCCTGTCCAGCTGCACAGTGTACATTCTGATTGCTGCTTGTGGACACCTTTTTCTTTAGACTATTTTTATATTGTCATAAGCGCTGTGTTAACTTTGGGAGTCATACCCATGCAACTCCAGCTGTTGGGAGTGTCACAAGGCTACAAAAACCAACTGATAAACAAGTGCAGGTACGTAGGTGTCACAATCTTGTGATAATGAAACTCAAAACTGTGTTGTGTCATAATGGTCACTATTAGACATGCCAGTCTAAGACAAAGGAGAAAAAAACAACCTGGGTGAGTAAATCTGAAAAAGACACCTCAATGAGTTCATTTTTAAAGTTTATTAATATAATCATAATAATGTGATATTCATTTTTCACTTATGACCATAATCTTTGTCATTATTATTCATTTTTAATCACAGGCAATAATAGTAATAATAATAGTGCACTTTTATCTTCATAATATAATACAGACATTTCTTTTTTAAAACATTTTTTCATTGTTGTTGTTTTTTTCAATTTTAATAGGAAAAACCTTGTTCTACTGTGCATGGGGGAAATAGAATACATTTTACAATCTTAATTGGAATAATAATAAAAGTAATCAAAACGTGAGTACAGTGAAGCTGGAGACTCAACATATGGTTTTATATTTGCTGTATACAGTGAATGGACAGTTGAGTGGAAAGAGCATTTATCTAAAAGCAGCAGAGTGAAAAGAGGTGTATATAACCAGGAGGGACATGGCAGAATAGAGAAGAGCGGAAGGCAGAATGAGGTGCTGAGTGAGGAAAAGGGGTGGGGGGCAGGGGCAGGGTACATTTTGAATGGCCCAGTGGATGGCCAGAATTATCTGATTATCTTCATTTATATTACACTCAGCAGAGTGCTCCAAAGGGTGTCATTCTAGTTTCTCCGTCTTCAATCTTCCTCACTTTCAACAACCCGTATACATTATTACACACTTACCTCTTTAATATGTGTCTCATGGAACTTCATATGCATACAGATACATACAAACACATACACATGCGCACACACACATACGCACACACACACACGGACACAAATCACTGGTTGGAAGGCATACAGGACTTATGTAAGTCACTCAGTTACAAGCAGACAAAATGTAATATAAGCAATGTAATATAAGATGTAAAGTAAAAAGATATTTAAGCATATATAAGTAAGTCCACATCTGAATGGCTGAAAAGAAATACAATTTAAGTTTTGGAGTGGCCTAGTCAAAATCTTTACCTGAATCTAATAGAGGTGCTGTGGCAGAACCTGAAATATGCAGTTTACGATAAAAAACCAATTTGTCTGAATTAAAGCAGTTCTGCGAGTGGGCTGAAATTAGCGATGTGAAAGACTGTGGTTGGGAGCAATTATTTTTGCTAAAAGTGGTACAACCAGTTATTAAGGGGGTTTAAGGGGCCAATTACTTTTTTCATTCATTAAATAAAATAATACTTTTTAGAAATGTGATTTGTGTTAACTCAAATTCCCTTCGTCTTATATTATATTTTGTCTGAGGATCTGAAACCATTCATCGTAACAAATATGGAATAATAAGAGAAAATCAGAAACGGGGCAAATACTTTTTCATGGTACTGTAATGGTATCACACTAGAGCTAGTAAACAGAAATCAGCTGCTAATGGGTAGGCTTTATTTAGTATTCTAAACAGTACGTACATTTGTTTACTGTGCAAAACAAAAAGAAGTTAAAGATAATTTTAATATTAAGGTGTGTGTATGTGTGTGTGTGCATGTGTGTGTATGTGTATATATATATATATATATATATATATACAGTCAGCTCCAGAAATTATTGGCACCCCTAACAATTATTGTAAATAAAAACAGTGAAATTTGCAATTACATTTTACTTAATTTAGTTGATCTCAGTATAAAGGAACTATATTGTGTCATTCCATCACTTCCTGTTGTACTACAGTATAAAAATGAGGTAACAAGTATGCAAAATCCCTTTGTCATCCATCAGCATGGGAAAAGCCAAAGGATGGTCAATTCAGAATCGACAGATGGTAATTGATCGTCTGAAGTCTGATAATGGGTACAAAAAGTATATAAATGGTTAAACATACCACTTAGCAGGGCAATAATAAATAATAAAAAGGGCAATAATAAAAATGTATAAAACATATGGAGTGGTTGCAAACTTGCCAGGAAGAGGACGCAAGTGCATGTTGTCCCCATGGATGGAGAGAAAAGTGGTAAGGTGAACCCAAGGATCACCAAGTCATAAAATGGCACCTATGTAGGAGTTTGCCAGACATCATTGGAGTTATGACTGGAAGAGGGCGCTATGGTTAGATCAGACCAAATCGAACCTTTTGGCCATACGCACCTCAACATGTTTGGCGGTAAAAAGGAATGCACACAAGGAGAAGCCCCTCATACCTACTGTCAAATATGGAGGTGTGGCATTGATGTTTTGTAGATGTTTTGCTGCTAGTGGTCCATGGGCACTATTTAAGATCAATGGCACAATTAATTGAACAAAGTATAATTTTGGCAAAACATCTGGTTGTCTCTGCTAGGAAGCTGAGATTTGACCATCCGTAGGTGCAGAAGAACAATGACTGCAAACATACATCAAAATCCAGACAGAAATGGTTAAGTCAAAACATCATCCATGTTCTGCAATCCCCATCTCAGTCTCCCGACTTAAATTCAATCAAAGCCTTGTGGTCTGAACTGCAGATGGGGGTTCATAAGCGCAAACTTAGGGATATCAATGATTCTGAAAAGTTCTGAATGGGGGGATGGTCAAAAATCCCTTCCAATGTGTTCTCTAACCTTATCACAGATTATAGGAAAAGACTGCGAGGGGGTGGTTCAAAAAAGTATTAAATCAAGGGTGCCAATAATTGTGAAACCTGTTTTTGGGCAATTACATTTTTTATTTGAAAATTTAAGGAATCAAAAGTTTGATTCCATTGAATCATTAATAAAGCACAATTGTACACAAATGTAGCAAAATAACGTTTATGTCAACAACTGCATTTCTTTTTAGTTTACAGTATTTTTCATCAAAGGTGCCAATAATCTTAGAGCTGACTGATAGAGCTGACAGTATGTGCGATACAGTATATGTATTCTACTAGGTAAGCAGGTTGTTTTGCTTCTGTAGATATTTTTGACTGGTGATACACTTATAAACATGCAATGAAACATTCACCATGGTACAGTGTAGCATATTCTTCAGCACCACAGTTTGCAGCATGCCATGATGACTGTAATAACTAAATTATCTGGCCAGTCTCCCTTAAAAGGCATGCAATCATCAACTGACCTCTCACAGAAATGGTGCCCATTAGTAAAAATCTTGTATCTACTGGATACAAGTATGGTGCAGTACGGTTAACAAGGAAGCCCAATGCACAGGATAAACAAGAGTCAGAAGAGAAACTAGAATGAAGCCTCTGCTTTTAGTGTCATGTTTGGTAACATTGGTCAAATGGCATAGTGTTTTGTGTTTGCGTGTGTGTGCCCATGTGCGTGTGTGTGTGTGTGTGTGATGGTGGGGGCAGGGCCAGGAGGGGGGGTCGTCCGAGGGGCAGATAGAAGATAGCTACTGTTCTCCTGTGTAGTTCTGATGAGGACAGTGCATTCCAGTTTTGAGTCCAGTTTCATGAGAAAAATATCCATAGTTCACTGTGGAATATCATATGTCAATATGAAAATACTTGTAAATATGGGACAAAATCAGAAAATCACTCAGTTATTCATATCCATACTTCTGCTCTTCCTTTTCCTTGTAACAATGAGCAATGGAACTACAACAGTAGTCCATCTCTTCTGCATATCTTACTAATGTTCTTTTTGTAACCATTGTGAAAGATTTTCCCCCCAGAATTTTTCATTCTTATTTAGATTCATTTTCATATTTTATTTTGTGTGAAGGAAAATATATGAATGACTGAAATTAAGGACTGAAAGGACTGACAACCTTTGTAGAATGTTTTGACATTTTTTGAAATGTGGCTCTCCCTTTTCATTCACATAACTCTGCCTTAACTTGCAATTTTATTTTCCATTCTGATAGTGATTTTGATCAAACATTCACTCCCAGTGGTCTCACACAGAACTATTACAGATGGCGCATCATTCTCTTGGCAAATTCTCCAGTTATTTTTCCATTTGTTCCCTGTGAATCTTTTTTATTTTCTTCCATCCTCCTCTCTAACAAACAGATGAATACATACATTAAATAAATAAATAAATAAATAAATAAATAAAAATGTAACAGTTTTAGACATTCACTTGGTTAGATTTTTTGATCGGTCATTCAGAAACTCATGAAACTTTTTTGCTTTCACAATCATAATGAAACTCAACAAAAAAGGGTGTTGAATTTCATTTTGTACCTTCTCCTTTTTAAACGTGCAGTTTTGTTGTGTATTTCTATTATCAAGAGTCACTGTCTCAAGTTTTATTTTCCATTATTTGTTGCGTGAGCAATTCCATCATTAAAAGCTCAAGGTTTCTTTATTCTTCACATTTATCATGATTTCCTTCTCCAAGCCCAGGTTGAATGGTTCATTGAAAGTCATGCTCCACTGGTTGATTCAGTAACATTGGGGAGACAGATGTGACTGAACACTACTGTTGATCAAGAGAGTGCTTGCACTGGAGACACAATTTAAGATTCAACATCTTTAAGCTTTGTAACTTGTTTGATTGCATACAGGTTCCCACAATTTTTAGGCCCTCCTTGACGTCATTAGAATGACCTCAGCTCCTGTCATTTGAGTCTTGGATTTGGAAAAGTGGGATATATATTGAGTTTACCTGAACCCTTAACATTCAGCATTTTCTTTCCTGGCCTGCTCTTTGCCTTGCTGGAACTACTTCACTTATTTGGACCTTATAATTTCATTGCATTAAAGTTGGTTTAAATCAGTTTAACTCAATTAAATGTTTTCTGCACACACACTGTAATTATTCCATTCCATGAAAGAAGGTCATTGTATCAATATGTAGTATTGCTATCTGACCCTGACTAGCTTATGCTTGGTCTCTATTTAAAAACTGACAAAAAATATTAGGCATTATTTAAACTACTTGAAAGGATAATTGCCCTTCATAAACTAAAGATCTGATGATATGTTAAATCTGCATTTCGAGGAGATATCACCACTGGCAATATCACCACAAGTTTCCAAAATCATGTTTGGTTTCTTCACTAAAATACTAATGATTCTATCATGAAAGAAAAATAACTGAGGTAAGCTCCAGATCCTCTTGATCTCACAATTGTAATTGTAAGCTTTTCCATTTGTTGTAACTTCTGATCTCCTCTTTCCATTTTCCAACATGTTACAGTGGTTTCAAGATAACAATAGCTTTAGTCCATGGTGTGTCTGTCCATTTCTTGGTACAATGGAAAAAAATCTAATTTCTAGTTTAAACGTTTTCCAGGGCTGGAAGTTCTCATTTCTGCTTGATTCCCCCCCCCCCCCCCCCCCCCCCATCATCATTCTTTCAAATGTCTGTACTCTTTGGGGTGGTTTCCAGTAGGCTTCTTTCACTGGGACCTTCCGGTTTGGATTCTTCTGTCATACAGTGTTCCCTTTTCCTCCATGGTAGTTTTAAGACTACATTGTTTGTAATTGATTGTATCATATTTTAACTTTCCAGAGTGGGTCTCTCATTAAGAGTAGTGTTGTAATGACGTCATCTAATTTTGTTCATAATTCTTGTATTTCTGCTGTTGGTTTTCTTTCCATTGATGGATGAACATGTTTGCAGAGACCAATATACCATCATCTTATTTTGAAATTAAAAGCATTATTTTGTGTTTGAACAGACTTTTCACTTTGATTTAACTTTTATGTCTCACTTTCAGTGTTGGGTGAAATTGTGACCCGCTACCGTACTGACTGGTTGTTCTCAGGGTTGAGACTGCGTTCCATTGGAGGACAGGAGTCTTGTCTTGTCTTTACCAGATCCTCTGCGCTGTAATGCCCCTCCACTTCCTCCTATTCCCCCTCCGTCTCCCCGCTCGCCCCACTCGCCCCTGTCCCCTCCGCCCTCTGAGCGCCGTGAGTTCTGCCGGGTTGGTGTGCCCGGCGGCCGAGAGGACAGCTGCCCATTTTTTTCATCTGATAAAAAGAAAGGAGGGGTGGGGAGAAAGGGGGAGAATTAGAGAGACAATGGGGAGTAAAGAGGGAGAGAGACAGAGAGATAGAGGAAGAGAGAGAGCACTATGCAATGTGACACCACTGTGAAAGAATTGGAGATAAGCTATACAGCACATGTATGAGGACTCACCAGCAAGCGCCTGCACAGAAGGCTGGTCATGAGTGCTCAGCAGCTGGGCTTGAATGGTCTCCACCACTCTCTTAAACCTACGGCTGGGACCTGCAAATAGACATAGGGTAAAGGGCAAGCCTACATGCATGCACGCACACACAGACACATACACATTGGAAGCAAATGTTAAATTCTGAGAGGCAGTGACAAAGAGGTGACAAAAGATAGGTTAAATCAAACTGAGCTGGCATTTTGTGCTATTCCCAGCCCTAATGTTTTATACCATACTATCCTGGCTATTTTTTATCATATATAGCAAGCCATTTGTCCAGCCTTCCCACATACTCTCTCCCTCTATACCTGATATGAGGGTGAAAGTCACACTGTAGATGCCAGTCTCTCTCTTGCCCTCCCTCTCTGCTCTCTCTCTCTCTCGCTCCCTGTCTCCCTCAGAGAAGGCAATGTCCACTTGGAACTTGACAGGCTTTTGGAAGACAGAGGGACCACCAGAGGACTTGTACTCTGCCCTGAAACTGGTCTGGGAGATGACACTGTGGCTGAGGGAAGGGATCTGAAACAGTCAGACAAAGAAAGAGAGGAGAACTGGGTTTAAGATCCTGCAGCATAATCACTCCATAGTGACTCATGCCCACTGTGTACACTAGAAACATGCATGCAGTGTACTCTGACAACTGGGTAATACTACACTCATGAGACCGCTATGGCGAAATGAGGAAATGTTTCTGCATGACAGATCATCTTGTTATGCGTGGACATCTTATTTGGCAACTTGGCAAGTTCCTTTTTAACACTGACTCCAGGTACATCAGTCCAACCTCCAGGCATTCTACAATTCCTTGTTAGAGCCTTTACCATGCTGTCCTCATTTAGCATCAGTGTTACCTGCAGTGGTTCATAGTTAAGGCCTGAACAAAAAATGGCCCCACCTTAACTAACATTGAATTCAAAAATGAAAATCGCAAAAAATAAAAAAGTCGTGAGGTGACGTTGAACAGCGGAATCTGCTGAAAATAAGATTGCGCAGTTTTCATAACCGATGCGTCATATTGTTTTGAACATGGCGGTGGCAAACCCAGCTGAGAGTGGGGGAGAGACTTCATCCAAAAAACCCAGAGCATCCAAAGTGTGGGAATTCTTATGGTGCTTTGCACGCTGTGCAAGCCAAAACGGCAGATCACAGCAGCACAACTCCCTGTTAAAGTATTCTCCCTGTTAATATGGTAACTACAATTTAAAGTAATGTTAGGTAGGCTAATGTTAGCAATTGCCTCTTGTATCTACAGTGGCACGTAATGTTTTTTGTAGGTTCATTAAAACTACTGGGCTACTATCGGTGACATATAGCTAACTTGTATCATCTCGTTGGCATTGCTTACACCCTTTGTATGTATTTTTGAAAATCGCTGTGTATAAGAGCATCTGCAGTACTGTTGTTATATAATGTTAGCAAGCTAAATAATGTAGGCTACTCTTAATATACTGTTTAATATTGTGTAACAGGTAAGACTAGTGACGGTGCCTAGTCCCCGCCCTCGCCCAGGTGTAGAGGTAATCTTCATATAGAGGCAAATTCCTCTACTTGAACGTGGCTGTTGGAATTGTTTGTGGGTTGTATTGTTGCTGGAAGAACTGTAAGCTTTCAGTCCGGTTTATGGCCTGCGTGCACTGTTGCAGTTTTGTTGGCAGAGGTGAAGACTTG
Organism: Conger conger; assembly: GCF_963514075.1. NCBI lineage: Eukaryota > Metazoa > Chordata > Actinopteri > Anguilliformes > Congridae > Conger > Conger conger. The sequence goes on along the minus strand of NC_083761.1, from coordinate 50,790,256 downwards.
AATGTTCCTTCTTCGTTTATGGGAGCATCCGAAGGCACTCATTTAGTCATTGCTGGTAATAATTATTTTCTAAATGATCCCTTATTATTATATCCGTAAAGTGGTCATTCTGCCTCACATCTTGTGGGCACTATTTGAGGCTATTCAAATTAATGTGTACTATTTTTCCTAGTTACCTTGGCCTGCATAACTTGCACTTTCGCTTTTTTCATTTTGTATGCCTGTGTTCATATTAGTTCCTGGAGGACTGTTCACATTCTAGGCTAGCAATTGGCAAGCTAGTTATATCAAGCAATTTCTATTTCTATTTACATACTACAGTCAACAAAGAATGTCTCTGTGTTATGCAGCTGTGGATCACTTATGGCTTTATAGTATGACATTTCTTATGGTTCATGGATGACTCTGTGTTTGTTTGACCAGATTAGCAAGAGTAAGTACATCACAACTCGGCCAATTCATGCTGCATCAAGAATCTTGAGTCCCCCGACTTGATCATCCAACATAATTAGGTGTTCGTGTTTAGTCCGTTTGCATTACAATATTGCTTATTGTCTCTCTTAAGTTATTTTCTTTGTCCTGTTATTGTCTTCCATTTTCTTGTTTGTTGTTGTCTGTATCTTCTCTCATGAGTGGATGTGCTCGTAAGGCAAACCATGTTGCTGTATTTTTGGAGCGTGTTTTCATGTTGCGAAGAACTATGGGAATTGAAGTATAAAATAGACCTGTTATGACCGCCACTCACCATGGGTGGCCACTAATCCACCAAAAACCGAGGAACTAGTACACTTTAAGGTGTTTTATGCAACTGCCCACAGATTGTTATCTGGTGTTAATCAAAGCCCACTAAACAGAACTGCTAATGTGTGTGGAAAAATCTTTGTAGCAAAACAGGCAAACTTCGCAAACATATTTCAGAAAGATGCAGGGAGGGGTAGTGAAGAAGCTGACCCCCAGCCCCCCCCCCCCCCCCCTCAAATGTTCCGCCTCATCACTTATGACTCATAACTGAGAACCATGAGCAGAAACTGAAAATCTCTACTAACTGTCAATGTACGTGTCAGCTTTAACTCAAATACTGCATGTCTTAGAGTTTCCACCACCCATACTGTGCTAAGACATTCACAGACTGAAAAATATTGTAATTTCAACTTAATTGAATGAATAGTTATGTATGTTAATAAACTCAATTAGAAATACCCATTAAATACCACATATAGCACATACACACTTCAATACAATTTCAAGCAGTGAGAGAGATCATGATGAACAGAAAAACTCACTGAGAGGAATGCGTGGACGATGTCAGCTTTAATGGAACTCAGGGGCTTGTCTCTAATCACCACAAAGATCTGTTCCTCCTTCTCCAGACTGATGAAGTTCCCAAACCAGGACCTCTTTGCTAGTCTGAGTGAGACAGAGGGAAAGAGAATACATACACCCTCATAATCTGTTCTGCCATTCTTGTAACATTCATCCAGTAAATTGTGTATGCTCATATTACTCACTCAGGACTAGACTCTGGCGTCAGGCTGGACATGTCCTCTGATGTTGGGACTGACAGGGAGAAGGCGAGAGTTAGTTCCTACCATTCTGACATTTGTAAACATTACACCGAACACCGACACACAACATGAAAAGCAAGACAGAGCCAGACCAAACTGCTACACCTAAATAGCACCCATTTATTTAGATTAGTCCTTCATATGTAACATTTACATTCCCTCTACAAACTACAGTCCCCTCCAAAGGTTGGAACAGCAATGCCAAGTCCTCTGTTTTTGCAATATACTCAATACATTTGGGGTTGAGAGAAAACGATTAAGTTTTTCAGCTTTTATTTCCTGGTATTTACACATAGATATATTAAACTACTTACAACATAGCATCACACCACCCAATTTTCAGGTGAGCAAACATATTGAACAGAGAGTATTTAAGAACATGAAAGTAAATAACCCTTAATATTTGGTAGCATATCCCTTGCTTGCATTAACTGCATCAAGCCTGTGACCCAATGGCATCACCAAACTGTTGCATTCTTCATTTATGATGCTTTTCCATCCTTTTACTGCAGCCTTTTTTAGTTGTTGTTTGTTTCGGGTGGGTTTCCCCTTCAATCTCCTCTTCACGTGGTGAAATCCATGCTCAATTGGGTTAAGGTCTGGTGATTGACTTGGGCAGTCTGAAACCTTCCAGTTTTCATCCCTAATGAAGTCCTTTGTTGTGTTAGCAGTGTGTTTTGGGTCATTGTCTTGTCATTTTTTTGTGATGTCACTGAGGTTTTGGGCGCTTTCTTCATAGCTCTCACTTTGTTTCTGTCATCAACTGCTGTTGTTTTCCTTAGTAGGCCTGTTTGATGTCTGTTGCTCAGTACACCTGTAGTTTCTTTCTTTTTCAGGACATTCCAAGTTATTCTACAAGCTATCTCCAATGCTTGTGCAATGGCTCTGATTGATTTTCCATCTTTTCTAAGCTTCAAAATGGCTTGCTTTTCTCCCAAAGACAGCTCTCTGGTCTTCATGTTGGTTCATCTTTTCTCACACAAATGCAAAAGTATTTTGATAGATTGTTTTACCCATCAATCCAAAAGGATACATCTGGGCAACAAGAAACATCTGCCAGTCACATGTTCCAATACCTTTGCTCACCTAAAAATTGGGTGGTCTGATACAAAAGGTGATATGATAAGTTTTTTAACAAATCTAGATAAAAATAAAAGGAAATAAAAGCTGAAATTCAGATCTGTCATCTCATGAACATCTTTTGACCTCAAAATCAATTGTCTTCAGTGTATCATAAAAACAAAGGAATTGACCTTGCTGTTCCATTACTTTTGGAGGGGACTGTATGAACGTTTTACCATAATCTGAAATCCTGTCTACATGCAGTAAAATAATACCGGATTTCAGTATTGGCAATACTTCACTGCGGTCAATAATTCTTCACCAAATCATCCAAAACCTTCCCAGCCCAAAGATTGAATAAAGGTAATATATAAAAAGGAACATATACAAAGCTGCCCCTCCCTGAAAGCCCAGAGTCCTCTCACCCTGTAGTTTGCGCCGATGGAAACGTGGAGAGCCTAGCAGGTTGTTTTTGAAGGAATTGAGGCGGGTCCTCCAGTGGGCAGAACTACTGGCCGCCATGCCTCCACCACCCCCAGGACTGGAGGGTGGAGTCAGGGAGAGGGAGCCAACACCCACTCCCCCACCCTCCGCCCGTGAAGAAGACGAGGAGGAGGAAGAAGAAGGAGGAGTAGGAGGGGGATGTTGGGGGTGGTGGACAGGGGTACCAAGTGGGGTGGGCAGTGGAGAGCCCTGGGGAGTAACCTGTGACAGAGTGTTAGGATGGGCAGAGTTAGGATAGATGGTTTTGGTGACAGACTTGAGAACGGAAGGAGCAGGGAAGAAGAAAAAGCGGGGGATGGGGGAGAGAAGGGGCGAGGGAGAAGGGGACGGAGGCTTGTGGAGTGGGAGAGACTTCATGGACTGAAGGTGAGGGCGATCGGAGTGGGCTTTAGAAGGTAGAGTTTGGGTTTTTTGTTCGGGTGCTCGTTGGGCTGCCCGAGGAGTGGTAGCACTTCCAGGTTTAGGGTCCTTAGACTGGGTGGTTGTGGCGGAAGTAACTTCTGATTGGCTGAAAGTGAAGACGGGGCTCTGATAGGGTGGGGAAGAGGGGAATGGAAGAGGAGGGGGGATAAATGGAGAAATGGAAAGAGGAATGGACGTGAGTTATGAATTATGACTGCAGAGCATCAGTCTTACGCCATGTTCACAACTCATCTGTTGTGTATGCGTACCTATTATTCTCAACGGAACCTTCACCCCCAGAGCAACACAGCACGATAACTGATCTGAGGGAAACGAGTCGTGTCTCACATGAATGAAATACTTCCCCAAACAAGCTACAGTAGTTATGTCCATGACGGGGTTTAACCAATGGGAAACATGGGCTGCAGCCCAGGGCCTCCCCTACCGAATAGGCCTCCCCAGGATGTCTGCAATCGTTTTTTCATCAATCACAGGCTTGCATCTATAATTAATTACAGAACAACAAATACATGTTCGTGTAGTATACAATGCATATAAAATAAAATAATTATTTTAATAAAATAAACAAAACCTTAAGCAAAATGTAGGCTTATTTGCGTGCCCTCCTCCCCACCACGCATCTCATTCGCATAGGCCTAACTAACTGCATCTAAAGCAAAAGCTTTTAATTGGCCTTAAGATCACATTGTAAACTAGCATATATTCACAGCATAATTAAACTATTTGAGAAACATCATCTAACATCGGGGAAAAAAATATTTTATGACGAATAAATAAGAAATTACTTCCAGGTCAGCTTTGGTTTTGTGTGTGTGTCATTCTGTCATTTTTCAGAAAACAATCAATTTCAGCATACAGTGACAAGGTAACGGTGCTCATTATTGTAAAATTGTTTAAGCACATGCACACATCGTTTTATAAAGATAATGCTAACATTAGCTAATGCTAATGTTAAGATTGACCAGCTAAAGATTTAATAGACAAAACTATTGTAGTTGCGCTTCAGGTGCTGTTCGGAAGATTTTGAATAGGTGTTCGGAACATTGCTCTTCCAAAAACAGTGAAGTTGTTTGTAATCTTCCATAAAATTATTGCTCCATTTCACATTCCATTTCACAATCACAGCGTTTTAGTGTCTGGGATAGCCAATAAGCAACCATAATCATAAACCACATTCCTCAGGAGAAGACCTACCACTGAAAAGACATTAAATTGTGGTGGAAGTGGCTGCTTCCCCATGTGAATTTATTTTCTTCTATAGTCTATGGGTGCAACCTGTTTGCATTGTTGCGTTGTAACTCTGAATTAACCTTCAAACTAGCCTACGTTTGAACTTACATTATACTGGTGCAACAGGCCGCTGGACTTTACAGACATTATTGAGGAATTTGCCAAGGTGAAAACAAGGCAAATATCTAACAAGGTAAGTTTAGTGGTTTAAGAGAAGCACCGACTTCTACATGATGTTAATCTTAATATATTGACACATTTTCAAATACAGTAATGTGAATGAATAATAATTGTGTGCCAACTGATACAGTAGGCTACTTCTGTGATATGTGGTCTAGTAGCCTATAAGGCATCATCCAATAGGTACATTTTGGCTTTGAAGGAGGCATATGATTGTGAATTGATTGTGATTGTGAATCTGAATGTGACATTGTAAATATCATGCTCAGAATCGAGGGTGTGTCGCACTCTTGGGGCCACTCCTATGCGTCAGCCCAGGGCCTCCAAACCCCTTAATGCGGGCATGGTTATGTCATAGTGACTGCAAAAAATACCCTCAATAAAAAGATTTGTTTTGGATGGAGAATATGGGAATTATAAATTAGATGTATATAATTTTTATATCAACAAGCTTTTAGAATGAAAATGGGACTCACTTAATATTTTCCGTAAACATAAATTCATTGGTTTGTTGAAAAATAAGTTTGACAAGTAGGTATCCCAGAAACAATTAACAAACAAACAGAAATGAATCCTTTTCTCAACTTCTGACTATTCCGATGGGACGTTAGCAACGCAGTTTAGAACTATCCAAAGGATCCGTCATTTGTTGGCCAATGGAACCAACAGCCACGAGGGGGTGAAGATCCGTAACTTTCCATTACGAACAACTTCTGGTGTCTGTCAATCAGATGATGCGTTGAGTTGTGAACACGGCGTTATGAAAAATAAGACATATGGAAGCCACCACTAGATTAATGATTATATCTTCATTTGTGTGTGTTTTTTAATTTACTATAAATGACTTGCTTTTGTATTAAACAAGAAAATGTCTTTGTCCCCCCTTCACGCTATACAATTTGCAGACTTACAGCTTACAGTGGTTTTGTGTTTAATTTGGTGTGTCAGCTTCCGGAAATCTGCCGGGCAGTAGTTTTTTCTTCTTTTTGTTTTGACCTCCAACATCTCTAAGCAAGGGAAGTACTCCTGACTTAGTAGCACCATGGACGATATTTGCTTCTAAAGCTGGACAGGAATATAATGTTACAAGCTATATATTATAAAGTTTGTTAACTTTATGTAGGGAGGGAAAAATGATGCTTTGGTGCATGTGAACTCATTTCTCACAGAAAACATACTTTGTCTACTTTTTTTTACTTCACAGCAGTAGTCATAAAACTGTAGCTAGCATGCCAATAACACTAACCCATAAAATTAGCTTTTTAACAGTACTTGGACAGTAGAATGATAATAATGAAAGAATTTGATTATGGTCAACGGCACCAAACATTACAGTCACACCATCCAGGAACTGCAAAATTCCCACTATAGGATCGATGCTGCTGGTAGTTGTGTGAAAAGTAAACCCTCTACAATGGTTATGCGCAATCATGCTACAAATGACTTATCTGCCTGTTACAGGCCGAAATGCAACGCGACTGCCCCTACTGCAAGAACCTCGCAATTATTTTTTCCCAGCCAGCTAAATTCTGGCCACAGAAGCAAACTGCCAAATGAAACACAAAACCACTGTATAGTGTCCTTCCTATGCTTGCAATTTCATCTTGATAAAACAATTTAAACCTATGCCTTGTGTTCACTGCACAACTTTTGAGATTCCTAACAAAATTGAAACAATTAAATATTAAATATAATTAAATAATTAAATAATTATTGCTGGTGTTTCCATCCTAGGAATGCTCATATTACAGTGGGATGCAAAAATGTGGGCACCCCTGGTTTAAAGGTCTGTTACACTGAATCTGTTTGTGATCGAAAGCAGACCTGAACTCAAAATGGTACAGAGTTAAACATGAGATATTTCTGACCAAGAAAGAGAAGGCAAAAAAAACCCTCAATGTTTCAAACTACCTATTTCCAGTGTCAAAAATATTATTCGAAAATGGAAGATAAATGGAACAGTATGTCGTCAAGGCAAGGTCTGGAAGACCAAGAAATATTTCTGATAGAATATCAGCTGTTCACAGGACATTAATACAACGTACATTAAACAACAGACCTACGTGGCTGAGTTGCCAGAAATAACAACCTCAACAGGCATCTAAAGTATGTAAAAGAAAACATTGAGAAGCCTGAAGCCATTTGGAACAATGTGCTTTGGACTGATGAAACCAAAATGTAACTTTTTGGCCACCAACAAAGAAGAAATGTTTGGAAAAAAAAGGGTTGTGCAAGTGGAAGGAAGAATGGATTCCACCAAATATCAAGAAATCCTAGAGACATGCAGGTTAGGCTTCTTGAGGGGGCATTAACAGGGCATTACTGCAAAAGAGCGTGCATGCTCAGTCACCTTACTCTGTATACATAAAGGTTAATAAATAAATAAATAAATAAATAGAGGCTAATATTCAAAGGTCAGTCCAGACATTGAAGTTGGAGAGAGGTTGAGTATTCCAGCAAGAGAATGATCCAAAGCATACCTCAACCATGAAGTACCTACAGGAAAGTCGGATGAAAGTTTTGGAATGGCCACCAGTCACCAGATCTCGAATATGCCGTATATGCAAGGAGGCCGAAGAATATTTCTGAGCTACAGGTGTTCTGCCAGGAAGAATGGGGAAAATTCCAAAAGCGAGAATTGAAAGACTCTTACTACAGAAAGAATTTACAAGCTGTTACAGTTGCCCGAGGAGGAGTTACAAAGTACTAAGCGACAGGGTTCCAAAACGTTTGCACAGGGCCTTTACCCTTTTTTTTATTTTGAAACTGTACATTTTTTAAATAAAAAGTTATCTAGCTTTAAAATGTGAAGAAATCTGTCATGTTTAACGTTAAACCATTTAGAGGTCAGATACGCTTCTGTGCACTTAGATATTAATTGTAAAAGGCTTGTTGACCAGGGGTGCCCACATTTTTGCACACTAGTCTACATGCATTGTTCCAGCCTACAGCCACAGGGGTCACACACTATACAAGCCATGCCTAAATGCGGGCAGTGATCACACAAAGACTGGGGATTTTCCCAGAATCCCAGATCTTTAAAACTGTTAAATCTGGATTACAAATCCCGTAGAGTATGGTAGGCATTACACATACAGTGGCTTCAGCAAGTATTCAGACCCATTCGCTTTTTCACGCTTTATTTTGCTGTAGATTTAATTTTGAATGTATAAAATTGCCCATCAATCTACACAGAACTTTTTTTGCCCATCAATCTACACGGAATAACCCATAATGACACCGTGAAAACAAGTATTCAGACCCTTTGCTGTGGCACTCAAAATTGTGGGCAGGTGCATCCTGTTTGCCATTGTCCATGAGATGTGTCTAGAGTTAACCCTGCTACAGTCACCCCCCTTTGACTCTGCTTCCATTTGAAACTCTGCAGTAACCATCTTATTTTTACCCACCCAAATCCAAGTCACAACACCAATCAGGCAAAATCACGAGTTAGAATGATGAGTCCGAGGTGGGATTTGAACCCTAGCCACTCCCTCGTCCAACATATTTGTCGAACGAACATGTCACCAGTCAGCTAAGGACTAAATCTCTTTTGAATTTGAGGTACGTCATCAGGTAGCATTGTCGTGGTAACCTGCTACAAGCCTTTGCTTTCACTACACTTCTCTGCACTTTCACTGCACTTGTATTAAGGGTCTGAATACTTAGATAAATGAGATTTCAGTTTTTGATTTTTAAACAATTTGCTAAAAACATGTTTTCACTTTGTCATTATGGATTATTGATGCGCAAATATGTCACTTTATTCATTAAAAATTAAATCTACAACACAATAAAGTGTGTAAAAAGTGAAGGGGTCTCAATACTTTCTGAAGCCACTGTATACCTGTTGCTAGCTGCTGTTCTCGCAGGGTGATGGCTCAGGGGTTACAGATAGTATGTTCAGGTTCCCTGTGACAGATTTTGGCTGTGTAACCTCCTTCTGAGACAGACAAAGCCCAGCTTCACCACACTGAGGTGAATAACATTATCCATGATGTCCGATTTAACAAGAGGGCACTGTGCTTCTAACTGCTTATCCTCTTGACAGAACCAGATTACTAAATTACATTTTATGCAGATTATCTTTTCATTCCACTCATTGCATGAGCCTGATTCTGGATACTGTCCTACTTTATCCGCCTGGTCCTGTTTTCGTTTGTCTTTTGTTTTCTGATAAATGTTGAACTGAATCTACTCAAATCACACATTCATTCCCAACTGAGACAAGGGTTGGAAAATTGTTAATTTGCTATTTATAATAGATTTTACTTCTCATTTGCTAAACTTATTTTGAAAGCTGTATGCCTACGGCAACTTTAGTAATCAGTGTAACACTACCAAGAAGTGAAGAGTTGCAGGACAGGATGCTCCCTTAACTGTATGCCATTAAATAAATAGCATGAAACATGTATGAATGGAAATGGCCCTTTGCTGTTTCATAAGTTCATCGGAAACATCCAGCATTGTAAAATAACAAACCAAAACATAAGGCAACTAAAAGAGTTGAGAAAGTGAAGGGTGGGTTTTGGTATGTGCAATGACTCAGAATGGGACAGTATGGGTGTAATGAACAATCTCTAAGAACAGTAATAATGACATACTGTATGAGATTACGATGCATACTTAAATATCCATTATTCATTCATCATTATTGACACAGAAAGCATGTACCTTCTGTGGAAACTGTCATTTAAAAATTTAACAAAGCACATTTTTATAGTCATGTATTGAAATAAAACAATTATCATATTAAAAAGGAACATGTGCTTAAAATTAGTGCTGGCATCTAGCATAACTGCAACAACTCTGTTTATGCATGCATTCTTTGGAGAAAGTACATGTTTCCTCTAATCTGTTGCACATAAGTAAAAGTGTTTGCCAATAATAACCTACCCTGGGACTGCTGAGAGGACTAGAGGAAAGTCCAGTGGAAGCTCCACTAACTGAGCGAGACCTGGGACAGGGGCACAAGGGAAATGAAATTTGAGAGGTTTACTGAGCAGCATACTATCATTCACTCGGTTCATTGTGCGTGCTGTGCAGCAGTCTCTCTCTGACCTTTGGCTGTGTGCTGCTGTGTCCAGAGCCCGGCGGGGAGGTGTGGGAGAGCCCTGCTCTGTGACACTCAGCACCTCCAGGCTCTTCCTCTCGGGACGACAGCGGCCGTGCCGGGTCAGCATTGGGGAGTCCACCCTCTTTCGCGGAGGGTCTGCTGTGAAATGGAGAGAGGGTGTGAGGGAAGTCTGTAGCAGGGAGCAGGCCCACTGCAATTTTCATCAAACCCTACCCAGATGCATGTACCTCCGCAGTACATAACCGTGATAACCAAACAAAGGTCAGTTTAAAGGCTGGTTGTTGGTAACGCAGGGGTCTCAGGCAGTATTTACGTGAATATAAATGATATACATAGTGAAGACCTAAAACCAAGGCCCACATGGTTCAATGGTGGATATCAAGCCTGGAATAAAGGGTGACTGACAGAGAGCCCAGCACAGCGGCAGAAACTGCACCTCACCTATGTCGTTTCTGGGGGGTAGGTCTTCATCCTCGCAGCTAGGGTATCGCTCTTTCCGATCCAGGAGGAGGTAGTATATCATCTTCTCCTGGTTGTCTCTATGAGAGACATACAAAATTGTTGGACTTCCCTTCTACTAAAAAATATCAAGCCATTCACGTTTTCTTGCGGTATTGTAATGGTCTCTTAAGTATTTTCTGTAATTCACATCAACCCATATTTGCATGTGTATTGATGGCTTACAACTCAAACATGTTCAGCCCACACAGTATGTTCTCATGGCACACCTGACACAACTGACAGTACTTTGCAAAGTGCTTTACCGTCACCAAGACCAAAAACGTTGTCGTGAAAATAGTCGTTTCTGAGGGAACATTCGTGACAAAAAGCTAAAAGTGTAATAGTAAATTGAGTTGTACATCTGAAATGCATTTGTGTTTCAACCACTTGAGAGAGCTCCTTAGTAATTGCAATATGGTTGTGCTTCTTGCTTTGCAGATGGAGAATTGAGTGACAGATACATTTAATTCTATTTCATTCTAAGCCAGGGTGGAATACGCTTGCTCTGATGAAAACCTATGTTTAGTCAACACGTGTCGACTTGTAACATGGTCTAATGATTTAATTTTTCTTCCTAAACCCAAGGGGACATTTTGTGATACATCTAAAGTGTTGTTGCCACCCCGCTCATATTCTTTGGAGTATGGGGAATGGCTAGGCACTATTTAATTTTGGCTGTGGAGCACCCATCATGTCAGCCATTTGGTAATAATGGCAGTTGAACCCTTTATATATTAAGGGCAGGATGCAATCTCACTGGGTCAGGGACAGCTGTAGCTACAAAACGATAATAATTATTATTACCCTATTTCAAAGAAATTCATTTGATGTAAAACTACACTTCAATGCTAATTGCATGCAATTACTGCCACCTTTAAAAACAGCTTGAATCTGAGTTTGAGACAAACAATTATCCTTTTCTTGCCTTTAGATTTCCATGTTGACCACTGTAAATAGTAGGAATGAGACAATCCATTCAGCCAAGCACGTACACAGATAGACCTCAAGGGGGGCTTGAGCCCCTGCCCGTTTGTCCTCTCACTCAACAAGTGCCCTTTTGGACGGTGGTGTTTATCCTATGTATTTTATATAATATATGCACGAGTCCGCAGTTTTAGAGTCATGCTTAATTGCTCTGGCAACCCCTCGGCTATAGTACCAGGCGCTACTTGCCTTGATCAACAAACTACAATTTCCTACTAAAATAACTATTCCCAATAAAAGTGTTGTATAGTTTAGTGAGCAAAATGCAGCCTTTTACACCTCATAAGACCCACAATAATAACATTTAGTTTCCATGTGTCCTTTTGCAGTCTCCCAATGTCCTTTTTAGAAAACTGCCTAGACATAGAAAAAACAATGCATAATGCTCATTTTTGGTTATATTGTCCTCAAATTTGAAAGGGAATTTGTTGAGTGTTGTGACTTGGCTCCAACGTGTTTCTAAGCACATCAGCCACAGCTACAATAATTTGTATCCAGTCAGTCAAAATCCTTTCAGTGTGTTTGAGCTTCCATAACTTTGTTTCAATAATATTTGGTAATTCTGCCTCTTGGAGAACAAACCCCTAAGGGTTACCATTCAGAAGAGATTATGCTTGTAGTCAAAAGGGTTCAAAAGTATATAACATAATATAAAATAAGAATATAATACTATTTTATTTTGGATATGTTTTTACATTTTCACTTGTGTCAAGAAAAGGGGCAATACTTAAGGGGTTAAAATACAATAAATTTGATTTTGCACAAAGTAATGGCTAAATGATACTAACTAAATTATGTGGAATCGCTGTTCCCATAATGTCCGTCGGTGACTATGCAATTCAATGTCTCTGTCAGCATGCAATTTTAGTCACTTTTTGCCAGACTTGCCATAGTGGTCAAGACAGAGTACTGAAAGACCCATATTTTCAGACTGCATCTTGGTTCCACTCCCATCGCTGTCCGTTAACATGGCATCTTTTCCACAACTTTTCCAACCAAATTCTTCAGATGTAATATTTTCTCTGTTTGTAATCAAAGAATTTACATGAAGCGCAGACACACAAAAACACATTTTCTGGCTGAATGGCTTTAAGTCATTAAGGGTCCAAGCTATCAAATGAGAGTCAAAACCATCATGCAGCTGCTGATATGCAGTACTGTAGACACTGTTGAAAATATATACAGGATAAAAAAATATTGTCGTATCTACAGCATATCTCATGGTAGGAGAGTGGTTTGAAGCTCAAGTCATACCATGGACACTTAATGACTTAAAGCCATTTAGCCAACAAATGTGTTCCATACTGTGTGAACATCATTTACAGCTGGATCTAGTCCCATCCACCAATTGCCATAGAGATTTACTGAAATACAAAGAGTTTTAGTATCACTTGTAGACAACCTGAACTTTCCCCTTAGTAGCAAATCCATCTTATAATGTGGCTTTTAAAAATAAAAGCTAATATCAGCCTCCCACTTAAAATCAAAATGTAATCTTCTTTTTCTCCACCCAACCGAGCTATAAACACTCACAACCAACAACCGACTACTTGTTCCGTCTCTTTCCTTCTCACTCCACCACAAAACAGGAACAGCATATATGATGTGTATCAGGCACGTAATCCATCTGAGCAAAGCCAAGCCAAGAAGACAGCAGGTTGACACAAAGGGCAATATTTTCCGGAATCAACTTTGCATGGAGCATTGGCGCAGTCACCTGGCGAGGTGTGTGGCATACTGGGCGTGAATCTTACTGAATACTGAATCTTGCCATTTTCTCAAGTCAAGCGAGGGGCACACCAAGCACCTCGGCAGGCACCAATGCGCTGTGTGAAGTTGATTCATGGTGCATGGGCTGGATTATGCTCACTATATTATCAGTGAGTGTGGTGCATCTTGATTCATTCGAATCCAATCATATGAACTCTTTTTATTACCATTAATATCCATGCATATTCCACATGATGTATTGCAATTTCCGTAGTCTCTACGAATACAATGGAAGACGAGGGTAAGGCAGATGCATCTCCCAAAAGGTTATTTTGCGGCAGGTGTAGACTTCTCATAAATAAGAGAAATCCATTTTAAAATCCATCCAGGATATTCTTCTGTCAGAATTTCAATAAAACATCACTGAAACATTTATTATGGGCTAGTTTTAATTCCCAATTAAACCTGTAGCAAATACTTTAAACATGTGATTCTATAACTAAGAAATACTGACACTTTTTTCAAATATTTGTTTTACGAAACAAAATAAATCCAAGGAAGATCATAACACAGGCTATCAAGCTGTTCACAGCAGTGAATGACTTGGTATGAACTGTTGCTCAAAGAAAAGATAAAAATAATGAACAATGAAATAATTAATTTATATGAATGATATGGTTTACTAAACTGAACTGAGCAATTTTCAGTGGAAAACGGGTGTTTTGGGTTCGCACACGTTGCATATGCGACTTTCTCCTTGTGTATTTGAACTGGAACTTAACTCAAATAGGCCTAATGGAACTGAAATTTTCAGGTTACCTATCGACGTAGATAAAAAAAGTAATGCTGTTTACTGGCCTCTTTGACATTGAGCACAACCGGAGGATATTAGCGAGGAAAATAGATCTAGGAGATAACTAATGCACTAAATGCAGCTTGCATATACAGTACTGGCATACTGCACTGCTGGAAACACTGCAGTTTAGTTAACTTAATGTCATGTTATTAAAGTGAAAACATTGTTCAAGTCATGCCATTCTTATCAATACAGACGGGTGTAAGAAAAAGAACAAAATACCGTACCCGAGCGATCACAGTCTATAATGAGAATAGCCACAAACAATCAAAACAGAAATAAATACAGGAATTAAAATGATAAAGATGAAAAAAAAACAGTGAACAATAAATTGAAGGGATGCACATGGTCCTCAACAATCTCAAATAGGCTGTGGCACTCAAGGCAGGAATAGCATTAATGGGCCCAAAATGTGCCAAGAAAACATTCCCCACACCATTACACCACCACCACCAGCCTGGACTGTTGACACAAAGCAGGTTCTGTCCATGGATTCATGCTGTTGGCACCAAATTCTGATCCTACCATCAGTATGGCTCAGCAGAAATCGAGATTCATCCGACCAGGCTATGTTTTTCCAGTCTTCACCTGTCCAGTTTTGGTGGGCCGGTGGCCACTGCAGCCTCAGCTTTCTGTTTTGGCTGACAGAAGTGGAACCCGACATGGTCTTCTGCTAATGTAGCCCATCCACCTTAAGGTTCAACGTGTTGTACATTCTGAGATGCTTTTCTGCTCACCACAATTGAGTGGTTATCTGAGTTACCGTAGCCTTTCTGTCAGCTCGAACCAGTCTGGCCACTCTCCATTGAACTCTTGTTCACACAAGGAGTTTCTGTCCAATGAACTGCCGCTCACTGGATGTTTTTTGTTTTTTGCACCGTTCTGAGTAAACCATATAGACTGTTGTGCGTGAAAATCCCAGGAGATCAGCAGTTACACAAATACTTGAACCAGCCGTCTGACACCAACAATCATGCCACGGTCAAAATCACTGAGATCACATTTGTCCCCCATTCTGATGATTGATGTAACCATTAACTGAAGCTCCTGACCTGGTAAGAGGCTTATATTGTAGATATAAAGGCTTGGATGCTTTATAACTTTATAACTTAGTCACGCAAAAACTAAGGGAGACAATGCGTACCTTTACTCTATATTTTGATGATTGTTTTGTTAAATCAAATATTTTAGTAAAAAGAAACATAGCTAAAATTAGGCAGTTTTCATCAGTAGGGGATGCAGAGAAACTGATCCATGCTTTTGTTACATCTGTTTAGATTAGATTACTGTAATGTCCTGCTATCTAGCTGCCCTAATGCCTCGCTAAAGAATCTCCAGCATGTGCAAAATGCAGCCACACGCATCTTGACTAGGACTAAGAAGTATGAGCGTATTACTCCAGTGCTAGCTTCTCTGCATTGGCTACCTATTAAGTATAGGTCTCTGCACCAGTTTACATAACTAACCTGCTTTTACCCAATAAGCCAAAAGGTCACTCCGTTCTAAAGACACAGAGCCCCACTATTGTGGAACACCCTCCCAAAATTTATAAGGGAGTCAGATGTAGTCTCACGCCTAAAAACACACCTTTACAATCAGGTTTCTAATCACTTATAGCTTGGTGGAATCATCAGTAGTGTTTCATTCTGGAGATGGGTGCTAGATAAGTCTAGTGGTTACTTAGAAATCCACACGTGAACGGTGGCACTGAGCATGCATCAACAGTGCTCGTGGGGTTATCTACAACCTACGTGCGATTCTGTTTTGGTGCTTGAGTAAATCTTATTCTATGTACAAATACATTTTAGTACCTAACATCGTCCTCTGTTTCTTTTCACTCCAGTCTTGAGGTCGTGAACTGCTGCAGCCCTGTTCTTCCCCTGGTCCGCCGTACAAATTCATGCCCCTAGCCTCTGGACTTTCTAGTTTACCTACTAGTTTAATGCATCAAATTCATAGGCCAGTGGAGATTGAGCAGGTCATAGCCAGGTTCCTCCTGAAATTTCTTCCCATCGGGCAATACATTTTTTGCCACATTTGAGGGTTTTGCGGTCAAGATGTCTAATCTGACTCAAGTGAGGAAATAACAAACGGCAGGGAAACTCAACCTCACACCCGACTGATTACAACAGTAGAATAAATGAGGCAAGTAATAATCAGGTACGCAAACAGTGCCAGGGAGAAAACTACTAACTAGCTCACTTGTTAGTAGTTGGGAGCTAGTGTTCAAACTGTGCAAAAGCCCACCCAGGACCAGGAATGACAAAGGGATAACGAAAGACAAACAAGACATCCCAACTCTAATTCCACTGACGAAGCAGGAATACTAGCCGTAATGCTAGCATACACAAAAAACATTAACACTCTAATTGAACTGACAAAGCAGCATACTTATACCGAGGCTAGAGCTAACAAGAGTATGCAAAGCTCTCCACTGAGAGGGGCGATAACTCCAACGACCGTGTATTTAGTATTAGTGATATGCATAAAACATTAACAAACATGCAGTAAGAAGAAAACAAAGACAGTGAGCATCTGAGCTCGACTGTCAATGCAGAATTACTGACACTAACATGGGAATACACTTAACATTAACATTAACATTCTAATTTCCCTGACGAAACAGGATTACTTAAAGGTACACTAAGTAAGATTTTTGTGTTAAAACATTGTTACAAGACCATTGTAAATCCCTTCCTATCATTGGAAAAGGCCCACTGACATGTTGACTCACCCTCTGCCTGTGTTTATAGTCCTTAAATTTGGGTTTCAAAATATGCAGTTGACAGTAACAAAACATTGTATAGCTGTACAATAATTCAAGCTCATTGGTTGAAAACTGGTCTTCTAATTGCCACAGCTAATGGCGTTTCAATGTCAGCGTGTTCACAGAGAAGGGGGAGGGATAAACAGTGTTGTGGTTTGAGCGTGTTTGTTGTTGCAATTCCTCTCTTGACCGTTAGAAGTCCGAAATTACCTATTGTACCTTTAAAAAGAGCCTGGAATACATTAAACACATAAACTAATACAACTGACGAAGCAGGAATACTTATACAGAGGTAGGAAGTGTAAACAAACAGTGACAGGGGTCTCAGTCACGTAACCCCAAGTTTATCAGCGTGTTTGCAAAGCTCTCCTCTGAGGGGTGATACTCCAATGACCATGTACATCACTTGACTTTAAGAAAGTCAGCAACCAAAGATATTCACCAGACACTCACCTAGGCTCAACTGACTGCGCAGGAGATACAAGTGTGCCAACTAAATGCACCTGCGGCACCAAGGGTTATCGAAAACAAACCAATGACCATGCATTTAGTCTCGGTGAAACCCCACACAAATAGAAAACATACATTAATACTGAGACAACTACAATATGCTTCTCAGGTCCATCACCAGTGCGGGAGACCTAAGAGGAAGCGAGATAAATACACAAACGAGGACCTCCCGTATAGAACTCTGGGCTATCAGAGATTCGCAAAGCTCCCACCAGAATGAGCAACAACTCAAACTTGTGTATTTAACTTTAGTGTAATACATAGAAACAAACATGCACTAAGAAGGCAACAAAGAGCACAAGCATCTAATGCATGATACCAATGCGGAAATAACCTAAATGCACAATCCGCCACAGGGATCTCTAACGTAGATCCCCAGACTATCAGGGGTGCACAAGGTTCTAAAAGGATGTTACCTCTGACAGCAGCATCTTGAACCTAAGTGCTCAATAACCAACATAACGAAGACAAAAATAAAAACAAAGAGTTTTGAAATTCACGAAAAGAAAGACCTCGCAATACATAAGTAAACACAATGCGGCTGTCAAACAGCATGCTACAGGATGCAGACACACAGTAGCGCCAAGAATAATTTCCAAGTACGGAAAGGGGAAATATTGACTTATCCCGTATGCTTGATCAATAGATTATAATGGCACTCATATATAGTTTATATATAGATATGTTTGTATTGTATTGTATTAGATATTGTATAGCTGTACTCGGGGTATTCTAGCTGCCAACCGTGGTATGCTAGTTCGTAAGGTGATGTGTTCTTTAAGGGTTCCAATTGTATCTGTATGGTCACGGAACCGTACTGTCCTCTAGGGTCCTCTTCACACTTGTCCCTGTGTTTGATCTGCACTTCGTTGTACGTCACTCTGGATACGAGCATCTGCTTAATGCCTTCCTCCCAAAAGGTAGCTTTTATTTTATTAAATTATAAGGCGGAAATAAATTATGTGGATGAACAGCCAATGAGAGCAATCGTGCAAAAAGGGTACAATAAACTAAAAACCCTAACACTTGGCATAGACAGAGGGAAGCTGCAAACAAGGTCTCAATTCCCTGAGGAATCCTGAAAACTGTCGTGTGTCTAACATTTGTAGCAAATAAAATGTGTGACAGAATGTCTACACTACCCTAAGGTAACGAAGAGTTGCTGCATGTTCAGCTCCCATAAACTTCACCACAACAGGTAAATGAGAATCGTCAGTCACATGCCTCACATAGTGCACAAATGCAAAATAAAACAGAACTTGAAATGGAGAATTCAACACACAAGCCCCGATGAATATAGCTATAGTTTTACACATAGAGTGTATAATAACCACAGCCAATATGAGTGTTTATTTGTATATACAGTCTCCTCAAGTATTGGAACAGCAAGGTCAATTCCTTTTTGTGCTATACATTGAGTTTAAGGTCAAAAGATGTACGTGTGATAACAGATCCGAATTTCACCTTTTATTTCCAGGTATTGTTATCTATATTTGGTAAAAGAACTTAGAACATTTTCACCTTTTGTATCAGACCACCCAATTGTTAGGTTTGAAAAGCGATGGAAAGGCCAATGATCTGCTCATGATCCAAAACATACAAGCTCATCTGTGAAGCACAGTGGAGGACGTGTCATGGCTTGGGCTTGCATGGATGCTTCTGGAGTGGGCTCACTAATCTTTATTGATGATGTAACTCATGATGAATGTATTCAGAAGTCTGTAAAAACATTCCGTCTGCCAACTTACGGAGAAATGCATCCAAACTAATTGGGAGGAACTTCATCATGCAGCAAGACAATGACCCAAAACACACTGCAAACACAACAAAGGACTTCATTACGAAGAAAAAATTGAAGGTTTTAGACTGGCCAAGTCAATCACCAAACCTTAACCCAATGGAGCATGCATTTCACCTCCTGAAGTGGAGAAAAAACCCTTGCAACAAATAACAACTGCAAGTGGTTACAGTAAAAGCATGGAAAAGCATCACAAAAGAAGAATGCAACCAAATATTAAGTGTTATTTACTTTCATTTACTTAAATGCTCACTGTTCAAATTATTTTGCTCACCTAAAAATTGGGTGGTCTGATACTGAAGGTGGTATGTTCAAATTAGTTTAACAGATCCAGTAAATACCAGGAAATAAAAGCTGAAATTCTGAAGTCTTGTCTTGAGTTAATCGTCTTATTTCAACCCCAAATGCATTCAGTGTATTGCAAAAATAAAGGAATTGCCCTTGCTGTTCCACTACTTTTGGAGGGGACTGTATGTGTGAAGTGTGCATGCAAACAATCTTTTTTGGATTTTGGTCCAATATTACCACTGAGTACATCACAAATTCTCAAAAGAAGTGGCTCTCTAATTTCCTCCGCATTAATTATCAACCACTAGAAAACAAACCTCTGTCACAACATATTATATGATACAATACAATAAATGCCAAAACATAGGAACATACAGTGCAGTCTGTAAGTATGTGGACAGTAGTACAATTTCTGTTCTTTTGGCTCTGTGCCCTAGCACATTAGATTTGAAATTAAATAATGAATATGAGCTTAAACTGCACTGTTACTTCTAATTTGAGGGTATTTACATCCATATTGAGTGATCTGTGTAGGAATATTTTGAAATCTTTTGTGGAATTAGTCTAGGAATTACATCCATTTTTATACATAATAGACCAAAATTAATTGGACAGTTGGCTAGTCAGCTGTTTCGGATTAGTCAGGTGCACTCAATTGCTTCCTTAGTGCAGCTATAAGAGAGCTTTAAGTATCTAGTCTGACAGATTAGAAACACTCTTCTGGAGGCAGGCAACTTCATAAGCAGATCAACAGAGTCTACGCTGCAAGTTAGCAGGATGGCCAAGTTACAGTTTGCTAAGTACCAAGAAGTACCTGCAGAGTTCTGCAAAAATGTCTTGTGGACAGAAAATATCAAGATTGATTTGTGTGGAGGCTATGAAACATGGTGGGGGTGTTATAGTTTGGGCATGTATGGCTGCCACAGGGGCTTGCTCACTTGCCTTTACTGTGAGGGTACTGTAACTGCTGATAGCAAAAGCAGAATTAATTCTGAAGTGTATAGAAGTATTTTATCTGCTCAAGTTCAATCAAATGGCTCCAATCCCATAGGGTGGTGCTTCAGCTAACAGCAAGGCAACAATTCCAAACATACACCAGTGCTCTCTTTCTTCTTAATGATATATCAAAATAGTTTGTTTCAGTAAGCCTATTGTTGGGCCTATGTCTCTGACAGTTTTCTATGTCTCAGTATTTTTACTCAGCCTCATAATTGTTTGCTTGACTGTCATTGGAACTCTGGGCCTCATGTTGACAAATGCAATAACAGACTCCAAAGGCACTCAAAAGCCTAGAATCAAGACTAGAACTGAATGCTTTCTCAGACCTACAATAAGGAAGCGATTGAGTACACCTGACTAACCAGAAACAGCTAAGAACCCAACTGTCCCATTACTTTTGGTCCCCTAAAATGGAGGGAATGTGTATTAAAAGGGGTGTAATTCCTACACACCAAATATGGATGTACATATCTTCAAATTAAAAGTGACGGGCTGTACTTTTACTTCATATTCATTGTTTAATTTCAAATCCAGTGAGCTGGAGTCCAGAGACAAAAGAAAATAAATTGTACCGCAGTCCAAATACTTACGGACTGCACTGTAAAAGAGAAAGGACAGAGAGCACTAAAGAGAGAGAATGAGTGAGAGAGAGCACTGACTCTTCACACTGCAGGTCGCGTGTTAGTTTCCCTCTGTCTCTGAAGCAGCCCAGAGAGTGCATGCTGTCCAACACATCGGGGTCGAGCTCTGTAAGGGAGAGTATGCGCCGCACACACACCCTCCTGGGGGGCGGCTGTTCTGGACAGGGCTCATTCCTACCCCCTCTGTGAGAGAGAGAGAGAGAGAGAGAGAGACATACACTCACTGAGCACCTATGCTAATAGTGGGTCAGGCCTCCCTTTGCTCTCAAACAGCCTCATTTGTTCATGGCATGGATTCTATAAGATGTAGAAAACATTCCTTTGAGATTCTGTTCCATGTTGACATGACTGCATCATGCAATTTCTGCAGATTTGTCAGGTGCACATTCATGCTGCAAATCTCTTGTTCTACCACATCCCAAAGGTGCTCTATTGGATTCAGATCTGGTGACTGGGAAGGCCACTGAAGAACATTGAACTCATTGTCAGGTCCATGAAACCAGTTTGAGACGACTTTTGCTTTGTGACATGGAGGGCAGTCTGTAGCCTCATGGCTAAGGTACATGACTGGGACCTGGAAGGTTGGTGGTTGAAGCCCAGGTGTAGTCACAATAAGATCTGCACAGCTGTTAGGCCCTTGAGCAACCCCACATTGCTCCAGGGGGGTTTGTCCCCTGCTTAGTCTAGTCAACTGTAAGTTTCTTTAGATAAAAGCAACAGCTAAATGACAAATTATTATTAATATGGTGCATTATCATGTTGGAAGTAGCCAGCAGTTACAGAAATAATCAAATCAGTCCATCTGGCACCAACAATCATGCCACGGTCGATCACATTTTGTCCCCATTCTGATGACTGATGTGAACATTAACTGAAGCTCCTAACCCGTATCTGCATGATTTTATGAATTGCACTGCTGCCAACTGCCTGATTAGATAATCACATCAATACGTATGTGTACAGTGAGTGTATGTGAAAACTATGTATTTATTTCAATATGTTTCCTCTCATATTATTTATGAAGTAATCTCTTTTTTTTTTGGAAAACCATAGTTGTCAAAATTACTGGCACCCCAAGCAATTATTGCTAATTACATTAAACAAAGTGAATTAAGTGGCAATAAAATGTAACTTAACTTAGTTAATCTTGGACTAAAGAAAAGGTAAAAAGCATGCAAAATCCCTTTGTCAGACAGATGGCGATTGACCTTCAAGTCTGGTAATGGGTACATACCTATACCAGACCTGTTAGCACTGCAATAATACAAAAAAAAGTTAAATATATGGAATGGTTGCAAACTTGCCAGGAAGAGGACCCAAGTGTACATTGTCCCCACAGATGATGGTGAGAATTGCAACGATAGATTTCATCTTGGGGTCAACAGGTCTAAAAAAAAAACATAAAATGGCACCTCCATACCAAAAAATTATTTGAAAGATTGGCATGAAGACAGTCCTTATAGAGCACGTCATTGGAATTACTACTGGAACAGAGTGCAATGGTCAGATGAGACCAAATATGTATTTGTCCATACACACCATTGACATATTTGGAGGCAAAAGAGGAATGCACCTCATACCTACGGTCAAATATGGAGGTGGGTCATATTTTGGAGACGTTTTGCAGCCATTGGTCCAGGGGCACTATTTAAGATCAATGAGACTTGTTCGTAGATAGACTGTCCAGCAGGACAATGACTCCAAACATACATCAAAATTCACACAGAAATGGTCAATTGAAAATAACATCCATGTTGTGGCCATTTCAGTTTCCAGACAAAAACCTGTGGTCTGAACTGAAGAGGGCAGTCCATAAGCAGAAATGCAAAAATATCAATGATCTTGAAAAGTTCTGCATGGAGGAATGGCCAAAATTCCATTCAAATGTGCTCTCTAATCCATCATAAATTCTAGGAAAATACTCACAGCTGTGATTTTTGCCAGGGGTGTTTGCACAAAGTATTAAACTAGGGGTGCCAATAATTATGATACCTGCTTTTTGAAAAATGTGAGAATGTGAATCATGAATAAAGCTTATGTCAATAACTGTTAAAATATTTTTACTTTACAGTATTTTTTGTGCGTGTTTATCAAGTGTGTCAATAATTCTGGAGCCCACTGTACATATTGAAGGCAGTCAAATGAATTGCTGCAGAAGTGCTGAGGAAAATATATGACAGATGAAAGAAGGATACTTACTGATACCAGGTGTGATTTTGTATTGCTTCAAGCTGTGGGAAAAGAAGGGCAGATGGTATTAACACTGACAATGCAAAGATACACTGAACAGCATCATCAGGATTTCATTTGTAAGAGCACTGACACTGACAGAAAAGTTAAATTATACATGAAGGCACATACACATGAGGCATGCATCAGTGTAACTCTTCTGTTTGTGTACTGTACATGAGCCTGTCATAGCAGTATTTCAGTATGTCACTGATTAGTCAGAGTGCACATCAAACAGTTCCTATGAAGAGGCATTAGTGAATCAGCCAGTATATCTGTACATTGTTGAACTGATAAATGGATCAGTCCGTGTAAAAATGTACCCATTTGACAGAATATTATTAGTCATTAGTCTCTACCTCACAATGTCAGTATATTAATGAGTACATGTTTTGAATGTACTAATGTGTTCTCCAGTCTGTCTTAGTTCCCTCATTGTCCCTTTTTGTGAGTCAGTGTATTAGTGTGTCAGTACATCCCTGTGTGTAAGTGTAACTGTGTGCCTGTCCCTCTGTGCGTTAACAGACTATTTTGGTGCATCGGTGCTTGCGGGGACGCACTGTGAGCCTCTTGTCTGGGTTGACTTCGATCATTCCCCTGAGCAGGGCCTGGCAGTCAGGAGGAATGAAGTGGGGCATGTGAAACACTCCGCTCTTCACCTTCTCCAACAGTTGCCGTAAGTTATCATGGTCAAAGGGCAAAGCACCCTGTGGAGTGAGGACAGGGAGATTGGGGAAAGGAGAGGGTGCCGGAGAAGGGAGAGACACGCAAGGGACAATTTGTACCAATGTATGATAGTAACACAGATGTAAACACAGACAGACAGAACACACAGAGGCCAGGAAGAGGGTCCTCACCACCAGCAGCGCAAAAAGGATGACCCCACAACTCCACACATCAGCCCTCCTGCCATCATACTTCTCACCCTGCGGCAAGAAGCATACGCACAGATCACACACAGCAGGCCACATCACAGCCACAGGTAAAGACCCCGGCAGTTTATGGATTATACTCTCAGAAATAAATGCAAGTAGAGGGCAGTGGGTCATTTAACAATATCAAGAATTAGGAAGTGGCAGCTCACTGACAAGATTGTTCAATCATAAAACAATTGTCAGTTACAGCGTCACATTGATGACTCCCTGACAAAAAGTGATATGCACCTCTAATCTAGCCACAACTTACATGTCAGTATGCATGATGTGTAGCAAGCAGAAGCTATTTGGACAGAAGACGGGATACCAGGGTAAATTTATGACATCACCACTGTACCTTTAAGCAAGGTATTTTTCTCATGAGGTTACAATTATGTGATATAATGTAAAACCGTGGCCCTGAATGTGTAATCTAAAGTTTGCAACTGCAGCATTAGTGCAAACAATCAGCCAAAACATCATCCCAGATATAGCCATAACTGTAATACATTTCACAAGTAAAAATGCACTCTTTATACTTACTCTGATAACTTCTGGGCAGGCATAGTGTGGGGATCTGAAATCGGTTGAAGCAAAACATATGCAAAACATATGTCAACAAAATGGCTGATTACATTTATTTTGTTCTCACAAGTTCAAATAAATACTTCAAAAAACGAATCTTAGGCTGTGAGTTTGGGTCCTTTATGTAACCTATAGTTCCATCTTCCAACATCAAGAGGACAACGCAGGACTTTCTGAAGCCATTTGTTAAGCAATCTGCATATTACAGTAGCTTAATCATCTCAATTAATCAATTAAATTAATTAGAACCTAACTGGAGTGAACACCCCTGATTTAGCAGCCTTTGCACCAACTGTAGCTGTCAGTTGTATAGATGGTTGCATTTTGCTGCAATTACAGTTGCTACAATAATGTCCTAAGAATAATGACTGAAGTACAGGTTAAAGTTTTCAAATGGACAAACTCATGGTCCAGATAATTATGGATTTATCATAACTTCAACAACTTGTTTTCATCTTGAATGTCAGGAACCAAACAAATGAACTGTTTTGCATCTTTACTTGGGCATACACATTACCACACACACCCAAGCACACATACTGTAACATACATGCACAAGCATACGCAATACACACACATGCACACGTGCACTTACAAGCAGACACTCATTCAAAAACACACACACATTTTAAAAATTCTTAAAAACAAGAAAGTGTTCCTACGCACAAACATACACAACACACACACACTACTCACCCACAGCTGGTCTCTAGAAGGCTGTCTCCCACCTGCAGTGAGGCCATGCCGAAGTCAGCAATTCGGATATTATTTTTCTCATCCAGCAGAAGGTTCTCAGGCTTCAGGTCCCTGTGGCTGTGGAGGACAGCAAATAATAGAATAGAATCAATTTGACACATCCAAATCACTAGGAGGATCAGCAAATTTGACACATCCAAACGTCCTCTCTTACTAAGAGGATCAGCATATTTATCACATCCAAACTTCCTCCCTCACTATGAGGATCAGCATGAGACACATCCAAACATCCTCTCTCACAAGGAGAATCAGCACCCCAGTAAATCAATAAATCGAGAAATAGTTTGAAAGTAGCCCATGGATGGAAAGCAATGGATAAAGGCTGAGCACACTGATTTCAGTCCAATCCTTGGTTTTACAGTGCCTTTATTACATGCTCCTTCCAGATTCCTTACTATGGACATGCTCAATTGTGCCAGATTGGGCTAACAACATTGCTAAAGAAATAAAGAGCAAATGTTAAATACATACAGACTACACCCCTAACAAGCCATGAGACATAAAAAAACATAAAGGAGGAAACAGTGTGCGGAAGTGCTGGGATAGGAACGAAAATGAAGAAGTGGGTCTTCAGTCACTGTTGGAAGACTGCCAAAAATTCAACTGTCCTGGAAAGTTTGCACTAGGTCTGTACAGGCAGGGATTATGATGGCGGGAAACAACCACGTAAGAAGGGGAGAGCTAGTTGCCTTGCAGCTATTGAATGGAGAGATCTGGCCAGGGTGTAGAGACTGATTTGGTTTGTAAAGTTTTCCTGCATTTTACAAACTAAAATCATAGTTTCATTTTGCTGTCTTTTGCATCATCTGTCATTCAAACAGATAATCTACTGCATGACACATGATTTCTGCATAACACAGACCTTATTCTTAAGACTGACACAGACAAGCATCTACGATCTCAGAAACCTTTAAAGGCATACTATGCAGGATTTTTACCTTGAAAATATAATAAAATAACCATGCCAAGGCATATCTATGATGCACTGCCAATCTCTGGGCTCATTCCAATTGCAATGGCAGAGGTGAAGAAGCAAACATACAGCAAAGGGCTTGTTCTAAAAACCAGAGTAAATCACAAAATTGCTTCTCCTCACTCCTCAAAGCTATTGAAAAACGGAGATATAAACATAAAACCCATTTAAAAACCAGGTGAGCCCAAATGCCATGTGCACATTGTGCAATTTAAGGCTTTCTAACGGTAAAACATTTGTCATGAAATAACTACAAGAACATCAACACCATTTTTTCAAAGCCGATACGGAATACTTAATAACAGAATTGACCAATACCAAGTATCAATACCATGTATTGATGGGTGGCCTGTAGCGTAGTGGTTAAGGTAAATGACTGGGACACATAAGGCCGGTGGTTCTAATCCCGGTGTAACCACAATAAGATTCACACAGCCGTTGGGCCCTTGAGCAAGGCCCTTAACCCTGCATTGCTCCAGGGGAGGATTGTCTCCTGCTTAGTCTAATCAACTGTACATTGCTTTGGATATAGCCTTTGGAGTGTATGCCAATAATAATAATGTATTTTTATTCAAATGCATGGAGAAAGTTTAATGACCTTTGAATCACATGAAAATCATGTTTCTTTGAGAAAAATGTGTAATGTTTATTCAACTAAAACAAAATAAAAACGTCACTTGCTTGTTACTTTCAGTCTCACCCCCGGCGTGCCCACGTGTGCCGGCCAAACTCGGCGTTGGCAGGACCAGGACTCGAACCCCGGTCCTCTGTGTGCAACTGCATCAAACTGATGCCTGCATCAAAGTCCGATGCTTTAGCCATGCGCCACCATGATGATTTATTAAGTTACTTAGTCATGCCTTGGGAGTTGTACCACGCCATGACACACTAACACACATTTTTCAGGGATTAAAGCATATCTAACACTGGTGTGAATGTTGGCTACCTAGCTACTAGCAACAATATAGAAGTGCACACATACCGTTTTAACAAGCTAGCCACGAGATCAAAAAATGGTTGTATAGCGTATTCATGTTGTCAAGAAACAGGTTGATCTTAAAGGAACAATAGGTTATTTGAAAACCCAACCCTGTCTCGGTCCTGCCAAAAAGCCAAGTTTGGCCGGCTCACGTGGAGCAGCAATAATTGGCTCGCTGCTCCAGAGGGAGGGACTTGGCAGGGTTAGTAGATCGCCGCACAAAAACAAGCACCTCGGGCCCCTCGGAATCACGGTTACAACTTGGTAGGCGAGACGGCTTGAAGAAGGCGTGTCGCTCTCCCGTTGGCCGCCGAGGGACGGGGTGTGGGCGGTGTATCTAATACTAGCTCTAATTGAATCAGACGGGGTCCAATTGGCTACCAAATTGGGAGAAAAAGGGAAAAAAATCGGATAAAATATATTTAAAAAAAAAAAAAGAACCCAAACCCTAGGGTCCACAAGGGAGAACTGCAAGCCCAACCCAAATCATAACGACGCCTCACTACGCTAGTTGCATTCAATCAAATCTCCCCAAGAGTGTTCAGTTACATGCAGCTGAGCATGCAGTTCACCAGATAAGCTACACATTATTGTGTCAGAGGAGTAAAATACATTAAAGCTGGCACAGGCAAACAATATGCACCCAAATAACTACAGGATTTTCTCTTGCATGTTGAAATGGGAACAGCCCTGCCAACCGCAGCCCTCCCTTCCAGTGCAGTGCTTCACTCTTTTATGCTCCATTTTGCAAGGCTACCTGCACTGGCAGAGCCATGACTGTTATGACTGTTATGAGATGATGGGATACAATTCTGAAAAACAAATTATGCTAACCAAAATGATTCAACTGAAGGCAAGAGAATAATTGTGTACAATTGATTTTATTGAGCTTACTTTATTCATAAATGGCTGAATTGCTTAAAAAAGCAAATATTACATTCCCCAATGGTCCC
Organism: Conger conger; assembly: GCF_963514075.1. NCBI lineage: Eukaryota > Metazoa > Chordata > Actinopteri > Anguilliformes > Congridae > Conger > Conger conger. Next base: position 50,761,772 of record NC_083761.1, on the reverse strand, counting down.
ACACATGGACTGCAAAGATTATCTTTCCCAGAATGCAAGTCTAGCTGATTGTACAACACACAGGATGGAACACTTGAGACAGACTGACTTGGGTCAGTTTTGAATAATAGCACAAATGATAATTAATTAAAAGCAAGATATGCAGTTACATATTCAGGATGTCCAACAACATATTTGCTGTACTGAATTGCTGTACTGAACTGAACAATGAGACCTTCCACTTTTTAAAGAAATTACCTTTGAATAATATCACAAAGGGAATGTGAGCAATTGGCCATGCCTGTTGTGTCTTACCAGATTGAGTGACTGTGACAGAAGTCGAGTGCTGAGATGATCTGTCTGAAGAACTTTCTGGCCTCTTTGGGTGTCAGCCTCCCTTTCTTCACCAGGTAGTCAAACAGCTCCCCTCCAGATACATGCTCTAAGACCAGGTACCTGAGGGGAGAAAAAGTCACAACAGTCATAACAGCTTAATTCATGAATACATCCCTGTTCTCAGAAGCCCAGAGAAAACATGTGAACAAGACCCATGCAGAGATAATTTAGACAGAGGGTACTGGTACAGTATGTATGCAGGTATCAGTGTTAACTACACAGTAATGAGAAAAATGGCAGTCAGGACAATGTGAATGCCATTGAGAACACACTGACAACATACTTACAGGTATTTGTTATTCTCGTATACATCATGCAGTTTCAGCACATGCGGATGTTCTATTAGCTTCAGAATAGCAATCTCCCTTTCCACCTAAAAAGAAACATAGGGATTAAAGAGAGGGAGAGAGGGAAACGAAGAGAAAATTAGACAACAGCAAAAGGCAAAGAAATTCAGGAATACCATTGCACAACAGATTATTGTACCTTGATTTGCAGTACAGTGCAGCTAGTATTCCTTCCATGCTTCTGCAGCCGTTTCTCCTTAACACTGACACTACTGCACTGCAACCGTTTCTCCTTAACACCGACACTACTGCACTGCAAGCATTTCTCCTTAACACCGACACTACTGCCCTGCACTGCATCATCTCATTTACTTGCAGTTACTTCACACATTCTGTAACTCATAAAGCTGAGTCTTTCACTGCAACAGTTGAAGACAAACACTTGTGCAGAGTCACAGCTGCAGTTTATCACTTGGGAATCAAAGCCAAGAACCTGAGCTCCAGTGTTCTGACCACTATCTACTCACTGCATCCATCTGCTGTATGTGATTCCACAACATGACAGTGATCATCTGTGCTCAAAGGGCTTCTGTCGCCACTGATACGATATCAACACTCCTGCTACTACAATTCTTTCCTGCCTGTGTTGCTGCCAGATAGATTCTGCGGCCAGTGATTATTGCCAAACAAATGTATTTAAAGGGTGACCAAATGCTATAAGCAAGTATCTAGTGATATGGCAACAATAAATTGGAATAAACTGCTACAGTCAAGGCCACCGTCACGGGGGCGTGGGCAACCGGCAATTCTGTCCCAGGTCCTGGGCCTGGGGGGGGCCCAGGGAGGGGGCAAACACCAAGGTTTGTCCCGGGCCCTGAGAATCTTGATGACGGCCCTGGCTCCAGTCAATCCAGACCAAACCAATTAATATCTTCTATAAAATGAAATGTTACCTTGACATTTGCAGACAACTTCTCTCAACAGTGACATGGTGACAATATCACCAAGTGTAATAATAACACTGTATGACAAACAAATTCTGAAGACACCAGTGTTGCACATCATCTGCAGAAAACATACTTATGCATAAGGTGAGACAGGAAAAAACTAAACTGATCCACAAACTATTTTATTACATACCAATAACATTATACTCATTTGTGTTCTTATTTCCCTTTCCCATATCTTTTACCAAGAGGGATTTTATGAAATTGTACATGGTCTTGCCCTCTCATTTAGCAGCAGAATACCATGGCAGTCAATCTCTGTATGATAAAGTGTATAATACTAAATATATTTTAAAACCCTCTTACCTTCATTAGCACAGACTCGGATAGCTTCTCTCTGTTGACTATTTTGATAGCTACCTTCTGTCCTGTGATACAGTGAACTCCAAGCTTAACCAAACCTAGTTGAAAGGCAAGAAGTAATAAAGGGAGATAAATAATAAGTGTTGAAAGAGCATGTTGCAGAAAGCCTTCAGGTTCCCTAAATAGGCTGTGTTCCATCACACAACAAACAGGAAAAGTTTCCAATTTAAGTTCCACATTTATTTCAATTACATTTTATACCTGTGCTGATTGTCAAACATTAAAGTCACAAGTCTCCCCGAGAGTGATTGGTTCACCAGAGATAATGATTTACCTTTGGCAAGCCACACTACCAAAGAATCCACAGTGACCAGTCTGACAAAATATAAGCATAGTGCCTTCATATCCATCAATGACAAAACAAGACTAGCCTACTGTCTGAATACAACCGTCTACTTGAATTCATGTCAGCTTCCAAAACTGGACAAAGACAAAACTTCCTAGAATTGTTCAAAATCTCAATTTGAATTGGCCTATTTATAATCAAATACACATGCTATATAAAATAAATGCCCAGTTCGCAGTGATAAACTTAATAATATATAGCCAACTACCAATAAAGGGCAAAAAACACAAATGCACATATACACACAATTATTAGTTACAATGATTAGCCATCAACAACGTAGAAAATGATTTATTCACACAGTACACCCACAGAGAGACACAGCATATGTGTGCATGCAACTTGAATGTTATAAAATATGTGGGCCTACTATTAAATCACATTATTACATTCATATCTTCATATCATTCATAAACGCTACCGAAATAACAAGTGCATCAGTGCTTCATCAATGTTCAATATAGGTAGCTATCCAATATATTCTAGACATAAAATGTCCGATATAAATATAAGACTGCTTTCATATAATTTCCTTTGCAGTGTTTCCGGTTAAATTCACTTTAATACAATAACTTACGTATTAAAAACAACCACTTCTTACCTGTTTGTCCTTTCCCCAGTGTTTTCTCCAGCCGGTAAGGCCCAACATATTGAGCCGACTGACTCCCTGATAATTCCTTACTGGACATACTGTACGTGCACGGTTAATAGGCTAGTAAATAATTGTAACTCAACTACAGAATTTTCAAAAGGAATTTATAACTATCCGTCTTGTACGCGAAACGGTAACGTAAAGACATTACAAATCAAAGACAATAATAATCTACAGTGAGATGCGGAGAATGGGTTGTAGTAGGCTAGTAGGCTACTCTTCAATTTTGTGGCCTACCCTTCACTTTTCATATGCAATATTGAAATTATAACATGTATTCCCAAAAAATGTTTGGTCTTATTAGGCGTACTGTCTGCGATGTTATATCATACTTCGATTGGTGAGAATGCAAAAGCAGTAGGCAAATAATTCTGGTGATTAAATGAATGAAGGGGCAATGAAAGGGAGGAGGAAGGGAACGGGTAGAGGTAGAGGGTGGAGGTAGCCTATAGGCTAAACGTTTTCAAATAAATTTGTGATATAGGCCTACAGAACACAATTCAAGTATATTTTATGCCAAGTCCGAGGATATAAAAAATCATTATTGTTAATATAGGCATATTAGAATCTCGAATTATTAATAGCCTGTAGCCTCCGCTCACAACCGCGTCGGTGTGTCGTGCACCAGCCTCGGAATTTCAGATAGGCTATCAGTTTTGCTTAAAATAAGAAATCATCACCGTAGGCTACTTAAAACGCAGTTTCAGTCTATATATATATCTTCCAGCCTCCCTCCCTTCCCATCACCTCGTTTCCCACTCCCTCTGTAGCCTATCTCACGGTTTACACCAGCTCATTATTTTTAATCTGCATCGAATCAACAACCGTTTAAAGACACTATTCAATATCGTGCAAACGATACACGTTATATCGTTTTACAGGTCAGGATCCTGGATCCTGGCTACCTTCCCTTTTATTATGAAAAACTACCCTTAGTCAACTATGCTCTATGTCGCTGTCTCTGCTCACGACAAGTCTTTGTCAATATTTAACCCTTATACACTTCCTTTCTGGTGTACAGAACCGTATTTCTTCAACTAGGCCCAGGTCAATTGGTTTTGTGGAGGAAAAACGCGTTTCTAGTAAAACAAGCATCTTTAGCGTAGTACTCTCCCCCTCCCTTTCTCGCTTGTTCCCTCTCTCCCTCCCTTCTCCGTCTGTGTGCATATCACAGCATCTTCTCTCTCTCTTTCCCCGTATCCTCGTTTGCCGGTCCAGGTTTCATTCATTCAGCGTTATCCTTGTAAAAGGCAGCATATAGACTATTACTTGCGCTTTTCTGGAAAATCGTTCTGTTTGTATTGAGGCCCTTGAAAACGAGGACCTTCTGCCTTTCAGTATCTCTTCTTCCCGTAATCGGTCTTTTCTCGCTCCTCTTCCTTCTCTTCATCCGATACGGGCAACATCAGCATCCGGGTCCCACTCCCTCTCCATCCCTGTCCCCTCCCTCCCTCATTTTCTTCAAATACGTCTGACTTTACATATACTCATCAGTCTAATGCTATCCACTTTTTTTGGTTTTCAAACATAAGCAATGCCTAATTTCAATAATAATTCAGATTAAATGAAATGAAACACCATTAGGCATATACATGTAGGCTATGTGGCATTTTATTTGCTTAAAACGTTCAAAACAGGCATAAAGGTCTAGGGGTTTACAGGGGTTTTAACACTCATGTAGGTTACCATTTCCTCTTTCTGGTTATTCAAAAAAAAAACATATTATTCCATTTGTATCTCTGTTTATCTTATATTACTCAATATTGTTTTCTCATGAACATATTTAAGAAGAACATCACACGCCCATGGGTTACAAATATTTTCTTCATGTAGGCTTATGCATAATAATGCAAGGAGTCTTCACTTCATAAAAAACATAAATGGACTGAGTGTCTGAATATTATATAGTCTATTGCAATTGAGCATTTGAGAAGGTACACTACTGTTCCAAAGTTTGGGGTCGCCTTGTCTTTTTCAGCTTTTTCAGATTTTATATTTTATTTTCTCTGTGTGTAATCAAGTAATTAATACGTGACCAAAGCACAGATTCGGAGCTTTTATTATAGGGATTTTGTCTACATTTTGGTTTCACAATGTAGTAATTACAGCACTTTTCATATGTAGTCCCCCATTTCAATGTTTGAGACAAATCAACATCATTAGAGTCTGGATATCTATTCTAGGTTGTCCTACAAGTGTTACCAAAACTGAATGGATCTCAATGGGAATTGGGGGTGGGACTATATTCAGCTGTAAATTATGTTGATACAGTATGGAACACATTTGTTGGCTAAATGGCTTAAAGTCATCAAGGGTCCAAGGTATCAAATGAGCCTCAAACCATCATGCTGCTGCCAGATATGCAGTAAATACAACAAGAATTGCTTCTCCTGACAAATTTACCTGTTGAACTCATTTTTGGGTTGTGCAACAGTAATCTAAATGAATGGCTGAAATGAAACAAAATGAAAGTTTAGGAGAGACCTTGTCAAAGTCCTTACTTGGACCCAATAGAAATGCTGTGGCAGGACCGGAAACAAGCAGTTAATCTCTATTGGGTTCAAGCCAGGACTTTTAATAGTCATGATCACTGACCTTAGCTGAGGCTAGAGGCCTGTAGTTATTTGGATGTTCTTCTGGGATCTTTTGTGACTTCCATGTTGCTCCACCCTTGGAAACATTTTGGCAGGCCGGCCACTTTTGGAAAGATGCACCACTGTTCCAAGTGTTTTTCATTTGGAGATAAGGGCTCCCACTGTGGTTTGGTGGAGTCCCAGAGCCTTAGAAATGGCTTTGTAACCCTTTCTAGACTGAAATACACTCAGTGACCACTTTATTAGGTAGACCTGTACACCAGCTCATTAAAGCAAATATCTAATCAGCCAATCATGTGGCAGCAACTCATGATGGTAGAATTATATGTTCTATCTGCATTTTGAATAGTTTTGAAATATTGAGCTTCAAAGCTTTCACATCCCAAGACAGCAAAACTGAAATGCAGGGCAGTCCATCAAATGACAGACACCCTAAAAGAAATCAAATTGGCATATAAACAACATATTTATGACAAACAATACATTTTTGTCAGAAAAGTCAGTTAGAACCTTATAATTCTAAGGTCTTGAAGTCTGCATGAAGGCATGCAGTCATGGTCAAGAGGTTCAGTTGTTGTTTACACCAGACATCAAAATGGTGAAGTGTGATCTAAGTGACTTTGACCGTGGAATGATAGTTGGTGCAAGACATAGTGGTTCTCAGACGCTGCTGACTTTCACACACAACAGTCTCTAGAGCTGCAGTACTCAACTCCACATCCTGCGGGCCGTAGTGTCTGCAGGCATTTGCTTCAACCGTGCATTACACCACCTGATTTCACTTATTATTTTACCTGCTTGGTTCTGATAATAAGCAAATTAGTGAAATCAGTTGGGGTAGCACACAATTGAAGCAAAAGCCTGCAGACACTGCGGCCCAAAGAACGTGGAGTTGAGTAGCACTGCTCTAGAGTTTAGAGAGCATGGTGCGCAAAACAAAACATCTAGTGAGCAGCAGTTCTGTGAGTGAAAATGAGAGGTCAGAGGTGAATGGTCAGACTGGTTCAAGACGTCAGGAAGGTGACAGTAACTCAAATAACCACACATTACAACAGAGTATGCAGAAGAGCATCTCTGAAAATAGAACATGTCAAACCTTGAAGTGGATGAAACTGTGCAGAGACTACTTCATTTTAATGGTAAGGTTCATTATGAGTGAGGTTTAGATTCGACAGGGCTGGCTGCTATCCAAAGTTGATAATTAGATTCAGTTGATTGCAATCAATCAGCCAAATTATCAATTAACTATCAATTAAATTTAGTTAATTGTCTGAGTAACTAAGGAGGCAATTGCGTTTTCACATGGGTGATATGCGTGTTTGATAACTGTTTTATTAAAGGTACAATAGGTAAGATCTTTGTGTTAAAACATTGTTACAAGACCATTGTAAATCCCTTCCTTTCATTGAAAAAGCCTCACTAACATGTTGACTCACCCTCTGCCTGCGTTTATAGTCCTTAAAATTCGGATTTCAAAATATACAGTTGACGGCCTGACACTCTGTATAACTGTACAATAATTCAAGCGCATTGGTTGAAAATGGCGTTTCAACGTCAGCGTGTTTACAGGGAAGGGGGAGGGATAAACAATGTTGTGGTTTGAAGGAGTTCGTTTCTACTATTCCTCTCTTGACCATTAGAAGTCTGAAATTACCTATTGTACCATTAAGTAAATTAAATTATTTTTTTAAATGTGTGTTCACTCAGTTTCCCTTTTTCATCGTCATTTTGTTCAAAGATTTGAAACCATTCAGTGTGACAAACATGCAGTAATATTAGGAAATCATGATGGCACAAATACTTTTTCATGGCCCTTTACAAGTAACCGAACAATAAGAAGTACTTATTACACATTTCCTTGTGCCACAGTGTTTTAGGATTAGATGCTTGTTGGGTCTGGTTAAATTGGCCCTTCATTATATATTTTTCTTCATTTTTACATTTTTTTGTACTCATAAATATAATGACAATATATATAACATTATCAATAAAGTTAATTAATTAGTTTATATAAATAATTAAAATTATTATCCAGATTATTATACGGATCATTGGGTAATTTCTGACCAAATACATGACATGCAGTTCCTTATGTGAACACCAGGAGGCCGTTTTGTATCCATTTCTGTACTTTTATAGTAGATTTAATTTGCCCAACCCAACATTTTCAGCCCTGGTACAAGCAGTTCTACATTGGCTTTTGTGATTTTCAATTTACATTGTAATTTTGTTTCAGTGAACAGCTATCAAAGACCAGGAAGGCTGCAGTGTCTGCAGATTTTTGTGATTTTTTTACAATCAGCATCCAAATGAGGCCTCGAGATTCTTTAACGTATAAATTACTTTCATTAATCTAAATCTAATAAATGATGTTGAATATTTTTTTCAGTTAATTGAATAGTTGCATTTAATCAGTTACCCTGACTGTAGTGTATTGAACAGTCCCCGTTAATAGCAGATTTTATTACAAATGCACACATTTCTTACCATACATTCCTCTTGAAGGTTTCAGAGCAGAGTGTTGGCATTGCCAAACAGAACAACATTCAGTCACACATAATCAAACCAGATTAACGAGAAGCAGTAGGAACAAAAAGAAGTGGCAACATGCGCCCTGGACTAAGGAAGAGGAACGCGCCTCTGAAAGAGTTTGTCAGTCTTGGCAGCTACAGTACAGTTTGAAGTGCAGTTGGAAAACAAATCTTTGTTACCTTTCTACTTTTGTGATTTCATCCATCACAGAAGTCAAACCAACTGAATGTTAATCAGATCCCTCACATCATGTTCCTGGTCGCCTTATGAGAAGTCGCCCAGATAGATCCCTGCTCCCTCTTACATTATCCTGTCATGAGAAACTAAGAAAACTAAAAATCCTCCCCAGAAACCTTCCATTAGGGGAGCTTCATGTCCCCCTGTAACAAGTTCTGCAAGGTTAGAACTGACAAGCAGTGACTATCTGATAGTGTGAGATTATGTGGCACTTTCAGGACAGAGAAAGACCAGATTTTGCCACATAGATTTCAGCAAAAAATGTGGCAATGGGAGAACTCTGCTGAATTCACATCCTAAAATAATTTCCCCAGATTAAGGGCTAAACTTTCATATACAATAATTTTAGCTGAATTTATCAGCATTCAACCCAGGGATCCTAGTAGGAAGATCAATTAAATTTTTAACCAGGGGTCGGAGGTTCCCATCGCCTTTTTGCCTTCTCCAAACACCTTTTCACACTTACCAGTGCAAACCGGATACTCAAGGATAAATGAAATCTCAGATCATTTAACTCCTACTCCTGTTCCCCTGAAGTCATGAAACATCTTAGATCAGGGATGCACAAGGGCTAATCCATTTCAGGATTTTGTACCATCTAAAAGATTTTACTGCGCTCAAGTACAGGAGCGAACCAGCATAGTTATTAAGCTGTGAGTAAACTTAAACTAAGGTAATTGGTTGGAACAAAAACAGCTTGCAGACTAACACCCCAGGATTGGAGTTGTGCATCCTTGTCTTAGATGGAATAGACTAGGAACACTGACGTGCTGTTTGTATACAGCAAATATTGGTCAAAACTTTTCAAAACAAACACGTCCAGTGATGTCACTGTATATGTTTGGCTTGAATCTCCGTCCAGTGTTACCCAGATGGTAACGGGCGCTCAAACTCCATTCATGAAAACAGAGACTGGTTTATGGGCACAGCCACCTGTCCAGGCGATCACATGACACTCCAACGAAAATACAGTAACTTAGTATACAGATATCACAGAACCTACCTTGGCTAGCCTGAGCGATATGAGGACAGCTCTGACTTCTCATTATGGCACGGTTCCACTGCAACCATCAACGTCAGCAATTGCCATCAGCCATCATTTTAACATTCTACCAGCTCAATTGCAGCCATCGCTATCATCAATAAATCTGACAGCCTACTGTTGTGTTTTGCTAGTTCACTTTACATTGGATGTCAACATCTATGATGTTTTCACTCATTAGATTAAGCAACGATGCTCTGGTTCAATTGTAACCAGTTAATTTAGCTAGCTAGCTAGCTAGCTCCAGTCTCTCATAATTCTTATTCTAGCCAGCTAAATTACAGACTGTGATGACATAGCCGACATGAATAGCCGACCATTTTATAATTTGTATGGCGTTAAATGAGAAAAAACAAGCAGAGCAAAATAGATTTGGGAATGAATGCGTCAACCATTGAGAAATGAACCTCAGCAATTCTCTAACTTTGACGCTGCCATTGGCTACAGTGGAGATGCTGTCATTAATTACAATAGATTAATGGATTCATTTCAAAAAGCTTCTCAAAATATTGGCTGTGGATACTTCTTCCAATTAATTATGCTATTTCTGCAGAAGAAGTTGGTGAGTACTGCAGGATGTAGCAAGGGTTCGATCAAAGTTATTATTGGCAGTGATGCAAACAATGCATACAACTGTAAGGTTGTATTTCTTCGTCGAAAAGCTTGTGATTTAACTCAGCGAAGTCAGAGCTGTCCGTCATATTGCTCAGGCTAGCCAAGGTAGGTTCCGTGATATTTTTATGTTAACCTTGCCGTATTTTCTGGGAGTGTCATGTGATCGCCTGGATGGGTGGACGGCCATAAACCAGTCTGCGTTCAAGGGTTTGAGCGCCCGTTACCTTCTGGGAAACATAGGCTGGAGATTCAAACCAAACACGTCCAGTGACGTCACTGGACATGTTTGTTTTGAGAGGTTTTGCTGCATATTTAGGAAACAGCTACACTGACGGTGATTTAAAAAATATCTACACACATAATTTAAGCTTTTAATGCAAATAAGCTCAACTGAAACAAAACATGACAGTGCTCCTTTAAGGCAGGGGTGAGCTAAATGGCTATATACACCAACATTGGTTCACTTATAGATGATATCACAGTAATACATTTCAAATAAGAACACATATTTCACAACCCTGGCCACTTTCAGTCCGCCCTGCATAGTATAGTATAGAGTATAGAGTATAGTCCAACAACAGTGCAGAATACTACACATTCATTAATGTTTACCAACGCTATTGTACTTTTGCTATATAGTGACATAGAAATGTTGGTGCCTAAATAATAACTCAAGTCCATTACAACTGTATAAACTTTATTTTTATTATAATATGTATATGTCTCAAGACAATTTACATTTAAAACCTATGGGGTTGTCTGTCAGGGCATAACAACCAGAGTAATCAGCTACAAAAAGAAAGGAAGACTGAATTTCAGGATTCTGGGGCTATTTATGTAGCTCCTACGGTTACCCTTTGTCCCATCTCCCAATCCCAAAGATGATTTAGTCCAACGTAATGTGCAGAAGGGAATGCTGGGAAAGCAGAGGACTCAGTGCAATGGACCTTAGAGAGAGAGAGGGAAAAATGTGATTAATACACACATACTGAAGAGGGCATAAACTGCTACACCCAATACATTATATTACATAACATTATTGGCATTTGGCAGACGCTCTTATCCAGAGTGGCATACAACAAGTGCAAATTGTATACCCATAACCCATAACAATACAATGTTCCTAAATAGAACACATTGACAGCTGAATGTATCCCTCCATCTTCCAAAATGTATAATAATTGTAAACTACAGTTAATCACTTTGGTAAAACATACACTTTATTAGGTAGACCTATACATCAGCTTGTTAATGCAAATATTAAATCGGCCAATTATGTAGCAGCAACTAAATGCATAAAAGCATGCAGATGTGGTCACGAGGTTCCGCTGCTTTTCAGATCAAATGTCAGAATGGGGAAGAAATTTGAGCCAAGTGACTTTGATCGTGGAATGATTGTTGGTACCACACAGGGTGGTTTGAGTATCTCAGAAACTGCTGATCTGATTTTCACACACAACAGTCTATAGAGTTTGCAGAGAATTGTGCGAAAAACAAAAAAATAACCGGTGAGCAGCAGTTCTATGGGCTAAAACGCATTGTTGAGGAGAAGGGCCATACTGGTGAAAGCTGACCGGAAGGTGACAGAAATGCAAATAACCACACGTTACAACAGTGGTGTGCAGAAGAGCATCAAACCTCAAAGTGGATACAGGTTACAGCAGCAAAAGACCAATAAGTCTAAAAAAATAAGTCTTAGAAATGCCTAATAAAGTGCTCATTGAGTGTATGTTCTCTATGCAAACTGAGTGGAAAGAATATGGGTGAATGTTATGGAAGCAGATCAAAATGTGAACTGCGCATTAGAGGCTGCATTTCATTTTCCCCAATGTACACTCACATTTTTCAGGTGTTGGGCCGTCCTCCTCATGACTTTTCAGCTGCAGTCTTCAAACAAGCCTGGAAAGCTTCCATGAGCTCTTTGCATCCTTCCTCTCCCTTCTCTTTCACACTAAGAAATGGAAAGATATGGACACCCAGAGCTGTTAAAGAGTTAAGGACGATTCGTATTAACATCAGGTCATGCAGCACACTGACAGCCGACACAACAGCAGTAGGGGAGGCGGGAGAGATGCAGATTATTCCAGGCACTTTGTACCAAAAATACAGAGGCAGCCACTGACACAACACATTAGAGTGATGGAGCGCAAGACCATACAAGCGGGGGAGGGGGGAGAGTGGGGAGGGGGGGGTGTAGCCACAGGCTAATACACAGACAGTGTGTGTGACTTAGCAAAACAAGGGTAACAGAGGGAATGGAGGGAAGGGTAGAATAGCCAAATGTTCCACCCAGGTACTCCGCCCGTTGAATAATTAATCTGCCTGTCTCTGGTCACTGAATGCACACATCTCCTCCTGTCCTATCTGGGGGCAGCCTGTAGCTTAGTGGCTACGGTATGCGATTGGAACCCGGAAGGCTGGTGGTTTCCTGATGCAGCCACAATAAGATCCATGCAGCTGTTGCCCCCTCCCCCCTGCATTGCTCCAGGGGGGATTGTCCCCTGCTTAGTCAAATCAACTGTAAATCACTTTGGATAAAGGCGGCAGCTTAATAACAAATTATTATTATTGGAGCACTCATGATCTAACCCCAAAGCTGTCCCATTCTGAATAATGAGGGTTATACATTTCTCATACAACATGAATGGAGAGGAGGGGCACATATGACCAAAGTAGACCTGACACTGCACCAGGGCATTCCAGTTAACAACACAGGAAGTGTACACGCTTCACATTTCAACCCTGTTACTGTGAAGGAGTGAGCCCACAGTAGGCTGGAAATTCAACTGAGCAGGTACCCATCCCAAACTGCATTGGTTAAATTAAAAGGACACACAATAATAGAATAGAATAGACAAACTATGCTGTGGCATGCCCAAGGCATTTCAAAACCACTGTTAAAGCGACACTTTTTGTAGTTGCTTTGCAGATGCACAATTTAAAAAAATGAAATGTGACAAAAACAAATGTGTTCAAATAGTTAAACACCATACAAAAATAGAATACAGTATCACTGAATATGGGATTGGACATTTTCACTGGTTCAAAATGGCTAAAAAGACCACTGAGGCACCCGAGAAATATGAGATTATTGAGAAGCCTACTACTGTCATCATGGCAAACGAACGGCATAGATATTCAGAGAATCCTACACAAAAATACGTAGATCTGTAAGGCCCCCTTTACAGCCATTACAAACCGGAACCTCACAATTTCCATGACCAAATGAATAAGCACATATGCAAGTCTCTACTATATCAAAGAAAGTCTGAACAGTCATGTGCAAATTAGCCTCAGTATATTGGCTAAGTTCGTATGCAACATGATCCTGTGCCTGGAACAGGTCAAGCCCTCTGATAGGTTACATGCTTAAAGTCTATTTTTACAAAAAGCTATAAATACATAAATGATATCCATTACTTGAACTTCCCATCTGAAACATGCTTAACAGTGTGCTTCTGACACTTTTTACACTCAGATACCCACATATATCAGAGTAACACACTAATTAGTTAATGTACTTCATTGAGTTACACAAAACTACCCTGCACTGCACATGCATCCAAACTTCACCGCCACCCCCAGCCCCACCCTCCAAAACACGTACGTGTCCTGAACATTTCTTCATTATCTTCTGCACACCATTCCTTCATTATCTTCTGTTCCACCATTGAGCCACATGTACTCATGTTATTTTTTTTATCAGGCATTCACAGGCAGTGCAGTGCTCATGTCCAAACCTATGGCCAGCCTCGGGGCTGTTTCCATGCATTAGGACTCATCATTCTGTTCTTTTGAAAATCTACAGTATGGGACATGGGATCAACAATGTGGAAATGTCTGGATGAAGTGATCTCAGTTTCACATGAGCAGGTTACCAAATCAGACAATGAATAGCACACTTTTGATTTTGTCTCATGGTTGACCGTTCTCTCAATCTCTCTCTTTCTGCAAAATCCAGCTAAATACTATGTAAGTCTGACAAATAATCTGCCGTACATTTTTTAATCCTGGAGGGGGTGGGGCAGACAGAACATTACATTACATTAGAATACCAAGCAGAAGGATAGGTCGTGCAGAGCGAGGCTATGACACAAATTCTCCCCATCTAATCAACCATGTCCAAGACCATTGTATTTAATCATAACCTCAGAAACCCTACAACCACTGGTCTTTCCCCACCCCCAACTCAGTGTCCTTCTCTGCCCTTGACGGGGCAGTATACATACATATGTCTGACAATCGTTTTCTCCTTAAATTTCCAAATGATTCAGTAGTCAGCTTCCAAGCTCCTGCTCCACCATTTTAACACAGCATTTCGTACAGCAATATCAGATTATATAACCACATAATTTTTTTTTTGCATCAATGGTCAAATGGCAGACCAGTTGTTGGAACCGCATCTGCAAATGGTCACCTTGTTCGATAACCCCTCATCCGTAAGTGAAAATTGGACAACTTTGGTTCCATTTTAGGACAGACAGTGATGTCAGTGCCACTCGATTGCCCCGAACAATGGAGATCTTGCTTACCATTTATCTAGGTCCGCTTTGATGGCTTGACAGGGAGCAGGTACAGGAGTCTCAGCTTGAACAGCAGCTAAATTCTCAGAATCTGACATATTTGTTGCGTTCTGTGTGCCTTGGTGAGCTTGTGTGTGCGTGCAAGAAGTAAAGAGAAAAAGAGAGCGAGAGAGACAGAGAGTGAAAGAGCAAGGGAGAGAGAGAGAGCGAGAGAGCAAGAGAGAGAGAGCAAGAGAGAGAGAGCAAGAGAGCAACAGAATGTTGTGCACTTGTCAGGAAGCAAAGAATGTGAGAGTGGTGTCATAGGGTTCCGTGCAGACAGCAAGCATGTGCACATGCGGACCCATTTTCACACAAAAAGCAACTCGGCAGTTTAGAAATTATTTGGATACCAAATACCAGAAAAATACAGCACTTCAGCTTTCACAAAGTTTGAGGGGACCTTATAAAAGTTTACCTACTTCTTTTCTAGTTAGAGCTCTTGTGCCTCCTGAAGGGCTGAGCATTAGGCAGTCTGAATGCCCAGGACAGGAGGTCTTACCAGTAGAAAAGTCTCATCGTGAAATGTAAAGGGGAGGTTTGTTATTATGAAATCAAAGTGAAATAGGTTCCTATTATTCTGAGAAGCAGTCACAATTATTTAATAATTTCAAAAGAAAATTATTTTTAATTTTTTGTGTACTGTAAGTGTGCAGTCTGTATTTGGACAGAGATGAAGTTTCTGTTGTTTTGGCCCGGTACTCCAGCAAATTGGCTATGAAATTAAATGAAAATGATATTATGACAGTACAGACTTCTTTAATTTGACGGTATTACCATCCATATTGGGTGAGCTGTGTAGGAATTACAGCCCTGTTTATATAAAGCCCCACCCACATAATGTCCGGGTGCCATAGCATTTTAGATAAATGGCTTCACAGGTGTTTCTGATTAGTCTGGTGTGTTCCATGCTTCCTTGGTGTAGGTCTAAGAAAGCTTTCAGTATCTAGTCTTGATTCTCAGCGTTTGATTGTCTTTGGAGTCTGTTACTGGTGTTTGAAGGAAGCCATTCACTCTATGAGGCTACTTACACAAAATATACATTATTATGCATTAATATACATTAATGTTTGCATTGGTTGAATTCATAGCACACGGGCAGCCCAGTGGCATCAAGAGCCAGTTACAATCTCACACAAGGTTCTGATAACAAAATGTTATGTGAGCATGAGTGCTCTATGAATGCATGCAAAACCTTACTCTAAACTCCCCTCGGATGTTTATATCAAATTCATGTCAAATGTTCTGGATGGCAAAGCCAAATTAAAAGTTACCCGCAACCTACCCCTTGTGCCAGTACAATAACAGGGTATGTTGTGCTGGCTGGTCAGTGTATGTTAAGCACCTACTCTTTTGGCACAATTTCCACTGTCCCACGCCATTTCACAAATGTGACCACTTTCATACTGGGATAAAAACCTTTTCTTGAATTATTGAATAATTAACATTCTTTGCTGTAAGACTGGATCACACTAGATAGAACAGGATAGACTATTTCAATAAGTAATATTTAACAGTCTTTGTGTGCATATGTTGAAAGACTTTGCCCCTGTGGAGCCCGTATGTAACCTGAACTCTGAAGCCCCTTCCCCAGGTAATGTTTAACATGTGTGTCCCACATCTCACGGCATCATCTCCTACAATCATGTGTGAGTAAAAACATGATTCACAAGAATGATTAGTACATTTTGTACATGCAACAAGTATGTTGCAAAATGAATGCAGTACCCTTTCTGTCATGTTCATATATATACAATAAAACAGAGATTGAATGATAAAAGAAAAATACACTGAATGAGGGTCTGAACTGACAGATTCACAACAGCAATCCTAACTCAGGAACACTCACTGTTATGAGAAGAGCTTACTGTTGAAACAAATAACTATGAACCAAAACCAAAGGTTATGGGTAACTTCTTCAGAGGATACAACAATAACTAAAAACAGTGGGATACTTGAAAGGCACATGGAATGGTATGGGGTCTTTTTTAACATGGCCAAGTGAAAAGAGACCTAACCGATATACAAACAGAGACAGGCCTCATCTAGAAATTCAGTGTAGCAGCAGGGTGTGCATGGTACATAGTGGTTAAACTATTAGTTGCAGAGCGGAATCTCCATATGAGGAAGGGCCACAGATTCCATGGGGTCTAAGTCCAGCCCTACCCATCTACAGTCTGTCAGTCAAACATTAGGTCTCTATACAATCTTGTTCACATGTTTTACCTATCCGTCTCAGCTTTTCAGACATTTAATTACTTTATTACCATGGCTTAAAATGGCCTACATAATTCCAACAGCATCTTAAGGAACTACTTGTCATTTTTCATTTTTCTCCAAATCAAAGGAGAATCATGCACATTAGTTGAAGTATGGTTGATCATTTTGGTGTACGAATAGAGAACTGGAATGTATGGAAAGAACAATACTATATTACACACTTGGGAGTAAGAGGGATCCACCCAAACCAGCAGGCTGATGAGGAGTCATGCCCTCCATTGTTAGGCAGCTCAGACTGGGGGGTCATAGTGTGGGAGGAGGTGGAGCCATGTTAAGGTTTCAACAGCAGTTTGTGTCTACAAGTCTTGATGTTTGTGATTATGTCTCTCAATATATTGTACATGATATGTTTGTTGTTCAAGCTACTGCCTTTGACTTGCTGTCAAATAACATGCTGCTCTTTCTTCATTACACATCAGCCTCATTGCATTTAGTAAATACAGTGGGATTTGAAGAACATTCCCACCAGTTGGCAGACATAAATAAATACATGTAGAGGGAATGTTATTTTGCTTGCCTGCACATTCCCAGTCTAGATAATGGCCAAAAGACTGGCCTAACAGAGAGCATATCAGAGCATATGTATTCCGTCAAGCACATCTCTGAAAATTGACGTGTTCAGTATCAAAGTGTGTAATTATACACTGGTGTAAATACATTATAGGGTTCTGTCCATATGCCGTCTGCATTGGCACACTTATGGGGAAAATTATGGTGCCTTGTCATTCTCAGTCTAAGATAGATACTAACATACTTTTGAAACAAGGCTTTTGTCTCCATTGTGTGGAGAAACAGTGTGATTACAGTTTCACTCCCTTCTGCGCCCCTTCGACCTCTTCTTTGACAATCATCTGCTTGCAATTCCTTCAGAGGCAACTTCAAAGATGTTTTAATTAATAGGACAGATGCTTTTTATACTTTTTTTGTATATATTTTATTACTAAAGGCCAAAAGGAATTACATTCTGCTATACCCTATTCTAGTAAGAAGTTAGACAATATTATGGCCTATTTTCAAAGATTTAGGAAATAGAACTGTCAAATTGTTATTTCACACAGTTTGCAGTTTGATCAAAAAAGCTTTTAAATTTGTTGACGTTCTTGAAAAGCTTTACATTCATTTTTTATAATTTCCTCCCCTCTAGTGGACAGTGGAAGTACTTTTTAGTCATTTTTAATTAAATGCAATGGGCAGAATTCATCACCAAACAGCTTGTCCATAGCTTTAGATTTATTTGGAGCAGGAGCACTATCTGGGTATATACTTCATTTGTATCTCACTATCACCACAAGATCTTACATTTTAATTATGGCTGCACAATTAACTGCATATTCATTGCCTTTGCAATATGCTATGAAAAGGCTGCAAGTAATGCAGACCATTTAGTACTGAATCACATTTAGTAATTGTGAAATGATCAAAATATCATGGAAAATAATCACAATTATAATTTTTGACTTAATTTTTACAGCCATAATTTTGAACACCACTTACATATTTTATGCTTGAATTCAAATTGATATCGTATTAATATTTCTAGGATAGGTTATGTCAAAGAACATACAATTTAATTATTTCATAATTATGAATAAGCAATAGATTCAGTCTCTGCCCCCATTTGCACGTATTGTTTCCCTGTTACTTGCTACGAGAAGACATTAAAACCATAAATGAACAGACACGGGTGGCACAGGGGCGCAGTGGGTAGTACTGTTGCCTTGCTTGAGTGTGTGAGTGAATGGTGTGTGTGCCCTGCGATGGATTGGTGAGCTATCCAGAGTGTATTCCAACCTCTGGCCCAATGCATGCTAGGATAGGCTCCAGGAACCACCGTGACCCTGACCAGGAATAAGTGGGCTAGATAACCCACTTATGGATGAATAGATTACCGGTCAGGTCACCTCCTGGCATCTGTGGTGGAGTTGGAGCAGACACAGGCTTCTGCAGGAATTTAAAGTTGACAGGAGAAAATAATGGAAAATACGTTTTCATTCGTATTTTACAGTTTTTCCTCAATCGCTTTGGCCCATTTCCCGCAACATTTTAAATGTTCTCTTGACTAAAGGAGACAGTCAAAATGGTTAGATTTATCCTCATTATGATAGTGAAACCTGGAAGAGCATGACCACTTGAGTTCAGTTGAGAATCAATTTTATTGATACTGAAACAATACTGTAAACACCTATGAGTCAAATAGCACCCCCCACTGCCTTGTGGATATCCTCTGGAACGGAAAAGGGTAAGGGAGTAAACCCTGACAGAAAAACACGGCTTGGGCTCCGTCTGGCAGTTCAATGCTTTGAAGTATTGTTCTGGCAACTCAGCCGAACTGACAGCAAATGTGCCGGTTCGCCATTCCTTTGGATCACGCCAGGGAGGCCGAGAGGGGAGCCCGGCTGCCTGGGCAACACAGGGCCTACATACACTGTGCCCAGGCTTCTTGTGCCCTGGAGAGGAAACTCCAGCTCCACTGTGCAGTGGAGGCACTACACGGGAGGTAGCGGTTACCGGTTCTAAGCCCTTTCTCAACTGGTGTAGAGATGGGTGCCAGGGGCTGCCTCCGTTATCTCACTGGACAACTACCGCCCGGCTCAAGCTGGGTGCCTGAAGCTTAGGGATTCATGGGCTGAGGGAGTCTTCCCACACACAAGGACCAACAGTAAACTTTTCAACCGCACTAGATTGAAAGCTAAATCAAAGGTCAGAGCACTCATGATCCAGGGCGTGCTGTTCCCTGATGACACAGTAGTGGCAGCACACTCCCAGGAACACCTGCAAACCCTCATGGACCAGCTCACCCAAGCACGCCAGGACTTCAGCCTGAACAAAACCAAGTCGATCGGACAGGGCACTGACAACCCCCCTGCCATTGCCATCAACAATTACACTGGATGCTGTCAGCATTTTCACTTACCTTGGGTCCACCATCAGCAACAACCTGTCACTCGATGCTGCTGAACTCAGCAGCCGTATTGGAAAGGCAGCCTCTACTTTTGGGAAGCTCACAGCCAGAATATGGGACAATGGCAAACTCACAGCCCACACAAAGGTACAGGGGTACAGAGCCTGTATCATCAGTACACTCCTGTATGGCAGTGAAGCTTGGACCACGTAAAATACACCACGTAAAATGTCCAGAGCTGAAAGCCGACCTGGAACAATCTGGAGTCATGGTTTCAACGCATACCATATGCCACACACTAAACCAAGAAGGGCTTTCTGGGTAAAGGCCAACGAGGACCCCACTGCTGGAATAAAATAAATAAAAAGTACCTGGACAATCCATCCTGATCTCAATCCAATTTCAAATCTCCAGAGAGCTGAAATCAGCAATTGGAGAAAGGAATCCTGCAAACATTCAAAAGCTTGAACAAATTGCAAAGGAAAGGTGGGAGAAGCTACCAGCTGACAGGTGCAAGGAGGTTATCGATGGCTAGAAGAAACATTTGGAGGCAGTCATAGTTGCCAAAGGGGGTACAACCAAATATTAAGGAAGGGTGCCTTTATTACTGCCTAGGTTATATTTCTTATTTGAAATTACTACATGCAAGCTGAAAAATTATGTTTTTTATGGTGATATGAATTTGAACAAAAGACTTCACCATGAGCCAGCACTCACCAGCATATGCTATAGTGCTTCTCTACTAAGTCCCCAATACAAACATGCCTTAGCAAAGGCTTAACATTATTTGCAAAGGCTAACGGTTCCCATACAGCCAATATAACAATATCACAAATATGACTTAATTACTTAACGTTAGAAGTTGTAAAACTTCTTACATTTATAAATCCACATGTTCTGACACTCCCATAATCCATGCCAGTATGGCTCAAATTTCTCACATGGGTGATGAGTGTTTAATACTTTCATTAAATAAGTGAAACCATTAAAAAAAAATTTTTCGGGGTTTACTCAGGTTCCCTTCCTCAATCACATTCTGTCTAAACAAATATGCAATAACACCTCTAGGTACTATAAGAAGCTAATAAATTCCTTATGAACAGCAGTTTATTTAATCTCAATGTCATTGGCTACAATTAAGTCTGGGCTTCAATAGCACAACAGTTCATTTTTGTATTAGAGTAAGGTCCCTTATAAGCCCCCTCATGGGTGTTTTTACCTCACCAGTAGAGCTTCATTTTTCTATTTTATTGGTTTCCCATTTATGCATTCATGAGCAATGATTTCCAAATTGAATTCAACTGCTGATGGTCAAGTGAAATCTAAAACAACCATGCATTTGTAACAAGCAAATAGCCAATCAACAACTGAAAAACAGGGTTTACTTTCAGCAAAAGTGGCTAGTTTTCATATTGCCCCATCAGAGTATAAAACCCCTTGACCAAAGGGTGCAAACCTTGTTGCACACCATGGTCTAAAACAGCTGCTGACTAAAAAGAAACCATAGAACATTGCAGCCCCTCTTCTTGCTGCAATTATAATCGGGAGCCAATCATGAAAGTTAAATAAACCATGCACAGCCACTTCAAAAACTTTTATTTTCATCAAATCATCAAAATATAAAACCTCATCCTCCTATCCAATGTACTCCTTGCACTTGTACTTCAGACTGAAGATCCAAATCCAGAAGGCATTTTTTTTCTTTTTCTTTTTTTTTTTCAGCCACTAGGATTGATACCCTTTGCATTCCATAGACACTGCGGAACTACCAAAGGGCTACTCTGTACACAAGACTGGGCCCATGCATTCTTAATTTACATTGTGCGCTTGTCACATTAGATCAAGCCCAATATAAAATGAAACAGTCATAAGTACTTTTCTACACACAGGGATCCTTGTGCAGCCAAAAATTCAAAGACACATCAAAAACTCAGACATTGTGCCACAAGACAGACTAACTGGCAGAGAAACAGGAAGTGAGTATATAAAATAAAAAAGGGGGAGAGGGGTGAATGGAACATTTCTTCCAGTAATACATTGTAGGTCAAGGGGATAAGGTGAGCACTGATTTTGATGGCGACATTCTGAGAAAGCGGCAATGTGTATGGCATAGATGTACAGTGTTGAAAAGGTTTCACTATCTTCTTGCTGTTACATGGGACCGATTTTCATTTTTACATTTCAACCTCTGAACAAGAACCATTACACAAACCCAAAAGAACATACAGTAGTTAAAATCTGTTGAAGTCGCATTAAGTACTCGACTGCAAAACCCTTGGCTATTACTTGACCCCCCCCCTTTAGCGCATCTTGTATTCAGAAGACTTGGTGATCTCGCACAACAGTCCCTTGAAGTCAATGTCTAGAATGAAGTCCAAATCACGCTGGGGGGAGAAATCAAACATGAAAATATTACACCTTGGAAAAGACGCATGCACACACACACACCTCAGGAATTATTGATCAATAGCTTATGTTCAAATGTATGAAACCTATAGTAATAACCCAGTATATATATATATAACTGAATATACACACATATACACTCAGTGAGCACTTTTAGGTATTAGACTTGTTTAGATTTAAGTCTTCTAATGCTGCAGCCTAACCACTTAGAGGTTTGACGTATGTTCAGGGATGATCTTCTACAAAACACTGTTGTAAGGCATGGCTATTTCCATTACTGTCACCCTCCTGTCAAGCTTCAAACCAGTCTGGCCCTTCCCTGAAGGCCCACAGAACTGCTGCTGACTAGATGCTTTTGTTTCACACTACTCTGAAAACTTTAGAGACAGTTGTGCATGAAAACCACAGATCAGCAGCTTGCGATGCACAAACCACCCTGTCTGGCAACAACAATCCTTCCACGGTCAAAGCCAAGATCACATTTCCCCCCCCCATTCTGATGGTTGATGTGAACATTAACTGAAGCTCCTGACTCCCATCTACATGATTGTATGCATTATACATTTCTTCCCCATTCTGACATTTGGTCTGAACAAAACTGAACCACTTGACCACGTCTGTATGCTTTTATGCATTTAGTTGCTGCCACATGACTGGCTGATTAAATATTTGCATTGATAAGCTGGTGTACAGGTCTACCAAGTAAAGAGCTCACTGAGTGTGCACAGCTATTACACAGGGGCTTCAGAAAGTATTCAGATTTTGCATACTTCACATTTTGCATACTTCATGATGTTGTAAATTTAATAAAAGGACATCCAATAACCCATAATGACAAAGTGAAAACATGTTTAGAAATGTTTTCAAATTCATTCAAAATCAAACACTGAAACCTCTATATAAGCGTTCAGATCCTTTATAAAAATTCAGTATTTTGTAGAAGCCCGTTGGGCAGCAACCTTCGAACCTTCTTGGATAGGTCTCTACAATCTTGCACACCTGGATCTGGGCAGTTTATCCCATTCTTACTGGCCCCAAGGCTCCCTGTAAGATGCAATCGGAAGCATCTGTGAACTGCAATCTACAGGTCTCTCCACAGATGTTCTTTGGGGTTTAAGTCTGGGCTTTGGCTGGGCCACTCAAGGACAGCATCATCTGAGGTTGTGTGCACCCTGGAGCAGGTTTTCTTCAAGGACCCCTCTGTATTTGGCTGCATTCATCCTTCCCTCAATTCTGTCTAGCCCCTGTTCCTGCCACTGAGAAGAACCCCCATAGCATGATGCTGCTACCACCATGCTTCACTGCAGGGGTGGGTGTTAGCCAGGTGATGAGAAGTGTCGAGTTGTGCACATTTTGTCTCAGACGAAATAATTGTTCCACATGCTCTAAGAGTCCTTTAAATGCGGTTTGTAAACTCCAAGTAGGCCCTTTACTCAGAGTGGCTGCTGTCACTGTACCATAAAGACCTGATTGATGAAGTGCTGTGCAGAAGGGAGAACCTGCCGGAAAGACTAGCATCTCTGCAGAGGACTTCGGAAGCACTGTTAGAGTAACCGTTTGGTTCACCCAGTGGTTCCAATCATCTCCCATTTCACAATTAGAGGCCACAGTGCACATTCAAAGCTTATAGCCTAGCCCTGATCTATACCCAGTCATAATTTTATCGCAGAGGTCTACAGAGCTTCACGGCTTGGTTTCTGTCCTGACATTCAGTGTGAATTGTGGGACCTAGATTCCAATCAAGTTCTAGACGCATCAAGGATCAGTAAAGCAAACCGGATGCACCGGATTCAAAGTGCAACAGCAAAGGGTCTGAATGCTAATGAAAATGAAATATTTCAATTTCTAATAAATTTGCTACAATTTCTACACGTTTTCACTTTGCCCATCAATTGACACTTAACCCATAATGACAAAGTGGAAAGTAGGATGAAGGTATGAGCGGAGAAACGTACATTGTTCTTGGCATTGGGCTTCATGCTCAAGGTGCCCAGTATCTCCTCCCCGGACTTTACCGTCAGGTAATCATCCAGATAGAACACAGTCTGCTTCCAGTGGGTGTAGGGGGAATCTGGGCCTGTGAGGAGATTCACACAGTAAGTAAAACCTAAACAAGAGAAAAGGACTGCCATTTCCTCTGACTGTTTAACCCCTCCGCGTAATCCCTTAGGGGCCATGGCACCATAGAGTCAGAGGTCCAGCTTCAGTAAAACTGAACAACTAAATCATATACGCAGTTTGTAAGTGGCATCATTGTTGCATAGTTGAATTGTGTCCATGGATTCCACAAGATGTTGAAAACATTCCTTTGAGGACCGCTAGGGGTTGCACCTTCTTTATGAAAACAAAGTGTAACCTACTGACAAATTTAATTACATTTTCGGTCATCTTAAGTAGTTCCATTTAAATGTCAACACTAAGCCAGATAGACTAATTGCCAAATTAAAGATTTACATTTACATTGAAATTGTGCTCAAAGATGTTCAGCAGTTTGTAGTTCACTAGCCGTGTAAGTTACGTCGAGGCATGCTGGTCGATCGCGTGTCAGTTTTTATGCATCGGTTCAAATTATAATTCTGTGTTTTCATCCCTTTTCCCTATGGCCATGTGGTTACCTTAATGTCCAATATTTGCTTGATATACATCAATATAACACCCTGTCATGGTGGCGACAATAAATCTAGTCTATTTTAGGAAGGGAATTCAAGGGAAAAAAGGTGTAAATAAACATTTTGTACAGATACCATAGTTGATTTCTATACAATTTGGCTTATTTTTATGAAACGGTAAACTTTGCTAATGAATTTGATGTTATACAGCGCAGGGCAATCCGTGGCGACAATTAATGCAGTCCATTTAAAGCAGGGCATTTCCACTTTCAATATCCGATGGATAAGCTAGGCTACTGGCCTAAGAATTTATTTTACCGATAATATAAGTCCGATAATAGTAAGTCAGCCTAATTGCCAAATTAAAAATTTCCATTTCCATTGACATAGCGTAGTGTAACCTCACAGTTGCAGAAATCTGTTGTTAAATCCCTGTGGTTTAGGTCTAGGCATGCTGGTCGATCGGGAGTGATTTTTTTATGTTTTCATCCTTCTTCTCTCGGTCTTCTGCCTGATAGATTTAATTGGCATGAAATCTGTAAATATGCTGCTGTTAACAGACGGGGTTGTGCACTCAAAATTCCATGGTCACGCAATATTCCGTGATCACGCAACCATAGGCGGCTGGTCTAATTATTTTACTTTCATGCCAATGCAGGTCTGTGTACAATTTGATATATTCTTATGTCACGGTAAACTTGCATTTTATATGGCGTTGGACAATCGTGGTGGTGAGATTAACGTGTCCATTTTTAGCTGAAAGCAGGGAATTTTCGCTTTCAAAATAGCCTAATGATAATGTATTGCTTTATTTATTTTTATGTAGATACCGCATAGTGGAAAGCAAAGTTTGGTTTGCAGATTACCAACTGGTTACAAATCAGTTTCGGTTAACAGTTTAACCGTTCACACCCCTAAATTCTACTTGATTTTATTAATACTTAAACTAGAAAATGTAGGTAAGCTAGCTCTGGCTAACAGATATACAGAAAACAACACACAAAAGAATGTACACAATTATAGCCTTTACTTTCTTCATTAAAAATGTTGCGTGCAGTTTGCCGGTAGTTTGAATTCATGTGTGACTGAATAAGTCCTCTGTGAAACTTAGGAAATGGCATACAATACCCCATAAGGGAACCACAGCGACAGATGTAAAACACACAGAAATTCAATTCTCCCTGTGGTGTTTGCATTCTTTACCCCCTGAAATAGGCAAAGATTGCTTGCTAGGGCTAGGCTGTTGAGTGCTAACTTAGAATGCTAATTAGCCTGACAGGAAGTTATTACGCAGACAAAATCTTTTTCAATTGTCCGACCAATTTTTGCGCTTTGTCGCTGGTGGGGAAAACGCATTCATTTTAGACGTTCACAGGCCTAATACACACGTACATATAAAGAATATATACAAAATCAACAAAAGAGAAATGCTTACTGGTAGAAAATCCAGTCTTCTTGTGACAGCAGGTGAACTCAATGTTGAAGTAAGTGACTAACGCATGAATGTAGTCATTCCTCCTAACTTGCAGACAGAATGGGGAGGAGAAGGACAGATCCTCTAGCTTCACATTGTACATATCCACCTCCTAAGGAAGAAAGGCAGACTTAAATACAGTACTGGCAAATATAAGCAGCGGGTTGGTTAAGTCAAGGGCCATAATCCATAACCACAGTAGCAGCTATGACATTACACAAGGGAGAGAACGGCCCCTAACCTTCACGAGGCAGGCATTGCTGACCAGCTGCTTGGGGTCCACCACATCCACCAGCGGTTCCTTGATAGCAACCTCCTTAATGCAGGACATGTCAAACCCATGCACATTCTCCCACCCTAAGAGATGAGAACATGGTGTCACTTGCAATTTCTCTTCCCTGAGGCTGAAATTCTTAGCACTACAGCTACATTGGCAGAAACTGTAGTGTAACTCTAATCATACAATAGACTGAATTAAAAGGCATTCCAATTTTATAGAAGTACAACACACATCATACAGACAAGTTTAAAAGGAACATGAATGAGAAGCCAGAACACTCACAGTGTATTTTGTAGTCTTTGTACTGCCTGTCTTCAATAGCCGTGACATAAAGAGTGGCTCTGTCTGGGAATATCAACCCATCTGGTTTCTGAGCAATGCAATGAAGATGAAGTGTTAAATTTAAACACAAGTAAAGTTTACAAATTGAAAATGTATAAAAGGTAGTTTAATGTTGCATAACCAGGTGAAAAGAATGCCCTCAACATTTTAAAAAACAACTCACCAGCCATTTGTCTCGGGCATAGATGACAGTGTTGAGCATGGATTCGTAAAAGAGACAGTAGCCCATCCACTCAGATATGATGATGTCCACCTTTTCAACAGGAAGCTCCACCTCCTCCACCTTCCCCTTAACTATGGTCACAACTAAGGAAGGGTACAGATAAGATGTAGAACATTGCGGATATACAATTACAGAACATTGCCAAACTTAGACAATAAATATTCATTCACTGTTCTGACATTGGAAATTATCACCATTTGCACCATTACTGAATTTGGCAATTATCATTCTTCACTCACTACACAGCCTACCTAAGGGTGCAAGCTTTTTTTGCCATCCCTGCTTGTTAACCAGATATGGGCATTCACATTATCATTACAACTGATTGGCAGAACAAATGTCATG
Source organism: Conger conger (assembly GCF_963514075.1). Taxonomy (NCBI): domain Eukaryota; kingdom Metazoa; phylum Chordata; class Actinopteri; order Anguilliformes; family Congridae; genus Conger; species Conger conger. The sequence goes on along the minus strand of NC_083761.1, from coordinate 50,734,299 downwards.
CCCTGTTCGGTCTGTCTTAAAGCAAACATATTTTTCAGAAGCGAGAGCACTGTTTCCATGTTGGATCGACAGACTATCAGATAAATACAATGAGAACAGAAGAGCTAGTTGACTCGGCCTTCAGATTTCTGAATACAATTAGCTTCTGAAGCCCAAGCTATTTTTGTAATGCTTACAATTGACAAAGATTACTTACCTCCCCCAATATATCTTGCTATATCTGACCAAAGTCAATCCAACCAGTCTAGCTAACACTGCATCTCTGGAAATTAAATTGGGTTGAGAAACTATTCGATTTAATTTCCCAAGGAAAAGAAAGGCTAGGGAAGGTGATGAAGAGGAAGGCAACGCTAGTGTTTAGGTAATCAAAGTAGCTGATCAGCTTCATGGGGGGAAAAATACCAAGGTTCATATGGGGGGGGGGTGCAAAACAAAACCATACAATACCAATAATAGGGAGCAAGACAAGACTAAGGTAGGTGCACATGCAGTTCAACTGCTTACTATGGTCCAGCTTGTTCGCCTTGACGATCTTCACAGCATAGTCCAATATACTGCTGCACTCGATCTGGCAAAGAAAAATGGGATAAGGATAACCCAACCAAATTCAGAGTGTGAAAAACTGACAACAGTGATCAAACATTTAGCAAGTTTCCAATTGAATCTCAATTACAGTCTACGGCCTTGCCGTGAATAACGTCTATGGCTGGATTAAAAAGGTACAGCGGGAACTTACTCCAATGACTTTCTTGGCCCCAGCCTTGGCAGCAAACATGCAGAGGATCCCAGTCCCACTACCCACATCCAGCACCACCTTGTCTTTGAACAAATGCTTGTTGTGGAACATGGCGTTACGGTAAGTCAGAGTGCGGACCTCATCTTTCAGCATCTCCTAGAGACAGAAATTGGAGGAAATTAATTTGTTCATATGTACAATCGAAGGAAAAGAGAAAACAATGTGTAAAGGGAGACATAAGTACCTCATGGATGCCAAAGTGAGCATAAGAGTCAAAGTAATAGTCCTTTGAGGTCATATCCTCTGCCGAAGCCTTTTCTCGGTTATCCCCCTGAGACACCTGAGAGAAGGATACAATTACTTGGGAAAGGACCATGTAGCTAGTCATGAGGAACAAACTGAAGAGGAACAGGAGATTTTGATGCAGGGAGGCGTTAACTCCAACTAGTGGTCAACCGAAGCATTGGCCGGCCGATTAATCGGGCCGATATCAGGCATGTTGGGAACATTGGCATCGGCCCATGACCACAAACGATTCTGGCCGTTGATCAAAAAGGTTAGCGCTCCACCTTGTGTCAAGTCGGTCATCTGCAGACGGAACGGTTGGAAATTTGCTGCCAACGCATGTGCCGGAGAAAAAATGGTAAGACCGTAACCTATTCCGAACATTCAGTGGTTAATGTATTGACCATTCTTAGCATTATAGCAAAGGTATACAATGCTTATTATATTTAGCCTATAGTTTTAATCATTCCAGTCTTTTAGTGAGAATGCGATTCCTGGTTTGAAATTAACAAATGCAAGCTAACAAATGGCTAAGTAGCTAAATATAAGCTTTTGCTCAACATAATAAATGTTGATTACTCAAACAATGATGGCAAACCTCCCGTTGGACCATTTTATTCTCATCTCCTTACAGAGATTATATTTAAAACACCGGATCAGTTCCTACTAACGATTTAAGTTGTAAGTTATGAAAATTGTTTCACACTGGTGCAAAACTGATTTAATTCCGGCTAATTGTTTTATGGTTAATCAGGCAAAGTAAACGGAAACTTTCGTTGAAAGGTAATGTTCGTGAATAACCGAGTTCTATCGCACGCTAGGCCACTGCCGTCTAATTACAACCGGTTACTGGATAAAATACAGACTTCGTATTTTTAGATCTCAGTGCATAGATTACAAGCTGTTACTGGATAAGAACCATTTACATTAGATTGTAATGTGCATGGAAGTGTAATTAGTCATGAGATTCCTTCGTTTTTAATCAGAATATAGTATTAATTGCAGGCTGTAATTACATGAATGCTAAAATTAATTTTTAAAAAAAAATCTGTATATCGCCATTATATCGGCCACAGCATCAGACATTAAAAACCCATATCGGTTGACCACTACTCCCAACTCGACTCAGTAGGAAAGTTGGCTGAAATAAGTCTGAGCAGCATTCAAGGGCAGCTTAAATTGATGAACTGGGTAAGAATAGAAGCTTGCCCAGACCTGAGGCCTTCAGTGGTTCTGAACTTGATAGACGGACTTGGAAAAAGCATTTGATTTAACAAGATACATTTGAAATGTGTCGCCTTTCAGTGGTTCCCACACTCCTGGGAGACGTATTAGCTAGCTAACTTTTATATGTGGATTTTCGTTGCGCGGTTTTTCCTGCGTAATTTGGTGGATAACAAAGCTTCATGCTAATTGCATCAGCTACAATAGGGAGAGGGGGGGAGGGGGAGAAAAAAAAAAAAAAAACCACGTTTCCAAGTTAACGTTACACATGTGCAAATGTTGGTGGATCTAAACTAACATTAGCTGGCTAGGCTTAATTATTCTTGGTACATTAAGCTTTATTGAGCAATTTTATGTTAAGCGTTTTCGATTGCCCCAAATAAACCCGGCAAAATAGCTAGCAAGTGAAGTTAACTGGCACTTTAGATTAACCATCATAATTGAGCAAACTACGACTCGAAAAATCTAAACCATGAGAGCACAGCAGAAACGTGCATACAGCTCTTATTGGAAGCTAGCTAGCGAGTATTACCATGCGACTATTCAATCCAGTCTAGCTAAATGAATACTTATTAGCTAGCTAAGTGTGTAGCTGGCAAATAGCCACATGAAGTTACATTTGAAAAGATCCACATATCCATGATGGGCGCATATAAACTATAATACAGTTAACTAACAGTTATCCATTTGTTAATACAATTGGCCACACGAGACTTAGCTTACGTTAGTCAAACGTAGTTGACTGGATAGATAACGTTAGAATTTAAAATATCTAGGCGGCCTGGTCAATTCTCAGTTAGCTAACGTTAGCTGCGCTACCAGACGCACAAACTAGACTTTTGGCTCGCAACAAATACGTCGCTAATTTACCTATCGTTTAACGTTACTAGCTTGAACGAGTTAAATCGGCGAATCTGATAATGTAACAATACACGAAAAATGTGGTAATATTACAATTGCAGCAACTCACTTCCATTCCGACTGATGTCTCCGCCATCTCAACGTTGTGAGCACGAGGGGTACCGATACAACGTTATATACACATGTGTGTGGGAGCACGCCGAACGACGAGACACAAGAGTTTGTCGGGTTTTTTTAATTGAACTATAATATAACTGGAAAGGAAATGTGGTCACGTGGTTCCATTCTCTTATGGCACATATAGATCGTACATGGAAACTGGAGAGGCTGGGAGGGTCTTGGCCATTGAACTGTAATATAACTGGAACAAAAACGTGGTCACGTGGTTCCATTCAAACCCATTCAATCGGTTCTTCCGCAAGCGGCACCCCCGCAAGATGGCTGCCATGGCCCGGAAATAAAATTATTGATGAGCCTGCCGTTCATGAGTGTTGTCTAAACCAGTGGTTCCCGAACTCGGTTCTGGGGGGCTCTTGTGTATGCTGGTTTTCCTTCCAACCATAATTGCAGTCTCAGAATTTTAATAAGCAGTTATTTAATTAGGGGTTATGTAAGCCACATTATATCAGATATAGCTATGCATGGCATGAAGATTAACATTCCCAAATTCATATTGTGATTATTATGCTATATTGCATACAACTGCATACAAATAAGTAAACTGCTAAATGATCAAATTCAAGCCTGAGGTGAATCAATATGCTCCTAATTTGTGAAAGTGTAGACACCTGGCTACTAAAACTAACCATCAGGAATAATGAATAAAATCCAGACAAAGAAAATGATAGAGCCAAACTTGTATGATGTTCATTATTAATGAAAGTAGGATCATATTGATTAACCTCAATCTTTCATTTGATCAAAAAATGTATTTATGTCTATGTAATTGTTTGCAATATAGCACAATATGAACTTGGGAATGCATAGCTATATCTGAGTCTGACATAATGTGGTTTACACAATCCCTCAAAACATGAAGCACCTAATTAAGCCATATTAACTGCTTGTTAAAATTCTGAGATTGGAATTATGGTTGGAAAGAAAACCAGCATACGCAGGGGGCCCTCAGGACCGAATTTTGGGACCACCGGTCTAAACTCATCATACTCACTCCAGCGTGAACTACAGCCCCACAGCTCACTTTGCAGGGTCATTTGATCCTCAGCTGAACCAAAAAGAAAGAGAGATCTTAAAAAATCACTGAATCAATGCGATGAGTAAGTGATGAGTAAGCAAACTGATCTCTGATTGAGGCAGGGGCTCATGCGGCCATAGCTGTGTCACCGTTTCATTTCATGACGAGGCCTCACTCCACTGTAGCTTCACACAAGCTTCCAAATTAGGGATGCGACAAAGCATCAGTTTTTGTAAATGCATACAATCCCTTTTTTTTAAACAGTTAACTGTGTAACTGTGTGCTTATGACCGCTAGGGGTCATATCGTTTTTTGGGTTTTTTTACTGTACTGACGAATTTAATTGCATTTTCAACTTTATTTTGCGCCATCTTAATAATCAAATGTCAACATTGTAAGTCAGATAATAGCACAATTGCCAAATGAAAGATGTACACTCGTTAAATCCCTGTAGTTTACATCCAAATGAAAGGGGTATTAAATTACTCTATAGACCCATATCTTTAACATTGTATAGTATAGTATAGTATCATGTTCCCAACAATTGTTGCTGTATTTACAGTGTGGTATGGGCAAGCATTGCTATTGACTGTCAGTTGCCACCCAGCTCATTTGCATAGCTGATGACTCAAAAAGTATAAATTCTTACCAAATGAAAGGGGGATACATTTACTCTATAGATGCATATCTTTAACATTTCGCAGTCTTTTCTGTGAAATCATGTTCCCAGCAATTGTTGCTGTGTTTCCAGTGTGGGGCAGCCATACGTTGCTATTGACTCTCAGTTGCCACCCAGCTCATTTGCATAGCAGAATCATATGCATAATTGCATACTCATGAGTGGCACAGAGGAGGCCAGAGGAGGATGGGCCCCATGTAAATACAGCAACAATTGCTGAGAACATGATTTCACTGAAAATACTCCATCCATCCATCCATTATCTTAACCCGCTTATCCTGAACAGGGTCGCAGGGGAGCTGGAGCCTATGCCAGCATACATTGGGCAAAAATGTATGCTGGACAGGTCGCCAGTCCATCTCAGCCATTCACTCACACACTCATACCCATGGGCAATTTAGACTCTCCAATCAGCCTGACCTGTCTTTGGACTGTGGGAGGAAACTTGAGTACCCAGAGGAAACCCATGCAACACGGGGAGAACACGCAAACTCCACACAGAGAGGCCCCAGCCGACCAGGATTCGAACCCAGGACCTCCTTGCTGTGAGGTGGCAGTGCTACCCACTGCACCATACTGAAAATACTATATAATCTTAAAGATATGGGCCTGTAGAGTAAATATATATCCCCTTTTATTTGGTAACAACCATTTGGTTGTTACCAAATTGCCTACATATAACTACATATTTATATGGTAACAACCAAATATTTGGTAACAACCAGTTGGCAATTCACAGGCAATGCATGCCCATACCACACCTGACAGACAGCAACAAATGCTGGGAACATGAATTTACAGAAAGCATAATTGGCTCGCTGCTCCAGAGGGAGGGACTTGGCAGGGTTAGTAGATCACCGCACAACAAAAAGCACCTTGGGCGCCTTGGAATCACGGAAGACGAGCATGAGACGAGGCGGCTTGAAGAAGGCGTGTCCTTCGGGCTGCCGAGGGACGGGGTGGGGGCGGTGTATCTAATACTAGCTCTAATTGAATCAGACGGGTGAACAATATTGAAGATATGGGTCTATGGCTTAAACTTTTTATTTGGTAATTTAGTAATTAGCTATGCAAATCAGCTGGTTGTTAACTGAAGTGTATAAAAATGCATGTTTTAGCCACACGTGAAATGTAGCAACAACAGTTTTTATAGAAATTAGCGCACAATTTTATATTCTCTGCAAATACATCACAATTATATCCAACTGTATTAATTTTAAAAAGAAAAATTACAGTTCATAAATAATTTTATTCACTAAACTTTTATTTTGATAAATAGTCTCCAATTGTGGCCAGCAACATTTGCGGACTCTCTGCTGCTTACTGCCTTTGAGGGATGTGAATAGGAGAATAGCCGTGTTTTCCATGTCATGTTGGAATATTATTCATATATTAATAATAATTTAAACTGAACGAAATTGTTCTATTTATATGATTTATACAATGTTTTCTAGCTAATGTAATGTTAATGTTCGCTGTCCGCAGCCCCCTAACGTTGTAGCTAACGTTAGCAAGCCAACATCATTAACATGAATAACCAGTGCAAACTAGCTAGCCTGCGTTATTGGAAACCGTATTACTGTAACGTTACCACCAAAACTAGTTTTACAACAGGAAAGGTCGGATTCAACACTTTATGTAAAGTTATCGCCCCAGTGTTTCTCTATACGGCCGCCATGAATGCCTGGTGTTTATTAGCTAACGTTAGCTGCCAACAATGTTTCTTTTTTTTTTTTTTAAGATATTTTTTCGGCCTTTTTCAGCTTTATTGGACAGTATAGTATAGAGAGACAGGAAGAATGGGAGCGAGAGAGGGAAAGACATGCGACAAATGTCAGACGGTCGGATTCGAACCGCTGACGTCGCGGCTCGCAATGAGCATGCAGTCAGTGCTCTACAGGCTGCGCCACCGAGACACCCCCTGCCAACAATGCTTCTGAGCAATACAATCAGAAGTTCTGGTTTTGTTTTTAGTTTTGCCCCCCAAACACTTTGAAACTTATGTCAGGCGTATCTGTCAGCTGTCATTGACTGTGCCGAGCACACGTCAAAATTGAGATCGCCCTGTAAACGAACTGTAGGATGTGGGTTATCGTCCCCTTTAGGAATCAGAAAAATCCCAATCCACTGTGTGACTGATTACATTTGGCGTTACAGTCCAAAACACAACATGATTTCGGTATAGTTATCTAGCTAAGTTTACTATTTATACACAGCTCTGGTTCAGTCTATTTTCAAGTAATGTTACTTGGATCTGCGGCTGAGTGGCCACCCGGAAGTATCTTTGTTTACAAACATTCCGATTTCATCTATAACAAATTATTGGTGGATTCACAACCTCACTACAGCCAAAGGTAATACTTGACCTTAGGTTGCTAGTCATGTAGCTAATAAACTATCCTTAAAGATAATATAGCAACTGTGTATATAAAGCTACTAGCTAGATGTAGCTAACGTTAGTTAGCTGTATTTTACAATTGACTCACAGTTGCACATGGTACTCATTTACTCTGGGTAGGCATGGGGCTGAATATCGATTGATAATTTGTTATGCTGTCACTCAAAGGCAGGCGTGCCCCTCTCCTCTAAACACCGCCCTCCATGCAAGAAGAGAGACAAAACTTTGTTCGAAGAAAAGTTGACTTGATCAAGTGTGAAAAAACATTGTAAGCACATGACAAAAACCGAAAATGAAAATCAGATTTTTTATCAGAGAAAATTCAAAAGTGGATACAAAATCATTTAAAATACGGTCAAACACGACATGTTTTCAAAAAATCTAATATTTTTTGGTTTCCAAAATTATTATTTTTTAGTTTCAACATGCATTTATTACCTTTCAACAATAACCTTTTTTTTTGTTTACAAATATAAAGTCTCTAATCTGGCTCCATATTTTATACCATGCGCATTTTCTGAGCTCATTCCTGTTCGTATCCAGGTCGTATCGCCGAGGGCTACAGCTAGCCCAGCTAGTTCCAACTACTCTATCCATGCACACAATTCGTATCTGCACAAGTTTGCACTAAGCCTCGTCGAATAATGTCTGGAGGCTGTTAAACTGACCGTGAGCACATCAGCGAGCACCAGTAGCGATCTTTCATCTTTCTTTTTCTCAATTTTGATAAAACTAATGATTATCTGGATCGATCATCCGGAACACCGTGAATCTACGTTCTTCTATACATTACCCACATTCAATGGATCACTACAGCTTATAAATACTGCATTTCACCAAAGATAGCACTCAGCATTTAAAATAGAACTGGCAGTTTGGAATAGCTAATGTTGGCTAACTTGCTTAGCAGTCATTGCTAGCTAGCCAAATGAGCATAAATTAACTGTGCTTGCTCTTTGCAATGTACAAAGGCAGCCATGACAATCTGCAAAAGGATCAGAATGACCTTGTTCATGTGACATGTCACGTTGACCAATCAGAGAAAAAACTGTGGGCCATGGGAAAAGTGCTGTTTCTCTGTGGCCTTTTCCTTGAAGCAATTTTGTAGCTTTAAATGGACTGACCACGTGTACGATCTCTAATTTGCTCTGGGAATATGTGTGGGCTTGGCAAAAAATGCGAAATTTTCAGTCTCTTTCGTTCACTCCTTTGTTCCACTAGTTAACCCAATCCTTTGCTCCACATATTTCCGCTGGAGTGGAGAAGTGGTTGTGGGGGAGTCGAGTAAAGGAGGGTGGAGTGAAAGATAATGGGACGCATTCAAGCGCGGGTGGGCCCGTGGAGCAGGCGCATGCAATATGACGTAAAACCATGCGGACCAAATTGGAATGAATTCAATTCTAGATCTTCTGTGTGGCTCAGAAATAGGTCACTGGAGAGTAATTAGTTCAGTGTTCAAAAGTACGGTTCAAAATTTTGACAAGGGTAAATTCATAGCTTTAAATGGATTTTGATGGGGAAATATTGTCTTAAAAAACTGCAATACCTGGAGTAAATGGTAAATGGTTGGCATTTATATAGCGCCTTTATCCAAAGCGCTGTACAATTGTGTTATTATCCTGAGTTCTGTCTGTTAGTTTATTCTGTGTTTTTGTAAATGTATTATTTTTCATATTTATGTCTGGTTTTCTGTTTACATTCATTAGTCTTTGCACTCGTCTTCCCCTGTGATGTCTGTGTCTGAATGTTTTCTGATCTTGAGTAACTCCCCTGTATGCGTGCTGCACTATTCGGGTGGTTTTGGAATTTTCCGGTTTCCCACGATTCCTTCTGTCTCGCTGTTCTTACTTCCTGCTTTCTCTCCATTTCATGTTTGGAGATAGCACTAATATACTAATCCCAACTAACATAGAATTTGTACTAATTATATTACCACACTAATATGTTATTCTAACTAACATTCACTAGTTTTGGGTATTTGTAATTTTTTTAGGCCTTTTTCAGCTTTATTGGACAGTATACAGTATAGAGAGACAGGAAGAATGGGAGTGAGAGAGAGGGAAAGACATGTGACAAATGTCAGACGGTCGGATTCGAACTGCCGACATCACGGCTCGCAATGAGCATGCGGTCAGTGCTCTACAGGCTGCACCACCGAGACACCCCTGGGTATTTGTAATTTAATCATGTTACTAACAGACTAACTCCACCTTTACTTCAGTTCTACTCTATAACTCCGCCTCCCTGTTCTATCCCTAAATTGCTTGCCTCGATTCAGTGAAATGTTCACACCTGCTCTCCCCTATCACCACATTCCTTAATTCTGTGTAATTGTCTACTCCCTAGCCGGAGCCGTTTGTACTACATGTGTGTCTTTGTGAATACAGTCCACATTTTTTTCATTTTCCCCTCGTTAATGTATTATTACACATGGTCTCACCTGATGTTTATTTGTTAGACTGCCCTCACTCCAATGCCCCACCTAGGTTGTCTCATTCCCCTGTGTATTTATACCTGTCCTTTTCAGTTGAACCTTGCTAGTCCGTCTTCTGCTGTTTTCGAGTCTCGAGCCCTTGAATTCCTTCCCACTTGTTCTAGCCTCCTTGTTCCCAAGCTTTTGCCATTGTGGCACTCTGTCCAGGTTTTTAGTAGTTTTTGATTTCTGGATTTCTTGTTTATGACCCCTGCCTGCTCTTTTGACCTCTGTCTTGTTTGGACTGATCTCCCGGTTTTAGAGCTTTGCCTGTTTTTGATTACACTCTGTCTGCCCCTTCATCTGCTGTTAAACCTGCCATTTTTCAACATCCCAGTGTCTGCGCATGGTTCCTCTGTTCTGCCGCTGTGACAAATTGATGCTTCTCATTCACCCATTCACACACACACACACACACACACACACACACACACGCCCGAGTAACCACTGGAGCTTGCGAGCTTCTCAGAGAATGGCAAACCCTGACCCCCTGGGATGAACTAATTATAAACGATGGGGCAGTTGCCAAACGAGGTGCGCAAATAGCAATAGAGCATGTTTGGGAAAATAAAAATATCAAGCCTACATCTTTATCTGTGTGCGAGGGAGGCGAATCGAACCTCTCAAAAGATACAAAAAATAAGGAAACGTGTGTGTCATAGATTGAACATCAGTGAGCGGAGATGTTTTTAAATTGCTGTCAAACATAAATGGGGTCCAATGGGCTTTTTGAGCGAAAATATCGGTATCACTAGGGGGCGACTTCATATCACGTTAAACTAAGCTGGGTTCTTGGTCGGACACTGCAGGTCGTAGTCACGAGCTCAGTGAGAGTCTGAGATAGTGAAGCGTTCTGGACAAGATTTATTAGTATTGTTAGCTGTCTAGCTTAGACTACTAACTGGACTATTTTCTTCCGGATGCGTTAGACTATGATAAACATGACATGATTTTCAACAGTTTAGACACAGACATTTTTTGTGAAGTATATTAATATTCTACAGCTAATATTAACTTGCAGATTGATTACTGTCTGTAGATTGCTAGTCTAGCAAACTTAATAGATTGCTAGGCCACTCGTCACAGTTAAAACGTTGTTTAATAACAATAAGTTCGTTTGCTTGTTAGTTAGCTATCATTATTCGTATTAGATGTAATTTAGTTTAACTTTGTATTTCCGATTTGCTGTGGGCTTGCAAGCAGGTTGGATCGTGCTAACAAACGTAGCTATCAACTCGGCGTGTTATTGGTTAGCTCTGTAAAGCCTGCTACCGAATGGATACAACCCTTCTGAATGAACAGTGAGCCAGTTAGCCTGCCACAGCGTCATCAGAATAACTTCGGTTGGTAGCTTGCTAGCAAGCTGGCTAACTATCCTGCTACTGCTCGTGTAACGTTAGGAGTTTTTATAAACAAGTAGTTGGGTTGCTTACATTAGTAATACAGTTGTGTGTATTTAAACCATACGAAATCGAAAATGCCGGCTGTGTCGAAGGGAGACGGAATGCGAGGATTAGCAGTGTTCATTTCGGACATACGAAATTGTAAGTTCCTGTTTCGTCCTCGCCTTGCTAACTTAGCTGGACTAATTTACTCGTTTTTTAGGGTAACGTTAGCCTTGTTTGTAATCTAACTGCAGTTATGTATGTACCGTTATATCATCCTAGATTTGAAAATAAATCCATTATTATTGCTTTGTAGCTAGCAACTAGCTCGTATTTTGGTTTGCTGGCTGGCTGTCTGTCTAGCTAACTACCTAGCTGTGTCCCTAATCGTATTAATCAGTGTTTACACGCGATTGTGCAAGTACAATCAATGACTAAAATCGCGGGCGGCGAGTCAGAGAGCATTCGCTAGGTAGTCAACTAGCTAGCTACATACCAGCAACCAATAAACAACTGAATGATAATTACATTACACGGCTGGATTGCTTCGATAGCTTCCGCGGGCATTGGGCCGTTACGGTTGGGTGGTAATGGGCTGAAGTGTCGTGTTATTGCTTTGGTTGTAGTTAGCTAGCGTAGGCCGCTACGTTGTATTCCCGTTTTAGACCTAGTTGATTTATTTTTTACGAGGTGACAATCGATTTATTGGCTATATTACACGAATGCTGACAGAACATAAGTTTAATTTGATAGTGTTCGGCAGTATGGGAATGATCATATTTTCATTTAAGATAAGATAAGATACACTTTATTGAAACCCATGGGTTAATTTGTCCTCTGCATTTGACCCATCCTAGTTACTTAGGAGCAGTGGGCAGCCGCAGTGCAGCGCCCGGGGAGCAATGTGGGGTTAAGGGCCTTGCTCAAGGGCCCAACGGCTGTGCGGATCATTTTATTGTGGCTCGACCGGGATTCGAACCACTGACGTTGTGGCTCCTAGTCATGTACCTTAACCACTACGCTACAAGCCGCCCCACACATTTGCATTTGCACATTTTAACCCTGGTTGACTCGAGACGTAATGGTTAGTGTACTGATCATTCCATTCCATACCATCAGAGTGCACAGTCTATACACGGAAAGACATACGAGAGCACCAGGTTGTGTATGAACAAAAATGTTGGATGGGTTGTTTTGGTTTTCCTTGAGTGTCCCCTTGGTCTTCCCTACTTGTGTGTCTATGGCATACTGGACTTTCCCGGATAATCATCTATATTTCCCATCTGCACAATTATTATTTGTATTTTTATTTATTCAATGTATGTATTTACATATTACATATTACACTACTGTCAATCTCACTGTTTGTCCAGTGCCAGCCAGAAGCAGATGGGCGCCCCATCTGAGCTTGGTTCTGCTCAAGGTTTCTTCCTGTTAGTCAGGGAGTTTTCCCTGCCATTTAGCTGGATGCTTGCTCTGAGGGGGTCTCAGGCCTGGGGTTTTCATGAAGGTGCCTTGTGATGATCCTGTATTGTAAAAAGCCCTCGACAAATCAAATTGAATTTAATATGCCAGCTCAGCATTTCTGCTGATTTTCTCAGAGCACCCAAATGCTCAGCAAATATCTGAGCAAAAGTCTGCTAAAATCCTCTTCAGGAATGTTAAAAGCACCTTGCTTAGTTTGCAAGCTGCTTTTAACATTCCTGCTAGTTGCAGACCCCAGACAACTTTATAATGTGCATCAGCTGCATTAACACTGGTAGTTATGACGGGTGAAATGCTGTCCACATGGATCTTTAAAAAAGGTGATGTTACCCTACTGCATTCAGGTGTTTCTGCTGCCAGCCATCTGCCTCCATACACACATGCAGGATCTTTCCATATAGTTCTGTCTGAACAGAATCTATCCTCAATTTTCTTGCCTATACAGAGCTTCCTCCATTATCTTCAATTCTGTAGAACTACCGTTAAATCATTGACGTGATGAATCTAAAAATAGTATTTAAAATGTTGAACATGTATACTGAGGAAAGTGTTACGTGTGGAATTATGCGGGTTAACAGAATCAATATGTAGAGGTGTAGGCTAAATGTTTAAATTGCACGCAGTCTGTGTTAACCCTGTGTCCTCCATTCCCCTGCTTCTGCTTTCTTCCATCCTCCCCATTGATTCCCCTGTCCTTAAAACCTGCTTTCACCCCCATTTCCTTCCTCCTGCCTGCCCCTTTCCCATTTACCCATGTCCCTTTCTCCAACTTGCTTTCTGGATTGGATTTGAATTCACTCCCCATGTGTGTAACCCCTTCCTTCCTTCCCCACTGCTCCTGTAAACAAGTGCTGACATTGGATGGTGTGGATGTAATGCAAAAATATACAGTCCCCTCCAAAAGTATTGGAACAGCCAGGTCAATTCCTTTGTTTCTGCTATACACTGAAGACAATTGATTTGAGGTCAAAAGATATACATGAGATGACATCTGAATTTCAAGTTTTATTTCCTGGTATTTTTATTTGTTAAACAACTTATAACATATCAACTTTTTATATCAGACCACCCAATTTTTACGTGAGCAAAAGTATTGGAACATTGTTGCCCAGATGTGTCCTGTTAGATCGATTGGTTAAACAAGAAGTAGTTCTGAATGTCTGCTCTTGGTTTTAGCCTTGGGTTTTGCCTGTGAAGACTGCATGCATTTGTGTTAGAAAAGATGAACCAACATGAAGACCAGACAGCTAGCTGTCTTTGGGAAGAAAAGCAAGCCGTTTAGAGACGAGGGGAAATCGATCAGAGCCATTGCACAAGCATTGGGGATAGCTTGTACAACAACTTGGAATGTCCTGAAAAAGAAAGAAACCGCTGGCCTACTGAGCAACACGCATCGAACACGTCAACCAAGGAAAACAAGAGCAGTTGATGACAGAAACATTGTGAGAGCTATGAAGAAAAACCCCAAATCAGGTGTCAGTGACATCACAAACAATGTCCGCAGGGCAAGGGTGAAGGTATCTCAATCAACCGTTCGAAGAAGGCTTAGAGAGCAGCAAAATTGAGGTTATACCACAAGATGCAAATCACTCATCAGTAGTCGGAATCGGAAGGCGATATTACAATTTGAAAAGTACACAAAAGATGAGCCACAGAAGTTCTGGAACAAAGTCTTATGGAGAAATGCGTCCAAACTAATTGGTCAACTTCAATTTGCTTCAACATTATGCAGCAAGACAATGACCCAAAACACACAACAAAGGGCTTCATTAGGGAGAAAAAGGGGAAGGCTTTAGACTACTTCCCCCCCCCCCCCCCCCCCCAAAAAAAAGCTTTGAAAATTGTCACAAAAGGATCCAATGTGTCAATTTGGCTTAATGCAGTTATTGCAAGCAAGGTATATGCTTCCAAATATGAAGTGTTATTTACTTTACTTATTTTTCTCACCTAAAAATTTGGGTGGTCTGATACAGAAGGTGGTGTGATCAAACTAGTTAAATATATCTAGGTGCAAATACCAGGAAATAAAAGCTGAAATTTTGAACTTTTGTCTTGTGTTCCTCTTTTTATCTCAAACCCGAATGTATTAAGTGTATTGCAAAAACAAATGAATTGGTCTTCCTGTTGGCCTTCCTACTTTTGGAGGGGACTGTACATACAATAACATATCTTAAATAAAAATGAAAATAATGAATTGTTGAACTGAAATTATTTGTACAACATCTAGTGTGCAAATAAACCGTATCCTTACCAAATCACCCAGTGTTTTGGACCAAACCAAAGATGTTTGATAAAGTTTGAGAGGTAGGTGTGCAAATGTACTATGAAATAAGTCTACACAAAAATGGCAAAGCAAACTCACAGAAATGAAAATATTGTGTTTTTTTAGTGACAGTTCTTTTTTTTGTTTGGGTTTAGTAATCCGACCTGTTCAGCCAGCCTGTTCCTCTTCCCATAACTGACCCCCCTCTCATAAAGGATAGCTTGAAAAAGATCTCTTACTCAGAGTTAAAGGAATAACATGGTGGTAGAATGTGACCCTTGCCCGTTGTCTTCAGGCAACAACAAAACAAATGTGCATAATGTTGTATTATTCAGTCATTTAGGTCCCAGGTTCATATCCCGGACAAGCTCTCCCAAATGTGAATCCGCTGCAACCTCTTCTGGGGCGGCCTGTAGTGTAGTGGTTAGGGGAGATGACTGGGACCCCTCAAGGTCGGTGCTTCGGTGTCACCACAATAAGATCTGCACAGCCGTTGGGCCCTTGAGCAAGGCCCTTAACCCTGCATTGCTCCAGGGGAGTATTGTCTCCTGCTTAGTCTAATCAACTGTATGTCGCTCTGGAGAGTGTCTGCCAAATGCCATTAATGTAATGTAATTTAAATGTATTTTCAAACTCATTTTCTAAATTTCCCACTATAAAAGTTCACCCAATCTGTCTGAGCTGGGTTATGAGAACTGTCAGTTAGCTATGATTGACAGACCCTGCTTCCACTTTCTGCACATTGTTGTTTGTTGCCGTAGCTAACTCCATGATATGCGCTCATCTTGGGGTTCTGAATTTTCACAAGCTAGTTACCTGAGTCTATCAACTATCGATAGCTAAGGAAAGGATGCTGACTTATCCAATGATAACTTGGCTAGCTAGTTAGATAAAAGCACAACTATAGTGTCCTTATGAAAGCAAACTAGTTAGCTAACATTATCGATAGCGTCGCTTTACAAAAGGGCATTTCCTTAATGCCCTCTTGCGCAAATTGCATATAAAACCCAAGAAAGTGTGACCAACCACCATGTTACTCCTTTACAGCATTACAGTTGTGAACAACCTCCATTTTCATTGTGTTCGCATCTCGAGATTTCACTGTATTGGTTTACCATAGCAAAGCGGTGTGCTGATTCTCAAATTATTAGCTTTGCCTTTGTCGTGTTGAAATTGAATGCTGCCACAGTTTTTCTTTTTTATTAATTTAGTTTTGTGATCTCTTAGTTTTACATTTACTGTCTGCCCTTTCCCAAACATCTTTTTTTCTGCTCTGTTCGTACTCCATCCAGGTAAGAGTAAGGAAGCGGAGATCAAGCGCATTAACAAGGAGCTGGCCAACATCCGCTCCAAGTTTAAAGGTGACAAGGCCCTGGATGGCTACAGCAAGAAGAAGTATGTCTGCAAACTGCTGTTCATCTTTCTGTTGGGCCATGACATCGACTTTGGTCACATGGAGGCTGTCAATCTGCTCAGCTCCAATAAGTACACAGAGAAGCAGATTGTGAGTAAAACACTTGTCCTGTTCCTCTTAATTTGTATCCCATTCAGGGTTTTCTCTGTCTGAAGCACTAGCAAAAATGAACTGAGACACTTTTTTTTTTTTCCCCAATTTGAAATGCTCGATTGTGTATTGATCAGCTTGCATTGCAGCAACCTATATTCTTGATCCCGGAGAGCACAGACAAGCATGTCCTACTTGTGACATTGCAGTTTGTAAATCACACTTACACAGTCACTTCATGTGCATCTTAAAAGGCAAGTCTGCAGGCACATAATTGACCAGGCGATTGGACATGACGACCCCTTTCTCTGAGGAGCTGAGTCAGCTGTGCATTACAACAGTAGAACATTACCATAACAGGATCCCGCCCAGCAGCCCCAATTGAGAAACACTATTGGCAAGGTAGAGTGTAGTTGCTTCCAACTTGAAAAGTCAACTACAGAAAGCTGACTTTCCTGTCTTGAAAATGATAGTGGATATACACTCACTGAGCACTTTATTAGGTACAGTCCCTTCCAAAAGTATTGGGACAGCAAGGCCAATTCCTTTATTTTTGCAATATACTGAATACATTTGGGGTTGGGATAAAAATATACTTTGAACATAGCACCTTTGGCATCAGGCCACACAATTTTTAGGTGAGCAAACGTTTTGGAGCAGAGAGTATTTAAGTCAGTGGAAGTAAATAATACTTATTTGGTACCATATCCCTTGCAATAACTGCATCAAGCCTGGGACCCATTGACATCAACAAACTAATGCATTCTTTGTTTTTGATGCTTTTCCAGGCTTTTTCTGCAGCCTTATTCAGTTGTTGTTTGTTTCAGAGGTTTTTCCCTTAAATCTCTCCTTCAGGATGTGAAATGAAATGCTCAGTTGGGTTAAGGTCTGGTGATTGACTTGGCCAGTCTAAAACCTTCCAGTTTTTCTCCCTAATGAAGTCCTTTGTTGGCAGTGTGTTTTGGGTCATTGTCTTGCTGCATGATGAAGTTCCTCCCAATTAGTTTGGATGCATTTCTCTGTAAATTAGCAAACAGAATGTTTTGTAGACTTCTGAATTCATCCTGCTGCTACCATCATGAGTTACATCCTCAATAAAGATTAGTGAGCCTACTCCAGAAGCAGCCATGCACGCCCAAGCCATGACATTTTTTCCACCCTGCTTTTGTGTTTTTTCCACAAAAGAATATTCTAGCAATAAAAATAAATAAATAATTAATTAAAGCAAACACAACAACCACTCTCCAGCCAAGTCAAGATAATAAATAACATTGCACGTCTTAAAACGTAAATGTCACAAAGCCATCTCACATGTCTTTGTTTTTGTTCTGGATGTGTCCTATCCAATCACGTTCAGTCTTGCAACCATTTTTTCTTCAATTACCAATGGTGTGTGAGTAAGGCAAATTTTTTTTCATTAAATGAGTAGGGAGGTACTGTAAGTCTGTCAGTCACCGTGTCAGTCTCAAAATATCCACTGAAACATGGAAGCGAAGTTCAAACTCAGTAAGACACAAGCCAAATTGAGAGGGGAGTGAAAAATGAATGGAGATGGGCTTCTGTTGAACAAAACAGTTGGTGCAAGAAACTCTGTGAAGCTGCTTGTTGTTTCTGCACGCCGTGTGACAGAAAACTTATACACGGCAGTAGCAATGTTTATCTGGCAAGTAAAAAAAAAAAAAAAAGGAATGTTTTCCTTAAATTCTGTCTCCAAGCCTGAACATGGATAGAATTCTTAATGTCTTAGTGAGCTATTATGATGATGATCTCGGCAAAGTTATAACACAGCATCTAGCATATTAAGTGTTTCCTGCGGTGGTTTATAGTTAAGGCGGGACCCGTTGGATAAACAGAGACATTAAAAATAACATTGTATGGTTTGTCATTGAATCATTATCAAATTGGAAAGTGACTAATCATAACTCCATAAAATACCAGCGTAACTTGTATAAATCACTCATTATTAACCACATTATTTTGTCATGGTGTGCGAAATGGCTTTTGTAAATCAGTTTGTCAACATTTATAAGTAGACTAGCGGCTATTTATAGTATTTAAATAAAATTTAATGAATAAGCCCATCAACAAGTCAAACACATTCCATAATTTCACATGCTATTTATATTTGAACAGCTGGCTGGCTCCTTATTTATAAGCATATTGAATAATAATCAAATATTTTGAGAATGTATTTTGATGCTCACCGATATAAAATGGGGTCATGTCCCTGAAAATGCCTTCTGTTGTGTTGTCAATGGTGTTTTCACTATTCACTCAGAAGAGAGATTCTTTGGAACTCCTTCAAAGGAAGTTCTCTATTTAGATGTAAGCATTACTATTTTTTTTTTTTTGTTGTAAACGCCAACATTTTTTGGCATAATATCTCAAGAATGTTTTTTGCCGAAGCGCAACAGACTCTGTTATTTTATGCAAGCCTAACAAATTATACACCTTCAGAGAAATAATGTCATTAGCTAAAATGCTTTTTAGTCGTCACTTCAATAACATGCCCATAGTTGGTTCTTTGATTAGCTGAAGTTATGCTGAATTTTCTTACACACGGATGGGGGTAACACATTTTCTTTGCAACTACGTTAGAAACACTCAGACGGTATACTTGGGCTCATTGTGTTCGAGAGAGCCGATGAAATTACTTTTGTAGAGGTATACAACGGTGAAATGGATAACAATAATAATTCCTCCAGATAAATTCTATATAAAAAGTATATACACACCTGGACAAAATTGTTGGTACCCCTCTGTTAATGAAAGAAAAACCCACAATGGTCACTGAAATAACTTGAAACTGACAAAAGTAATAATAAATAAAAATTTACTGAAAATTAACCAATGAAAATCAGACATTGCTTTTGAATTGTGGTTCAACAGAATCATTTTAAAAAACAAACTAATGAAACAGGCCTAGACAAAAATGATGGTAGAAAATAGAAATATTGAAAATATTGAATATATAGAAAATATTGAAAATAATTTGACCATAGGGACATGTTAAACTAAGGTGTGTCCTCTAATTAGCATCATAGGTGTCTTCAAACTTGTAATCAGTCAGTCTGCCTATTTAAAGGGTGACAAGTAGTCACTGTGCTGTTTGGTGACATGGACCACAGAAAGCAAAGGAGAGAGTTGTCTGAGGAGATTAGAAAGAAAATTATAGACAAGCATGTTAAAGGTAAAGGCTATAAGACCATCTCCAAGCAGCTTGATGTTCCTGTGACTACAGTTGCACATATTATTCAGAAGTTTAAGGTCCACGGGACTGTAGCCAACCTCCCTGGACGTGGCCGCAAGAGGAAAATTGATGACAAATTGAAGAGACTGATAATATGAATGGTAACCAAAGAGCCCAGAACAACCTCCAAAGAAATTAAAGGTGAACTCCAAGGTCAAGGTACATCAGTGTCAGATCGCACCATCCGTCGTTGTTTGAGCCAAAGTGGACTTCATGGGAGATTCACTGTTGAAAGCAAATCATAAAAAAGCGAATATTGACAAAATGCATATTGACAAGCCACAAAGCTTCTGGAAGAATGTCCTTTGGACAGATGAGACAAAACTGGAGCTTTTTGGCAAGGCACATCAACTCTATGTTCACAGACGCAAAAATGAAGCATACCAAAAAACAGTAGGCTCGGTTATGTTCTGGGGCTGCTTTGCTGCATCTGGCACAGGGTGTCTTGAATCTGTGCAGGGTACAATGAAATCTCAAGACTATCAAGGCATTCTGGAGAGAAATGTGGTGCCTAGTGTCAGAAAGCTTGGTCTCAGTCGCAGGTCATGGGTCTTCCAACAGGATAATGACAAAACACGCAGCTAAAAACACCCAAGAATGGCTAAGAGCAAAACATTGGACTATTCTGAAGTGGCCTTCTATGAGCCCTGATCTAAATCCTATTGCACATCTGTGGAAGGAGCTGAAACATGCCGTCTGGAGAAGGCACCCTTCAAACCTGAGACAACTGGAGCAGTTTGCTCACGTGGAGTGGGCCAAAATACCTGTTGACAGGTGCAGAAGTCTCATTGACATTTACAGAAATAGTTTGATTGCAGTGATTGCCTCAAAAGGTTGTGCAACAAAATATTAAGTTAAGGGTACCATCATTTCTGTCCAGGCCT
Organism: Conger conger; assembly: GCF_963514075.1. Classification (NCBI taxonomy): domain Eukaryota; kingdom Metazoa; phylum Chordata; class Actinopteri; order Anguilliformes; family Congridae; genus Conger; species Conger conger. The sequence continues at coordinate 50,713,677 of NC_083761.1, read as the reverse complement.
GTTTCATTAGTTTGTTTTTTTTAAATGATCCTGTTGAACCACAATTCAAAAGCAATGTTTGATTTTCATTGGTTAATTTTCAGTAAATTTTTATTTATTATTACTTTTGTCAGTTTCAAGTTATTTCAGTGACCATTGTGGGTTTTTCTTTCATTAACAGAGGGGTACCAACAATTTTGTCCACGTGTGTAATGGACATGAGGTCTCCCCACACTTGTTTTACCTACCAAAATAAGAAATTGTTGTCTCTAAAGCAATGACATCTTACAATATGTTATACAGATAGAACTGCAAGTTTTTACACTTTCAAAGGGTATGTCCTGTTACCATAGTGATTGAAAATTGCACCCTGAAAAAAGGACTGAATGCAAAAAAAAACCCCCATCTCCACACTTTGAAACAAATGAAGCCAATCCCACTTCATTTAACCAGTGAAAGTATGAGAGGCCACCTTCTTTCTCTCTCTGCTTTTTTCGTGTGAATCTAGCATAGTTTTTCCATGTCCCTTTTTAGGGGTACCTGTTCATTTCAGTGCTTGTGAACAGCAACAGCGAGCTCATCCGTCTCATCAACAACGCTATCAAGAATGACCTGGCCAGCAGGAACCCCACCTTCATGTGTTTGGCCCTGCACTGCATTGCTAATGTGGGCAGCCGGGAGATGGCAGAGGCCTTTGCTGGGGAGATCCCCCGCATCCTGGTGGCAGGGTGAGTCCTTTGTTAGCTGCTGTGATCACACAGGTTGTGTTGATTGGTTATGGCACTTTCACATTGTCCATTGCATGCCCTCACAACTTAACTCCCAGCCTTTGGTGTATGCTTATGGTAGGCCATCGATGATTTAACATATTATTTATACTGATTAGAGCTGGTGGAAATGGGGCAGAATACAACTAAATGTATCGTGGTACAAGATGAAAAATACTTCTCAAATCAATATTTACTACAAACTGCTGTTGCCAAACAGTGGGTGCTTTCAGTTTAATACATTTACTGTATTTGCTTCCCAATTTGGAATGCCCCATCACATTTTTATCAGAAAGAAATCCATGAATCTCATCCCCCTCCACAGTTATATCCAAGATCTCTCTAGCTGTGTCCACTGCCATCCTGATCCTCTGATTTTGATAGTTGATAACCATTGCAATAAATATCAAAAACCTTCTTCTATCCAAATTTCCGATTTATCTGTCAAACCAAGTTTTTCCTAGTCTCAGCACTGTTCTGCTGCTTCCTCACAGTCCTCTCTTTGCTTCCATTCTCTTCGTTGCTTCCACAAATTACATCTTGCTGTGTGTGCTCGTATGTTCCACCTCACTTTCCCCACTTCATGATTTCCCCCACAATTAAAGCATACAGCCTGGTCTTTCGGCAGCCTACATTCTTCCTCTGAACACACATTCCTGTTAAATCTATGCCTTCCTCATTTTTATTTTCAGTTCTTTTTCTCCTTTCTTTCTGGCCTATACAAGCTCATACTCCATTTCTACAGTCCATTCGTCTGTAATGCAAATTCGATTGGAAAACTGTCAAAAACTTGTGCTTCTGTAGCTGCTGTAGCTCTTTCTACATGTCTTTCCGAATTCAGCAAATTATTGTACTTTTCAAGGTGGTATAAAAAAGCAAAAGCTCCTAATTCTGGGGTGAACACAATATAAGTATACCTTAAAAAGTTGACAGTTAATATTATTCAATTTCTTGCAATAAAAGACTGTGTTGTTGTTTGCTCTTTAATAATAATAATAATAATAATAATAATACATCAAATTTATATAGCGCTTTTCATGGTACCCAAAGACGCTTTACAAAAGAAATTAAAATAACAGCTTTATTAAGAAAAAATATAAATAAAAAGGCTAAAAAGAGGAAAGATTAAGAACAAAAACTAAATGTAAAGGGAGCAAAACAAAACGAACAACTTTATTATGAGAGAAAACCAAAAGTTAAAAGGCTAAAAAGGGCTGGATTAAAACAACAGCTAAGGCTAGAGGGAGATTTAAAATGTGGGGAAAGCAAGTCTGAATAGGTGGGTTTTGAGGGACGTTTTGAACACGGAAAGGGTGGGGGCTGTCTTAATGTGGGGTGGCAGTGCGTTCCAGAGAGTGGGGGCAGCGACTGAAAAAGCCCTGTCACCCCAGGTGCGTTTGGTTTTCCTGTGGGGGAAATCAAGGAGGTTGGCATCAGCAGATCTGAGGGAGCGGGTGGGGACATGAGGTTGAAGGAGGTCGGAGAGGTATTGGGGAGCCTGGTTATTGAGGGCCTTGTAAGTGGTAGTGAGAATTTTAAAGTCAATTCTGTGTTTGACTGGGAGCCAGTGAAGGTCATGGAGGACTGGGGTGATGTGGTCTCTGGAGTGGGTTCTGGTGAGGAGGCGGGCAGCAGAGTTTTGCACATATTGCAGTTTTTTAAGGATTTTGGAGGTGGTACCGTAGAGGAGGCTATTGCAGTAGTCGAGTCTGGATGAGATAAAGGCATGGATGAGTGTCTCTGCAGCAGTTTGGGATAGGTAGGGACGGAGGCGGGCAATATTGCGGAGGTGGAAGAAGGCTGTTTTAGTGATTTGGTTGACATGGGACTGGAAGGAGAGGGTGGGATCGAAGATGACACCAAGGTTACGAACTTTGGTGGAGGGGGTGACAATAAAGCCGTCGATGTTGAGGGAGAAATTGCGAGTGGAGCGGGTGAGGGCATCTGGACCAATGATAAGGATCTCGGATTTATTGCAGTTGAGTTTTAGAAAGTTTGTTTGCATCCAGGTTTTAATATCAGACAGGCAGGTGGTGAGGGTGGAGAGAGTGGTAGCAGTGATGGTTTTTGAGGGGAGGTAGAGCTGTGTGTCGTCTGCGTAACAGTGGAAATTGAGGCCATGGCGGCGAAGGATCTGTCCAAGGGGGAGAATGTAAAGGATGAACAGAAGGGGGCCAAGCCCTGGGGGACACCTTGGTTGACGGGGGTTGTGACGGATTTACAGTTGTTTATGGAGATGAATTGATGTCTGTCGGAAAGGTAGGAGGTGAACCAGGAAAGGGCAGTGCCAGTGATACCAAGGGTGGATTTGAGGTGTGAAAGGAGGATGGGGTGGTTGATGGTGTCAAATGCAGCACTAAGGTCGAGGAGGATGAGGATGTTGAGTGAACCGATGTCGCAGGAGAGCAGGAGGTCGTTGGTGACTCTGATGAGGGCCGTCTCTGTGCTGTGTTTGGAGCGGAAACCGGATTGAAATTGTTCGAAGAGGTTATGGGATTGCAGGTAAGTGGTGATTTGAGTAGCGACAACACGTTCCAGGATTTTTGACAGAAAGGGTAGGTTGGAAATGGGCCTGTAGTTGTTGGGGGAGACAGGGTCTAGACCAGGTTTCTTGAGGATGGGTGTGATGGAGGCAAGCTTTAGAGGAGGGGGAACTGAACCAGAGGAGAGGGAGGCGTTAACCGTTTTGGTGATGAGTGGGGAGAGTGTGGAGAGGCAATCCTTAAGGAGGGAGGTGGGGAGGGGGTCCAGGGAGCAGGTTGAGGACTTCATACCAGCAACTACAGAGGAGAGGTCAGATGTGGAGATATTAAGGAATGTGGAAAAGGAGTGAGTAGGGAGTGGGGGGGGGCTCAGGCTGAGGTCCAGGGGGGGGGGAGATGGTCAGCTGGTTGTGGATAGTGTTGATTTTGTCATCAAAAAATGAGAGGAAGTTATTGCATTTATCAACGGTGAAAGAGCGTGAGATGGTGTCCATGGGATTGAGCAGTTTGTTGATGGTGGAGAAGAGAACTCTGGGGTTGCTGTTCTCAGACTGGATGATGCCGGTATAGTAGGAGGAGCAGGAGGAGTTGAGGGTGGTTTTGTAGAGCTGTAGGTGTTGTTGGTAGATGTCTTTGTGTATGGTTAATCCAGTTTTTTTAGCAAGCCTTTCTAGCTGACGGCCCTTTTTTTGAGGCAATGCAGTTCGTCAGTGTACCAGGGGGCAGTGTGGGTGAAGGAGACACAACGTGTTTGGGTGGGTGCGAGCTGGTCCAGGCAGGAGGAGAGTGAGTTATTGTAGATGTTAACCAGATCGGTGGGGGAAACGGTCTGGTTGAAGGAGGAGTCAGAAATGGTGCTGGAGAGGGATGTGGACAGAGAAGCTGAATTTATGGACTTGAGGTTCCGGAAGGTTATGGTTCGCTTTTGCTTATCCAAGGGGGAGGGGGTATCCATGTGGAAGGTGATGGCCAGGTGGTCAGACACAGTGGAAGTGAGGTCGATGCAGGATATATGGCTGATGGTGGTGCCAGAGGAGCAGACCAGGTCCAGAGTGTGGCCTTTGTTGTGGGTGGGGAAATCAATATGTTGGGTGAAGAATGTGAGAATTTCCAGTAGTTCTATTGCTGTTGTGCATTTGGTGGAGTCCATGTGGATGTTGAAATCACCAAGCAGAAGTGTAGACGGGGATATGGCACAGAGCTGGGTGAGAAACTCAGAGAGGTCGGAAAGAAAGGTGGGGTTGGGTTTGGGAGGACGATAGATGATGGCAATGACCAGGGGTATGGGGCCGGATATTTTTAAGCAGAGGGATTCAAATGAGGTGGGAGCCTGGATGGGAACTTGAGTTGTTTTTATTTCATGGCGGTGGATGACAGCAATCCCACCGCCAGTTTTCCCTTCCAGGCGAGGCTTGTCCATGTACACATAACCAGGGGGGGTTGCTTTATTTAGTGAAAAGTAGTCCAGGGGTTTTTGCCAGGTTTCAGTGAGAAAAATGATTTTTTGGTGGCATGAGAAACCTTGGCTAAGGTTCTCAGAGAGTCCGGGTGCACGTGCTGTTTGTTTTGTTGACATTGTGACGTCACTGCTGGACGCCGGGTGGACCAGAGCAAGGGGATGGGATTTCCAGAGCGGACAACAAACTTTCGTCGGCAGCTTCGGTGGATATAGCCAGGCCGGCGGAGAAGTCCGTGTTCTTTGATTTTTGAAATATAGTTATGACCAGGGGTGATGGGGATGTTGAGTTGGTGGAGTTGAGAGGTAGAGTAGCAGATGCGCATGATATCCAGGGCGAGAGGTAGCGAAACGCCTGCTCTGCTAACCATTAGCCAGACGCTAATTGGTAGCTCCACTATGCTAGTGGGTAGCACAGTGAGGCTAGCCGATTGCCTAGCATCTTCGGCAGGTGGTCGCAGGCGATGCACTCGTGGACAGAGTGCTAGCAAGCAGAGTAGGACAGTCCCAAGCATGCCAGACAGAAAAGGGCTTAATTGCAGTCAAGCCAGACCTCAGCTTGCTATCCCAGGCTAGCAGCGAGTGAAGGCTAGCTATGCTAGCTAGCTCTGGGGCAAAGGCAGCAGCCAAGGGGAAGTAGCAGTCCTAGCACAAAATGCTAGCCACGGAGCTCACTGAGAGGCAACGGTCCCAGCCGACGAAGGACTAACCGTACCAAGACAGCAGGGAGGCTGTCTGGGGGATACCTCGTCAAGTGGTTGTCCGGTGGTACGGCAGCAATGTGGGCAGACAGACCCAGCTGGAGCGGTGAAAAGAACGGGTCCAGAGGCAGCATGAACCCCGGGTGTTAACAGCTGGAGGTAGCAATAGCTCCGGTAGCAGCCACAGGTAGGTCGGTCGGATGATTCGATCTTTTTTGCAACCGTGGAAAAATAAATAAAAAGACTAGAAAAAAGGTCTAGGAACAAATGCTAATTAGACTAACTAAACAAAATAACCTATGAAACACAATACGAATCTCAGTCGAACGGAGAAGCGGCGAACAAGCAGCGCCAGCGTCCTCTCACGTTTGTGTCAATCTTGCAACTGCCAGTAGTTAGGAGCGCAATGTCACGCTTTAAGCACGGTGTCGGTTCAGGCGCTGTATTATTTTAGGTTTTATCACTGGTATTGGCAAAATCTAAATGATAACCATCCCTAGCCTGTATCCACAGTTGGCACTTGCATGGTCGGGGTTCAATACCAGTCTGTGGGGCTCTTCATACACAAGAACAGGTGGCCTGTAGCATAGTGGTTAAGGTAAATGACCGGGACACACAAGGTTGGTGGTTTGAATCTCAGTGTAGCCACAATAAGATCCGCACAGCCGTTGGGCCCTTGAGCAAGGCCCTTAACCCTGCATTGCTCCAGGGGAGGATTGTCTCCTGCTTAGTCTAATCAACTGTATGTCGCTCTGGATAAGAGTGTTTGCCAAATGCCAATAATGTAATGTAATGTAGAACAGTGCCTTAAAAGGATAAGCCACCCAGCAGCCCCAACTGAGGAGCGTTTTATTGGTAAGGCTGATCGTTATTTCATTCATGAAAATATTATTTATCGATGTCACCAAATTCAGATTTCCTACCCCCTTTAATTTAGTGGAGTTTGCTAAGCTAACTCGGTAGTTAGCAAGTTGTATTAATTACAGCCTGAAATGTACACAGGTATTAACTTTGATATATTAACACATTAATATTATGGCATGATTATGGCATAAGTACATGTGCAACAAAGTTTCTTTGGTTTGACTTCATTGCATTTCTTTGGTTTGACTTCATTCAAGTTCTTGGAGAGATAATCACTTTGGGGAAGTGGTGGTGTTATGCTTTTTTTAAATTTGTTCGTTTGTTTGTTTGTTTGTTTTGGCCCATTGTCATTGTCACCAATAACTGGCTGTTGATAGGGACACGATGGACAGCGTGAAGCAGTCTGCAGCCCTGTGTCTTCTGCGGCTGTACAAGACGTCCCCTGACCTGGTCCTAATGGGTGAGTGGACCTCCAGGGTGGTCCACCTGCTGAATGATCAGCACATGGTGAGAGACTGTCTGATGAAATATATGAACTGATGACTTCATGACCATAAAATGGCAATCATACCCACATACCTATTTGTTCCTAATAGTAAGTTTATTGTGAGGAATGAATGTCAGAGAAACAATGTTTTGAGTCCTCAAAAAAGTATTTGCAGCTTACATATTTGTGTCATTCAGTTCACACCATACCATGATATCTTATAATGTAATAAATGCATTATAAAGCTCAGTAGCAGTTAACTGTCATAGCCCACCAAGTTTTCATGGTCAGTTTATCATACTTGGCCCTTACAAATGCAAAAGCCATTCTATAACATGCCTGTGATAGAAACTAACAAATTAGCAGATAATTACTCAGTGTAGCTAGCTTTGTTATGATGTCAACTGTTGTAACAACAGTTTCTGGCATATTCTCAGGACTCATCAATTACCGATGATATCATAATATCAGAAGACCCACAGCTAATCTAGCTAATTAATAAGTTTAGCTTGACTACTAACTAGTCACACTAAATGTGTAATTTTCAGTTATTATAGGTAAGTAGTATTGGCATGCAAATGAATAACTAACTTGTTCTCTGATGGTTGCTTAATCAGAGCTAATGCACATACGAGAATACACTTAGGGCAAACTAGAAAGATGTGGTGCCACTCAAAATTGTTTCTGAATGGCTGGGCTAAATTAGTTCTTGTCTCATCTTTCAGGGGGTTGTGACCGCAGCAATTTCTCTCATCACCTGTCTCAGCCAGAAAAACCCAGATGAGTTTAAGACCTGTGTGTCTTTGGCTGTGTCTCGACTTAGCAGGGTGGGTATCGCTGCATTCTCTCTGTGTTCTTTCTCACTCCATTCCTTATAGATTCACACCTGCTTGTATATTCCTCTCTCTTCTCTGTATTATCCCCTGTACACAACCTTTTGGATCTTGGTGGATTTCATGGATGGCGCAATCTATCAGCAGCCAGGGTTGGCTAGAGCCCACTATAGGTTCTGTATTGAACAACCAACAGTTCTCAGCTGGCTTATTTGCCACTTGGAATCAGAAAATTCCCACACATTAGCAGTTCACTTAGAGTAGATCACTTATCTCCCTGTGATCTACTCTAAAGAGAAGTAGATAGACTCCTAAACCCCCCAATAACAGTGGAATTAGAAGCAAACAGGCCTGCCAAGATAACAAAGTGAATAACAACATTCCACGTGGGTACATCAATATCTTGCTGTCAGCCTGAATGTTGTGCCAGGGAGACAATGTGTAATTTATGTTTTTCGCCATTAGATCGTGTCCTCTGCCTCAACGGACCTTCAAGACTATACATACTACTTTGTTCCGGCCCCCTGGTTGTCCTGCAAGCTTTTGCGACTACTACAGTGCTACCCTCCACCAGAGGATGGCGCTGTGAAGGGCAGGCTGGTTGAGTGTCTGGAAACCATCCTCAACAAGGCTCAGGAGCCACCCAAGTCAAAGAAGGTCCAGCACTCCAATGCAAAGAATGCCATTCTCTTTGAGGCCATCTCTCTCATTATTCACTATGACAGGTAAAGGCTTGAGGGTTCCTGGGTAATCATTTACTCAAAAGCTTCCTTTCACAAAACATTTCATTTTTCTCCATGCACCTCCGCAAATGTGCTTTCTTTATCAAGGAAGCCTGTATTGTTATTAACCCCTCATATTATGATAAGATTTTATACTTCTTTTATGTTTTTATTGAGTGAAATTGTAAAGGATATAATGCAGGCCTCTGTTTTGCTGTGTGGATTGAAGTTTAAAATAGCCACCAGCGCACGTGCTTCAGCTCAAGTGCTCCTTATATATGGCTGCAGGTGTAATAGCGCTGACTAGGGTGATGTAATTGACCATTCAGTTTCCATTTCAGTTACCATTCAGGAAAATGAAAACCCATTTTTAGCATTCTGACAAGGGACTTTGCATGTGACCTCTGCTACTACTGACGTAGTATGTGGTGCCATATTTTACATTGCGATTGGCGTAACACTGTAAATAAACCAGTACAACACATGCAACACCATGTAATTTCTTTGATGGCTGAAGTGTTGGATCAAGTGTCTTACAAGTTGGTAACCCTGCATGGGTTTCTTATTAGGTACTTTACAAAAATCATAAAGAGCACAAAAATCTTCACGTATCTAGCCTCTTAAGTGCACCAGATTGATGCATTTTACTGTTGAAATTTACAAAATGTTCTCCCTGTAGGAGGCATGCCCCTGGACCCCCCTAGAGGGTTTAGGGATCACCCCGAAATTGTGTGTGAATGTGATATTCCACAGTGTTTTCCAGAGCATGTGTTGCAATTTCTGAAAGTTTGCAGAGAATTGTGAAAAAAATTCTCATGTGGAGCAGCATAATTGGCTCGCTGCTCCAGAGGGAGGGACTTGCCAGGGTTTGTAGATCGTCGCACAACAAAGCACCTCGGCTGCCTCGGAATCACTGTCATGAGCATGAGACGAGACGGCCTGAAGAAGGCATGTCGCTCTCCTTCGGGCCGCCGAGGGGCAGGATGTGGGCGGTGTATCTAGTGCTAGCTCTAATTGAATCAGACGGGGTACAATTGGCTACCAAATTGGGAGAGAAAGGGAAAAATCCAAAATAAATGTTTGCGGAAGGTGTGTTTTCAGTATAAAAAATTTTCTACAAGCTAAACCTGTTGGACATTACCTGGACATGGTGTTTGAATTGAAATGCTAGTGTCAATTGTAAGTGATGAGTGAAGGAGGGGAATATTTAGTATACGTATTAGTTTTTTCATGTTCTCGATGTCAAAATTTAATTACATAGAGAATTATTGTTCATGTTTGAATCAAGTTCCCCCCCCCCCCCCAACCTTTGTCCTTCTGTCCCCCACACACCCTTCCCAATCGGCGTGTGTGAAGTGAGCCCAACTTGCTGGTGCGTGCCTGTAATCAGCTGGGCCAGTTCCTGCAGCACCGTGAGACCAACCTGCGCTACCTGGCCTTGGAGAGCATGTGCACTCTGGCCAGCTCGGAGTTCTCCCATGAGGCTGTTAAGACCCACATAGAGACTGTGATCAACGCGCTCAAGGTACAATCTGTGCCGAATTGGTGCAGCTAATTGATTAAACAATTACCTGTCACAATATCCATTCCTTAAACATGAAGTACTGCATCATTATGGAGAAGTGGCATATTAATATGGCACGTGCCAGCTGAGGTTTCTCTTTTACATAACTATGGCTGCCAAATGTGTTTACAAACTGGCAGAAGTGCCAATAAATTACTACTTGAGATTGGCTGCCAGATGGCTACCTAAGTTGTAATTTAATAACTTGCCAGAGTTATTGCCTTACTAGCTTCATCACTCACACAGCGTTTGAGCTTTTCCGCACCAGGTGACAATCAGTTGGCATCTTTCATTCAAATCCTCCAGCTCAACACTCAAAAGACTACCTGAAATTAAATACATTTGAATTGATATTCTGCAGTCTAGTCATTGTGGCTGTATAATTGTTGTCATTGTATGAAGTATTGAAAATGTTGAATTTAGTTTGCTGTCTCAGTCATACTTGCTGTATCCCTCAGACGGAGAGGGATGTCAGCGTGAGACAGAGGGCTGCAGACCTGCTATATGCCATGTGTGACCGCAGCAATGCCAAGCAGATCGTAGCTGAGATGCTTAGCTACCTGGAGACTGCAGATTACTCCATTAGGGAGGAGATGGTAGGTCTGTCTTTGCCTCACCTTTTCAAATTACTGCACGTCTTTCTGCCCTTATCTCTTTGTTATTTGCATTTTCTATGTTTATACTCCAGTGAGCAGTATCGGCTTTTCACCCAGTCAGTACTGATCTTCCTTCTTTTGATCCACTATTTTTCTTTTATCTGCTACAGTCATTTTGGTGCATAGAATCAATCTATCTCTTTTTTTTTTGTTTTGAAATGATTCATTTTTCTTTGCACGTGTGTAAATTGTGGTTTTACTTTGCATTTGTTCATACCTTTTTCTTTTTTTTTTTCTTCCCTTTGCTTGGTGTGTGTGTGTGTGTGTGTGTGTGTGTGTGTGTGTATACGTGTGTGAGAGATGTGACCCATTAGGTTAAGAGGATGAAGGAGTATGGTCTCCTTTTTGCAAAATTGGCCTGTTTTCACAGCATGCATCAAAAGTCTCTCTTTTTCTTTCTCTCTGTCTCTCTCAACATCTCTCCTGCAGGTGTTGAAAGTGGCCATTCTGGCAGAGAAGTATGCTGTGGATTACTCCTGGTATGTGGACACCATTCTGAATCTGATCCGCATTGCGGGTGACTATGTCAGCGAGGAGGTGTGGTACAGAGTCATCCAGATAGTCATCAACAGGGATGATGTTCAGGGCTATGCTGCCAAGACTGTGTTTGAGGTAGGACCTATTGTTTGTTACACTGGGAAACAGTAGTTGGAATATTATCCTCATAATAACGATATTCTTAAATATTGGTGTATTTAATGCCAAAATTTAATGGTAATGTGAGCTGTGATTTCTCTGAGGTGTATGTAAAGCACTTGCAAATCCAGAACACGGTGATTCAGCTCAGCAGCGCAGTGCATTATTCTTCTGAACGGTTATTACCCCTTCACAAACACACACAAATTGGGATGGGTAAAATAGGCATGAAAAAGGAATGGGAAATTGACTCAGGGTCATCCAGCAGGCTGCACGTTTGGTTCAGGCCAGTGTGAAATTTGTGTAAATGGTTTTGTGTGTCAATTTTTTGTTTATAGAAAGAAAAACAAACATCTTGTTCTGCTAATATATACCCTCTCTGCTTTCTCCCTGAGCTAAAAAAAATACCAAAAGGGCTGTATGCTCCATTAAAAAAAAGTTTCTGCTGCCTTATTACTGCTTTCAGTCCCAAGCCCAATATTAAGTGGCTCCACCCAAATCCCAGTTTTGGCTTTGGTTGAGAAAAGTAAGGAAATTTACGAGGGTTTTAATTGAGGTTCAAAACAATAGTATAGCAGTCATTTTGATTGATTGAAAAGGTGTAAGGTCAGGAGTGCTATATGGCACTCTTGGGGCTGAAAGGGTGAATACTGAACTCCTGTCGTGCCCACGACAGTATGATGCACGTGATAAAGTTGATCCCACGTCCTCAATAGGCCTAAACAATGACTGTAAAGAGAATTATTCTTACCTGTGGAAGACTGACAGATGGAGCCTAGATCAGGCTGTTAGTGGTGGTCCTGGTTCTGTCTGCTTTAAAGGGCTGTAATATGATAACTATGATTGTGTGTATCTATGACTCTTTAACCAAATGATAGAGGATAGGGGGAAAGCACAAGCTTTTCCTTCAGTAACTACTTTTTAACACATTTAATTATTGGAATACATTTACATTTTTCAATCCTCTTCCAGCCAGGACTCTTCATAGATGCATTAGCCTGTGGGCTTGGCACCATCCCCCAACTTCCTCAAACTCAGCAGTCTGTGGTTAGCATGGTTGAACAGGGATTGAAATTTGCTTCTTACAATGAGTGTAACCCCAGAGTTGTGAGAGTTTTTAGCACTTTTTTTGAGTATATAACAGGGCTTAAATTTCTTTGGCACGGTGCTGGATTTCAGATGTTTGGCCATTTTTTCCACAAAATTATATTCTCGCAAAATACATTAATAAATAAATTCAAGAAATCACAACAACCACTCCCCGGCCAAGTCAAAATAATACATACCTTTGCTACTTTCCCCCTAAAATTGTAGTATTTACAGGAGGAATTTAATTCTGTGTAATATATCAATAAGATAACATCCCTTCTTTTGTAACATGCAACACAAGGTTGTAAATGTCATAACACGATCCCACGTGTCTTTGTTTTGGTTCTGGATGTCTCCTATCCAATAACGTTCTGTCTTGCAACCATTTATTCTACTGTCAGTCCATCAGTCATCGTGTCAGTCTTCAAAGTATCTGCTGAAACACGGAAGTAAAGTTCATTCAAACTCAGGAAGACACATGCCTTAATGTCCTTGTATGAAAAATACAAAATAAGAAATCCGATTTCGAACAACAGCATTTGTTGGCTTGAAAGTGACTAAAGCATAACTTGTCTAATGTTACGCTAATTGTTACCGTAATTGTTTTGTCATGGGATTGCAAAGTCATGATTTTTGCACGTCTGTTTGTCGATATTTAGAAGTAGCGGCTATTTAGAGTATTTAAATTCAACAAATAAGCAAATAACCGACTTGTTTGTTGTCCTCCAGGCCCTGCAAGCCCCAGCATGTCATGAGAATATGGTGAAGGTTGGGGGCTACATCCTTGGAGAGTTTGGCAATCTCATCGCTGGAGACCCTCGTTCCAGGTCAGTCACTGTCTACTGCCTGTGGAATTGATGAGTAAAAGGAGAGTGTTTGGTCTTGTTTAGCATATTTTAGCACTTTTTGCAGGGTGCTTGTAATATGCCTAATTTGACATTTTTCCCTTAGCCTGCATAACAAAACTGCTAGAATTGATTGTCGAAAAATGTTGGAATTGCGTCAGTTGTACCCTTTTATTTCATGAATTTCATGTTTTCATAATCTTTCTGAAATTGGGTTGCTGTGCGTGCAGAAATCAATGCCGCAATTCTGGAAATGCTTGACTGGGTATTGGGCTTGTCTTGGCGGTTCTAGGTAGTGAAAAACACAAGCCTTTCTAATCTTAACCTGACATTTTAGTCATTTGGCAGTCATTTTAATCCAAAGCGACTTACAAGTGCATAGGTTCTTCCACAAGTTAAAACAACACATCCATAACTAATAAAATACACATGAAGTGCTGTTCTAAACATACAGTCATCATAAGTGCAATTCAATTCTTTTTTTTTTTGGGTTAGACAAGAGGGATAGGGATATCGGAAAGGGGGGTGGGGGGGGGATCGGGAGGTAGGACTAAGGTACAGTTTGAAAAGGTGTGTTTTTAGTCTGCGTCAAAATAGGGGGAGGGATTCTGCTGTCCTGACAGTGGTAGACAAGTCATTCCACCACTGAGGAACCAGAACGGAAAATGGGCGTAAACGTGCAGCTCGACCGTCAGGTGCTCTTAGTGAGGGAACCATAAGGCAACAAGAGCTGGAAGACCGGAGTGGTCTAGCTGGGGAGTAACCTGACCTCTTCTTTCCTCACTCAGTCCCCTCATCCAGTTCAACCTGCTGCACTCTAAGTTCCACCTGTGCTCGGTGCCCACCCGCGCCCTCCTGCTCTCCGCCTACATCAAGTTCATCAACCTCTTCCCCGAGACCAAGGCCACTATCCAGGAGGTGCTGCGCTCCGACAGCCAGATCCGCAACTCGGATGTCGAGCTGCAGCAGAGGGCCGTGGAATACTTGAAGCTCTCGTCCATCGCCAGCACCGACGTCCTGGTGAGTGTGGCAGCGCTCTCACACAAAACTATTTTAAATACTTTTTTGCAACACTTGAACACCTCCTCATAAAGTTGACATAACACTCGTGACAGTTGCTATGTCATGTGTACAAGATGGCATAACAGATGATGTCAGTTGATGTCTAATGTCATACTTCTATCTGTAAATGTTATGACAGTTTTATCTCGTCACCTGACATCATCTGTTGTGCCGTGTATGACAGTCTTATGTCAGCCTTATGGGGAGGTGTTCAAGTAGTGTTACCAATTTTTCTTCTCATGAGGGAGAAGGCTGGTCCTCTCACTTGTACACTCTCTCTCTCTCTCTCTCTCTCTCTCTCACTCTCACTCTCACTCTCTCACTCACAAACACACATACACACAAAAAAAAACACACATGAATGTTCATACAGGCCACAGTCCTGGAGGAAATGCCCCCCTTCCCAGAGAGGGAGTCATCCATCCTGGCCAAGCTGAAGAAGAAGAAGGGACCGGGAGCAGTTTCGGTGTCTGACCTGGAGGACGGGAAGAGAGAGGGAGAGCTGAATGGAGCAGGGGAGAGGAGCGCCGATGCCTCTGCTATCGCCACCTCCAATGCTGTGGGTTTAATTTTGAATAAAGCAATTACTCATCCAAGTATTTATCGGTCAAAGAATTTCCAAATGTAAATATTTAAATGCGTACTACATGGGTATGCATTAAGAACATAATCCATGTCTATTCAGCTCGAATGGATGTATTTGATTTTTATAAGATGCAGTTGTCTGGATAAATTACTTGCCATGTCCCACAGTTGAAATGCACCTCATTGCACCTCACCTCGAAAAGTGTTCTGATGTAATTGGGTTTTTATCAATAGACAGTTTCTTTGATTTTAGGGTTTGTTCCTCTTTAATGTATATTTGCTGAAAGTTGTGTTGCTTCTGGTGGAAAGAGAAACAGGGTGTGGTTTACTGATGAACAGAACATACAGTGGCATTTTGGCACCCCTGGTTTAAATGTCTGTTGCAATTATTCTTTATGTGAGGGAAAGCAAACCTGAACTGGAAATGTTGAACATGAGACCTTTCTGCCGATTTTAAAGCAAGATTGCTTTTTATTTTTACTGTTTATAAATGATAAGGCCCTGTGCAAAAGTTTGGGAACCCTTTTGGACTGTTCTTTATGTAAGAGATGACTAAGGCCCAGACCCAGGTGGTTTATTTGTAAGGGCTTCAATGAGTCAGATTAATAGAATTCCAGCACCAACATTACACCACTGTATTTTTTACCTTCCTTTCAGTCTACTCCATCCCCGTCAGCTGACCTATTAGGACTTCGCTCAGCAGCTCCTGTTGGCTCAGCTGCTCCTAGTGCTGGCAGCTTGTTGGTTGACGTGTTTTCAGAGGCGGGACCTGCAGCTCCACCATCTGCGGTAAATGATGACAACTTTCTCAGGTAAGCAGCAATGTCTATGAGCTTTGGTTTGTATTTATATACTTTGAATTGTTTTCATTACCGTTTGTAGGTGATACAGCATTTTACTAGAATTCCAAATTGAATTGTATGTGCTAAACGGGTGTGAAGAATTCAGGATTGATAACTTTAATGGAGGCAATTAGAAAGTGTAATAAGTAAGCTGTCCATCATTACTGACTATTTTAACACTGTCTGTCAGACTCTCCTGTCTTCCACTGTCTGTTGCTTATTTTCTCCCTTTGTGTGTATTATACTCACCTTTTCATTTTGCTGTTTATGTGACTCAATGTCTTTCTTATTTCCTGTCTTTTCTCTCCCCTCCCCTGTCTCCCTGTTTCTCTCTGTTTCTGTGCTCTTTATGTGTTGTGCCTCTTGTTCTCGATTGTGATTGGATGCTGGCAGTGATCTGGAACCTCCTACTGAAAACTCTGACTCACTATTGGTTGAGGCTCCCAGTGAATCAGAGTAAGGCGGCAGAGTTTGCCATATTAAGAAAAATATGCTTAACATTTAAAATGTAAAAGAATAATATAGTTTTAAGGAAAATAGATATTTCAATATATGTTCTGGTTAAATTGATGGATGAGATAATGTATGGAGGATACATGTATTATCTTGAGATGTATCCAGATAGTGTTGTGGCCAGAATGAATCACCTCAAGTCAGATCTCAATCTTAAGGATTTGTATGAACTGCCAGAATTGCAAAGTGCGTTTCTCTAAATGTACATCCATTTTATCTTCCACTTTTCATTGATTTTGTCTGTCATATACAATTGCTTTGCTTTTCTGCTCAAATGCATCTTGGTCCCTTTGTCCGTCTGTCTCAACTGTCTCAAATATTTTAAAAACGTTATTTTCCCTTCCCTTGTTCTCTTTGATTTTTCCACCCATTCCTGTCCTCCTGCTTTCCCTTTCATTCCCTTCATTCCCCACTCCTGTGCCTCACCCACATTCTCAACTGACTCTTTTGCCATCCCCCTCTTCCTCCTCTCAGTTCTGCCCCTTCCTCCTCTCCTCTTGCCTCTGAGGATCCTGCTCCACCTCTCCCTGAATCAGATGAGCTTCTGAACAAGTAAGAGCTCTCACTCTCTCTCCACATCCTCACTCTTCTGGGCTGCTCTTCACTGTGCCTTTGCCTCCTGCCGACTACTTTCTTTTCGTTCATAGCTTAGATTACTGACTATCCATCTTTGTCTTTTTGTATTACTACTATCATTACCCTTAATGTCACTTAATGTGTTCTATGTGTACCTAGAGGTAATCTGGCTGACCTTAATATAAATTTGATTGCTCGTCAGAAGTGGTTGGATAAAGCTTGGTAAAACAATTCCTCCAGAGGTGGAGTTCATCCAATTAATTTGTTTGAATGTGATAATCATGTGGCCTTGTGATAACTGCTCTTACTCCAGTTTACTGTCTATGATTAAAGCGACTATTTCAAGAAATGTATTTTATTACTGTTTCTTAGTATTTAAAATTAGCATTTTATATATATTTTCAATATATTCATGTTGATTTATTTAGAGGTGGTATATTACCTGCTGTTTGAATCTTTTGTCAATTCAAAAATAAAACCATCAGAATCTACGGTAATGGAATACATTCAGTAGCTGTACATTTGGAATTGATTTTCTGAAGTAGCATATTCTAAGGATTACTCATTCATAAATACTTCCTGGCTGAAAATAAGACAAAAGTGTGTGCATGCGGGTGTGTGTCTGTGTGTTTGCATGAAATATGCTTTTATATTCCTTATGTAGTTCATGAGAACACTGCTAGAAATGAATCTGCAAATATTTTCTAGTTTATGCTTTAAAGGTACAATAGGACCGACACTGTACCAAAACATTGTATGGCTGTACAATAATTCTAGTTCATAATAATAGGTTCCAAGTGCCACAGCCAATGATGTGTGTGTGCGTGGGGGGGGGTTCAACGTCAGTGCGTTCACAGAGAAGGGGGTGGGATCAACAGTGTTGTGGTTTGAGGGTGTTTGTTGCTGCAATTCCTCTCTTGACTGTGAGAAGCCCAAAATTGCCTATTGTACCTTGAACTGAAACTATGAAGTGGTGGACATATTGGCGAGATTCTAATTATTTTCATTTCCATATTGAATAATTCTCATTTTAGATTGTAGAAAATGCATGAAGGCTCTTCCTTTAGTCAGAACTATTTACAATGAGTGATTATAAAACGCAGCCTTGTTTTAGCTAGGTATAAGCTGACGACTGAAATACTGTTTGTGGTTCATGACAAACAGAGTATGACTTCTTCACTTTGTCATCTATCCTATTTTTCTCCATCCTGCTCTCCCTTTCCCATTTCCTCACTGTGCTTCTGACTGTTAGGTTTGTGTGCAAGAATAACGGGGTTCTGTTTGAAAATCAGCTACTTCAGATTGGGATCAAATCCGAGTATCGGCAGAACCTGGGTAAGTTTATGTGTGTATCTAAGGTGGTTTAATCATTTATAATAATAATGTTATTTAGCTGACACTTTTATCCAATGTGATGTAAAGTTGAATAGACTAAGCAGGAGACAATCCATGTGCTATGGGGGTTATAGGCCTTGCTCTAGGGCCTGTCGGGGAAGCGAGGATTAAGTATAAGTTCATGTTCTAAATCCAGCGGTTCCAACAAATAATATCCTTGTTAAGATGTTCAGCACTCTGAATACTGAACACAGGTGGTATTGCGTGCTAGAACCCCTTACTTAACCTACATATAAAATATATTTTATGATTAATTTAATTGAAATTAATAATTATTATGAAGAATGACAATTCTCAACTAAATCGCCAAATTCTTGGATAGGTCGGTCTACAGTAACTGGTGGAATCCACCAAGTCAGAACAAACTATATTGCATGTCAAGATGAATTAATGAATTAATGAAGGAAACGATTAGAATAATGAATAATGAAAATCATTCATTCTTTATTGAGTGTAGGCTCATTACTTCTAATTTACAAAACAGGAGTAATTTGGCAAGACATTAAACAGCAAATTCCAGAAAAGAAAGAGAAACCGATAAGTCAGACCTTGCCAGAGTATTAACCCCTTCCACTTTCAGTGCCACAGGGACAAGGTAAATAAGCAGGAAAACTTAACAGCAAAGGAACTAACACCAAAATAAATTTAAAAATCCTTCTCCAAAGATCCAAATTCTAACACACAAACTTTTTCCTCCTTAAATACCTTAGCCAGGCTACCCTTGGATTCATACCAATCAAGTTTATCAAGCAGAAGCCATAGGGAAGAGGAAAACACAAAGAAATGTCATTTTAACCAATGCATTCTAAAAAATGACACGTGATCGACCAGAATGCCTGGACGTAGCCTACATTGCTTTAACTCCAGACTTTTGGAAATCTGTGAGCACAATGTAAATGTAAATCCTTAATTTGGCAATTAGGCTATTATCTGACTTACAATGTTGACATTTACATGAAACTATTTTAAGATGGCCCAAAATAAATTTTGAAAATGCAATGAAATTTTTGTCAGTCGGCTACTCCAGTTTTTATTTTTTTTTCTTCAGAAATAAGATACGACCTCATAAGCAGTATTGCTTACACGGTAAAAATGGGATTGTAAACGTTTACAGAAACTGATGATATATGCCACATTCCTAGTACTTATTAATTCATTTGCCCTTATATTGTTGAGAGTAGGGCTAAGCACCATTATATTCTAAAAGGATTCATTGTTTTAGTCTCTCTTTTATGAGACCAAACATGAATGTGTTAGGAGGTAATCCTAAGCGTAGCTATTGAAGAATAACACTAGCATTATATTTGGAAAGAGACGTAGAATTTTTCTAATGTTAATTGTTGGTGCATTGATTAACAGAAAAGGAGTGGTCCATAGAGGTCCATTATATCTCAGTAAACTGTGTCTAAAAAGTTGTGAAAGGAAGAAATTGAACGCACCTGACTAATCAGGAACACCTGCGAAGCCATTTGTCCCAACTTTATGGTGCCCTGTGTATAAAAAGTGGTGTCATCAGTTTTTAAAAATGTTTAACATTTTAATAATGTTTTCTTATTGTCTTAGGGAGGATGTACTTGTTCTATGGAAATAAAACTTCAGTTCAGTTTGTCAGTTTCACCACTGCTGTCAGCTGCCCAGGAGAGCTGCAGTCTCATATCCTTTATGCAGACCATCACACTGACTCCCTGCAGAGTTTATCTTTTATCTCCTGCAATGAACAACTGCTTGGTACAACTACAATCATAGCCCACGAGAATCTTCCACAGATTACCATGTAATTAAACTAGCATTACAGTACAATTATATTGCATTGCTATAGTATAACGCTTAGTTCCCAAGTGTTATTTTGCCTGAAATTGCAATGGCACTGTCTATTGGCTGTCTACACCTGCAGAATATTACTTAAAAACATCAGGGTACAATGATGGTCTCTGAAGACCGATAGGGTAGTACTACAGTGTTGGCATGTGGCATTCAGTGTGGTGCATGGTTGGTTAAGCAGGCCTTAACCCAGAATCCTCACAGGTCAATGTACAGGCAAAACCTGTGGAGCCCCTAGTGGAGGGTGGTGCACAGGTACAGCAAGTCATCAACATCGAGTGTCTCACTGACTTTAGTGAGGCCCCACTGCTTAACATCAAGTTCAGGTACGTGTGTGTGTGTGTGTGTGTGTGTGTGTGTGTGTGTGTGTGTGTGTGTGAGAGACTGACTGACTGGTGAGAGACAAAAAAGCAAAATGCAGTGATGTTTGGCCCAATGTTTATTTAATTTTAAAAATGAATGAAGTGTGATTCAGTTTTTCAGAAGAAACAATGGACTGCATATAATGGTAGAATGCTCATGACACATGCATGTACGACCCCATTGAAGCAGCTTAAATAGCAATGGGGTACACTTTTAGTAAAAAAAAAAAATATATATATATATATATATATATATATATATATATATGTATATATATGCTTTTCCTCAAGAGTGAGCTACTATCTGAATTTTGTGTGCATAATCTATTCATCCCCATTTGCACTCTGTCAGATATGGAGGAGCTCTTCAGAACATCAGTCTGAAACTTCCTGTCACCATCAACAAGTTCTTCCAGCCCACAGAGATGGCATCTCAAGACTTCTTTCAACGCTGGAAACAGCTTAGCCTGTGAGTTTTTGTGTGCATGTTAATGTTTCCAGTAGTAAAATGGGTTGAGATGTTCATGGCACTTCAGTGTGTATTGTAATTGTGCATGTTTGCTTTTACATCTCTGCACATATGGAAACTGAAACCTTTCACACCGTAGTTGTGATCCGTAGTTTGTCTTTTTTGAGACTTTTTAAAATTTAGAAAATCACGTGAAATCATGATACATGTCCTGGTATCCCATGGTAGGTAAAAATGTGGTATCTTTACAGCATTATTTCACATTATCATAAATATAAATTGATATTTTAACAGCATATGAAGTCATCAATCATTAGTTATTTCAGAAGCTATAATATTTGTATTAACACTATTTTTGGTGCACAGCCTGTTTAAAATGTACTCCACTTTCCTCTCAGCCCTCAGCAAGAAGCACAGAAAATCTTCAAGGCCAACAATGCCATGGATACAGAGGTGCTCAAAGCCAAGGTAGTGCCCAGTCATCCCCTTACTGTCTGGTATGAACAGCTCTGGAGGTCATTCCACAGCATCTCTATTGGCTTAAGGTCTGGACTTTGACTGGGCCATTCCAAATGCCACATTTTCTTTCTTTGAACCCATTCTTTAGTATATTTACTTCGATGTTTACGGTCATTGTCTTGCTGCATCTCCCAACTTCTATTGAGTTTCAGCTAGAGGACAGCCACCCTGAAATTATCCTGTAGAATAGCTTGATAAACTTGGGTATTCATTTTCCTCTCAATAATTGTAAGCTGTCCAGGCCCCGAGGTAGCAAAACAGCCACAGAGCATGATGCTCCTTCCACGGTTCTTCACCGTTGGGATGATGTTTTCATGTTTGTATGTGGTGCCATTTTTACACCATACGTAGTGCTGCATGTTCTTCCCAAACAATTCAACCTTAGTTTCATCAGTCCACAAAACATTTTCCCCAATAGCGTTGTGGAGTGTCAAGGTGCTCTTTGGCAGACTTCAGGCACACTTCCTGTAGTATAGCTAGCTAGCTAACTCACTTTCAGTTGCTGTGGCTAGTCTAACCTGCACTGAATGCATTTCTTGCTATGGTCAGAAGAGTCATGACGTTATAGTACAAATGCGTCTCAAATTAACATATGCATTTTTAGTGCACTTGTTCCATTTTTAGTGCACTTGTTCCATTTTTAGTGCACTTATAAATAAAGCATATAAATTCGCCAGTGCACAATTTGAAACGCATTCCGTGTACCTCTTTAATAGGTTCTGCCACTTTATACTGTATGGCTGGTGAAAGTAGGTTGAAATTCTTGCCGGTACTATGGTTAGTGAACTCCAGGGGGTCATGGAGGCATGCCCCCCTGTAAGAAAAAAGTTCGTTTTAACAGCTGAATGCATCAATCTGGAGCAATTTGAGGTGAAAACAGAAGATTAAATTAGATCAGTATTTCTGTCATAATCAATTAACAACTTAATTCTAGGGCTTGGCTAATATGAATTTTTATATCTGTGAAGACTGTGAAGAAGTTTGTGTGGGAAAGGTGGTTAGGTGGCATATACTGTCTTGTGGCCTTAGTACTGGCAATATCAAGAAATGCAACTTTACTGAGTGGCAACACTGCGCTGCCACTGTCAATGCTACAATTGATTCATTTTCTATCTGATAAATATACTTAAAGGAAAAACATTTAGTGCTTTAATTGTATCAAAAGAAGATCATTGGAATAAAGTGAATTCTGTTATACAGGCATAATCTGTATTGGGCTGGTTTCTGTGCTGGTTTTATTTGCCATTGGGCTGGTTTTGTGCTGGTTTTGATTGGTCATTGGGCGAATCTGTGCCTATTAATTTGGCTAGAGCTAATACGATGAGTGACAGGGTCAACGTTTTCCAACTGAATTAGAATTTTCTTTTTCAACAAATTTTGTGGTGGTTAAACGTGAGTTTGGCTCATTTGAAATCAGGGTTTTACCACCTTCTTTCTTTCCCAATAATGACTTGATTTTGTAATAATGCATCAAACTTTGAACCTAATTATTCTGTCCTTACTTCCATCTTGTTTCCCTGTGTCTCTCCCTCCCTTCCTGCTTCCCTCCCTTTCGTGGAGTAGTTGCTGGGCCTGGGAACGGCATTGCTGGAGAATGTGGACCCCAACCCTGAGAACTTTGTGTGTGCTGGTGTTATCCAGACCAAGGCCCAGCAGGTGGGCTGTCTTTTGAGACTGGAGCCTAATACACAAGCCCAGGTAACAGCCAACCTGATCTTTTCATGCTCTGGTATTGTCTTACTGTCTTATAATTCCCTCTCTCTTTGCCCCTCCCCCTTTCTTTCACACACAATCTTTATAGTCTGTGTCACCCTCAGACCTCCTTGTGTCTAGCTGTAGCTACCATCTGAGGCTGGGGAAGTACTCAGTTTTTAGTGATCTCTTTCGTAAAATTACTTAAAATGATTATCTTTGCCATTTCTCTGTTGTCCAGTCTGTTGTTCATTTCCGCCGATTCATTGCATTCCTATCTTACTGTTACTGTCTTGTTTCTCTGGGTTTGCCTCAACTCAAGTCTGATGTGCAGGTAATAATTACCCCTGTCTCCACCTCCATCTTTTGCTGCAGTGCTCACGTTAGCGAACATACTGTAGTGTCCGGCAGTCACTCTTGGTAACATCCCCTCTCTCCCGCTCTTAGACCACTGGATTGTCAATTGTCAAAGCAGTCTGCGCATGCTAATCTGCGGGTGTTCCTTCTTTCTTTTTCTCAGATGTATCGGCTGACGCTCCGCAGCAGTAAGGACTCTGTCTCCAAGCGTATCTGTGAGCTGTTGGCAGAACAGTTTTAGGGCCACATCTAAGGCTGGGCTCTGGGCTTCAAACTGTGTCAACCAAGAGAGGATCAGCAGAACCTTCAAACATGCTTACATAAGGGAAAATAGCTGTCCTCACATGACAGCCATATGTTATTATTATTATTATTATTATTATTGTCATAAATATTGGTATAATTATTGTTTTTATTGGTGTTTACCTGTGTGTATGTCTGTGTGTGACAGCGTGTGTTTAAGGATTTTGGTGATTGTTCTTTTGTTAAAATTACTTAATCTTATTCTTGTATTGACAGCCGGTTGCAGTGGGAAAAGGAGAGAGGCCAGTGATGGCGATCTCTCAATTTCTCATCAGTGCTCATTCCAAACCTGCCAGTGACATTTCAGTCTGACTTCATTCCCAGTTAATGAAATGCACGCAGCCAACACACACAGGTGTGCACACACGTTTATATCTGCATAAGCCTGTTTTGCTTTGTAACATTTTTGGCTTTGTCCCGTTGCTGTCCAGAGCAACACTTGGCCCTGTTGTGGGACTAACAAAAAGTCACTTCATCTGCCTGTTGTTTGAATAGAATTGGCCAGTGCACTTTATAAGCAATACAGCTTGAGAGCTTCTACTATGTGCTTTTTCATCCATCGCCACCTTTGTTGAAATCAAACCATTCCCTATTAGAGTATGTTGATGAAGTTCAGTTTTTCCTCCTGAATTCTGCTTTCTGTTTTTCTTGTACTGACAGACACTACAGTGCGCTCTCTTATGCAGGTTCCCTCTCCTCATCCCTCTGATATCCCTGGTCCCAGTCTGCACACAGGGCAATAACTGTTACTTGCAGTACCTGGGTCTTGGAGGTTCAGCTTTTTTATTGCAGCCTTGCCTATGCATTGACTGCAGTCCTAAAATATACATACATGAAATTGTTAGAGGTCTGAATGTATATCAATGTTAACGTTTTAGCATTCCAGGATACATATTAAGGCATTTCATGGGGTAGCTTGGCCAGATCCTTTGATTCTAATTGACAGTGTTCAGATACTTGGAGTTGCATGCAAGGTCTTTATTCTTCTGTGTGTGCACTAAGCAGGGACTTATCAATCTGTGTGTTTCTGCAAGTCTCTGTGTGTATGTGTATGTGTATGTGTCTGTGTGTGTGTGTGTGTGTGTGTGTGTGTCTATATATATATATATATGTGTGTGTGTGTGTGTGTGTGTGTGTGTGTGTGTGTGTGTGTGTGTGTGTGTGTGTGTGTACATGTTGAAACCTGATATTTTAAAACCATCTGTCTCCTGATGCACTTTTACTTTAGACTGAAAATGACCGTTGTGCCCCTGGACTTGGTATATATACACAGTCTAAATCTACTATTATTCAATTGCACCACAGGGTTGATGTTGATTTTGTGGCTGTGTGTCACTCATAAACACCCAGGATCTGGGACACTGTTGTATTAGATGAATAAGGAGCCACTGCCATTATATTTGCTTGGGTGAGAGTATCTGCTTCTTCTAAGTTTCCAATGCAGTACTGCGGTCATGCCCATTTTAAATGATTCAGGAGTCACTGTCATTGTATTTGTCTCTACAGTATCGCTAGCTGCACAGCCAAGTTGTATCAGTGTAAAATCTGTCAAAAACTTGTTAGAATTGCTCTGTACTGAACAATGTGAAAGTAAAAGTATACAATGTATCCAGCTGTTTATGTCTGGCTTGTATTTGTGTCCAGGGGCCTGTCATGAAAGTATCTGAACTTATTCATGCAAAATCCAGCCGGGTCAATAAATCCTAAACATGGCAGTCGCAGATAACCGGTATAATGGCGCAAGTTATACACTCTCTGCCAACGCTGCAACTTATTCTGAAGCTATCAGTAACCTGATGAACCACTGTTATTAGTACTGATATTTCTGCATGGCAAATAATTTACTTGTAGATGTAGTAGTGTAATAGAAAAACAACAGACCCAACTGTCATGACATGCACGCTGCTTGTTCTGAGTAATTGACTCATTCATTGAAAGGGGCATGTTCAAAGTTAAGGAATCTTTATTAAAGATCCTTTATTAAGGAAGAAGGGAAGCAAATGTTTCACACATTGTTATAAAATATATTTCCTTCCAAAGAAAACAAGCAACTACTGTTAAAACGGATCGAAGATTTGTCAGAATGGCAGAGATTCAGCCATTCATCAGCTCTAGAATGATCAAAGTAATCTACAGTTTCCGATAAGTTACAGTCAGAAGATGTTTGATCGAAGCTAAGCTATTAGCAGGAAGCACCCGTAGAGCATTGAAAAAATGGCATGTGCAGAATTGGTTAAAATTTGCCAAGGAACACATCGATTGGCCCTAAGAGAAATGGTGTAACATTCTGTGGACTGATGAGTAAAATTGTTCTTTTCGGGTCTAGTGGTCGTTGACAGTAGGTCAGGCGACCCCCGGGTGCTGAATTCAAGCCACAGTACACCGTGAAGACAGTGAAGCATGGTGGTGGAAAAATCATGGTATGGGAATGTTTTTCTTGGGTTTGTATACCAGGGATCATGGATCAGTTTGAATACATCAAAATACTTGGAGATAATGTTGCCGTATGCCGAAGAGGAAATGCCCCTGTTTCAACAGGACAACGACCCCAAACACACGAGTAAGCAAGCAACATCTTGGTTCCAGACAAAAAAGATTGAGGTAATGGCCAGCTCAATCCCCTGACCTCAAACCCATTGAAAACTTGTGGGGTGACATTAAAAATGCAGTTTCTGAAGCAAAACCCAAAAATTCACGGGAACTGTGGAATGTAGTTAATTCATCCTGGGCTGTAATACCTGTTTCTAGGTGCCAGAGGTTGGTTGACTCGATGCAACACAGATGCGCAGCATCAAAAATAATGGTTATCCAACTAAATATTAGTTCAGTAATTTAAAGTGAAGTTAAATCTTGAAAAGTGTCTTCAGTTTATACAGTAATGTTTGAGTTTGAAGAGAAAAATGTCGACCCTGCCATTTTGTTGAACAGATTAATATTCCTTTTTTTTTGCTTCCTGTAAAAGAATAACACAGACTTGATAAAATTGGTTAACTTTGATTTGGAATTGAATGTGTAATGTTTACACTGCAAATATGGAACTAAAAGCTATTAAAAGATATCTGCACTTCATTCACTTTTTTTAATGCACTGCTTTTTATTTGAACACAACTGAAAGGGACAGTGTGTCTAACAATGAGCCGAACGCACGGAATCACAGAGAGTAAGCGCATCACACTTTTTCTTAACACAAATTTGGAAATGACATACCCAAAAAATAAAATGGGTAATCCTTTGGGGTTTGTTTTCCAAGAGCCAGAATTACCCTAAGTATTACTAAAACAAAGTTATAGAAGCTGTAACACAGTGGATGTTGAAGACTTTCTGTTTTTGAGTGGATTATTGTGGCGGTGCCTGGCGGACATAAAAAGTATCTCCAAAAATGAGCATTCTGCATTGTTTAAAGGACTCATGGAAACTAAATGATATTATGGATCTCATGACATGTGAAATACTGTATTGTGCTTACTAAAGTATACAACATTTTGTATTAAAGTATACGTTTTTGCACTTTGCCCCACCTGTCACCCTCCCCCTACCTCTCCCTCTCCTTGTGCTTTCCATTGTTGCATATTTGAAAAACAATTATTTTTGAGAATATATTTTGATGGTCACTGATATAAAATGGGGTCACGTCAATGAAAAATGCCCTCTTTATTGGAGCCAAAGTTGTTTTCACAGTCTTCCTCAGAAATATACACCCGAGAATACTCGAGAGGCTAGAGAGCTGATAGATTCCATGGAAGTCCTCCAGAGGAAGTCTTCTATTTAGATGTAGATGTAAATGTTGTGGTTTTATTAGCAGGCAAAAAATTCTGTGTTGTTTTATGGAAGCATAACAAACTATACATTGTTGGGAAATGTAATGTCATTAGCTAGTAAATGTACAGGTAGGTGGAATTTCCTGCTCAGCATTGCTGCCTGTCGCACCTCCTCCAGTGCCCATGGGTTAGCTGCAGGGTCATCAGCCAGGAACCACCATTCACCGACGTTTCGCCCCTTTAATCCTGGAACATCTCCTGGTGACAGGGACGCTAAAATGCTTCTCAGTCGTGACTTCAATACCATACCAGTAGCCGGTTCTAGGCGGAGATTAAGTTATACTGTATTTTTCTGCTCATGGATGGAGATTCCACCTTGACAGAGCAACTGGATTACTGATACTGGTCAGATAAGCTTGTACGTGGGCTCATCCTGTTCGAGAGAGCCTATACAAAACATAGATATTTGCATTTCTATATACAAGTACTTTTGTGTAAGTATTCAACAGCGAAACTGACAATGATAATTCCTCCAGAGTTATTAAACAATGGACATTCTATCAAAGTTTCTCTGATTTGGCACATTTTTAGAATTAAAAACTATTATGCATTTGGTTCACTGGAGCCTTGCTGTGAAAAGGTCACTGACATTACCTTTTTTCGTGTAGCATGTGGATTTCCACGATGCAGAGAAGGCGCCACCCACATGTTGCAAGGTCCCCTTGCGCCACCCACATGTTACAAAATAAGTAACTGTAAAGCAATGGCATCTTAAAATAGGTTATAGGTGCTTTAACGCTTTCACATGCTATATCCTGTTAGCATAGTTATTGAAAATTGCACTGTGGAAAAAGGAATTAATGCAAAAAAAGATATAGCAAAGGAAAGCCTGTGCTTTATCTTTGCCAGGACCTGGTCCTTGGTGCTTTCCTTTGCTATGTCTTTAGCTGAGATAGGCAGTACATCTAAGAATGAGACTCTGTAGTCTGGATTGCTATCTGGGGCCTGCATTTTGATTGGGAGCCAGGATAAGCCATCAGAATTTGCATGCTGGTTTGAAGACTTGTACCTGATATCATACTGATAGACTGCTAAGATTAAAACCTATCTTTATAGCCTGGCTGCTGGTTTTGGCCCCAGTATTTTTGCTAGAGGCTTGTGGTCTGTCATCAATTTTCAACCAAAGAAGTTCTCATGGAACTTCATCACCCCAAATATACACTGCTCAAAATAAATTGTTTCACTGTGATGATTATTAACACTTAATCATCACAGTGCAACACCAAGTCAGTTGAACTTCAGGGATATCAATTTGTCCATTTAGGAACCACAAGTGAATGTGAATAAATGTCATCTGCTTTGGTGCAAATGAAGGTGACAACAGGTGCAATGGAGATGCAAAAGCATGAGAACCCCCAACAAGCTAATGGTTTTGCATATGGTGGCCACAGACAATTGCTCTCTCCTTATCCTTCCTGTCTGATTCTTTAGTTTTGTATTCTGCTAGTGTCCTTGTCACTACTGGTACCATGAGGCGGTACCTGCAGCCCAATCGGGTTACATGGGTAGTCCAGCTCCTCCAGGATAGCACATTCATACGTGCGGTCGCAAAAAGGTTTGCTGTGTCTCCCAGCACAGTCTCAGCAGCAGGACCGGTATCTGCTCCTTTGTGCAAGAAGGAACAGGAGGAGCACTGCCAGAGCCCTACAAAATGACCTCCAGCAGGCTACTGGTGTGCATGTTTCTGACCAAACTGTCAGAAACAGACTCCATGAGGGTGGCATGAGGGCCCGATGTCCTCTAGTGGGACCTGCGCTCACAACCCAGCACCGTGCAGCTCGATTGCCACTCACAAGAGACCACCAGAATTGGCAGGTCCGCCATTGGCGGGCTGTTCTCTTCACAGATGAGAGCAGGTTCACACTGAGCACATGTGTTGGGCATGAAAGAGTCTGGAGACGCCGTGGTGAACGTTATGCTGCCTCTAACATCATCCACCATGACCGGTTTGGCAGTGGGTCAGTGATGGTCTGGGGAGGCATATCCTTGGAGGGTCGCACAGACCTCCATGTCATAGCCAATGGTACCCTGACTGCTGTTAGGAACTGGGATGAAATCCCCAGACCGATTGTCAGACCTTACACTGGTGCAGGACAATGCCCAGCCTTATGTGGCCAGAGTGTGTAGGCAGTTCCTGGATGAGGAAGGCATTGATGCCATTGACTGGCCCTCAAGTTCCCCTGACCTAAATCCAATTGAGCACCTATGGGACGTTATGTATCTGTGCATCCGATGCCGCCAAGCACCGCCACAGACTATCCAGGAGCTCACTGATGCCCTGATCCAGGTCTGGGAGGAGATCCCCCAGGACACCATCTGGTGACTCATCAGGAGCATGCCCAGACATTGTTGGGAGTGCGTACAGGCACGCGGGGGGCCATACACACTACTGAGTCACATTATGAGTTGCCTTGATAAAATTCACACAACTTGGATCAGCCTGTGATTTAAATTTTTTACTTAGATTTTCTGTGATTTTGAATCCAGCCCTCAGTGAGTTGATGATTTTGCTTTGGTTTCCTTTGACCATTGTTATGTCATTTGGTTCTCAACAAATTATACAATGTACATCAGTAAAGATTTTCAACTTGAATAAATCATTCATCAAGATGTGATGTGTCCCTTGAGCAGTGTAATACCAAGAGCCTCCTTCTCTATTTGAGTGTATTTCACTTCTGTCTTACTGAGTGTGTGGGAGGCATATGCAATGGGTATCTCACTGTTATCTGGCATCCTATGCAAAATAACTGTACATACTCTGTAAGGAGAAGCATCACAGGCCAGAATTACTGGTAACTGTGGATCAAAATGTTAAAAACAGTTTTGTCTTCGTCTGGCCAAATTATTTCTGGCACTGCCGCCTCACAGCAAGGAGGTCCTGGGTTCGAATCCCGGTCAGCCGGGGCCACTCTATGTGGAGTTTATATGTTCTCCCCATGTTCGCGTGGGTTTCCTCCGGGTACTCCGGTTTCCTCCCACAGTCCAAAGACATGCAGGTTAGGCTGATTGGAGAGTCTAAATTGCCCATAGGTATGAGGGGGTGCGTCAATGGTGTGTGTGCCCTGCGATGGACTGGCGACCTGTCCAGGGTATATTCCTGCCTTTTTCCCAATGTATGCTGGGATAGGCTCCAGCGACCCTGTTCAGGCTAAGCAGGTTAAGATAATGGATGGATGGATAGATCTTTCTTACACTGGTTTTCTTCTACCTGAACATGATAGGTAACAGGACTGAGTGCTGTTTTACAATACCAGGTAACCACTTCTCTCTCTCCTTGGTAATCTCTGACAAGCACAGCTTGCTGTACCTGAAAGGAACAGAGGTTTGTACCTTTTCCCTTTGATTCCTTGTCCTAGTATGTACTTGGCGTTTTAAGCAACTATGGAGGAGTTTTGACTGTTGTCATGTGAGGTGTGTTTCTGTATGTAAATAGAAAACTGTCAATACTGTGTTGCAAGGTTTTGTCCTTTGTCCTTTTCTAGGGCTGGTTAATAGAGGTAGGGGAGGTAGTACCTCCTCTCTTTTTTCAGAGGAATAGGAGATCAAATTATGAAACAAGTCATTTTTAAGTTTTCCCAATTTCTAGATATTGCTGTCATTTGGAAAAGGAATTTTCTCTCTTTGGTAAAACTCACTATTGTAATATTGCAAAATGTGTATAAAGTGACACCTACAAGCCAGAATGGACAGACAGTTTGAAGTGGAGCTAAGAGAGGGGTTTGTCTGCAGACTGCAAGAGAACTCTAAAGTATTTTAAATGGTATCTATCTATCTTGTTTCTGCGCCTCTGTGAATAAATGAAATACTGACCAGTCATCTGTAAAACAAATACACATGTTCGTATATGAAACATGATGTCCTCCATAGTAAAGGGGTCAACCCTGCTCCTTCTCTTAGCTTAGGAGTTATCTTGATTCTTTACTAAAAGTGTCTCTCAGCAACTTTGTGACAAGGTTTCAAGAGGAAGCTCTTAGTTATAAAATTTTTGCACCATTTTGAAGGATTCCTTTCTGAATACGGCCCATGATCCTATATGTTTACTCTTCAAATACTTCTACTGTGGACAGAGGTAGAACTCTTGTTGCTATGCCCAGATTTTGTTAGTTGGCAATATTAACACATCTACTGTACCTCAGTGGGAAGCCATATTTTCCACAGATTCTTGGAAAAAGGCCAGGGTTGTAGATGACAGATTGTTAATTGCAGCCCCAAGGTGGCAGCAGTGCAATGCATACAGTCATGTAGATATGAGTCAGGAAAGACATGAGAGGAGAATGGCCAGACTGGTCAAAGCTGACAAGAAGGTGACAGTAACGCAAATAACCACCCATTACAACAGTGGTATGCAGAAGAGCATCTCTGAACACATAACTCAGCATAACTCTAAGTGGATAGGCTACAGCAGTAGAGGTAAAAAAAAATAAGTCTAATAAATACCTAATAAGGCATTTGGTGAGTATATATACAGTGTACACAAAAGTTACACTAAAATACAAAACAATTCAAAAATGCCTTATGTTTTTATAGATTAGCACTGCATATCTAAATTTATAAGTCAATGACCAGCCCAAAACTACTTTATATTTGTGCACAAACTTGATGTCAACTTGTGTAGAAAATATGGTAAAGATATCGCAGGCATTGAAATTGTACACCAGTTTTCCCAAAATGGCACCCAGATGTGTATCCAAATCTTTCCAAATACAAAACATATCTTTGTGTCCAAACCCAAATCCTGTAATTACGCATGACTGTGTATTCATTCTGCTATTCAAACACAGCAATGTTCCTAAACTGTCGGTCTCCTGAACATGACAGATTATACCTTGTTGGAAATAATAGGAAACCCTGTACAATAAGGGTGCCATGATTCAGTTTGGTACAGAAATGACCTAGCAATGCATTTACACAATAATAACAGATCGTTCAAAACAGCATTTGCTTAGGTATATTCCTGGCAAAAACATAGTTTTCTCAAAAATGACTGAACGAATTACGAAACCAACGTTAGTCAGAAAGAAGTTCTCGCTTCATAAACAAGTGTGATATTTGGTTCCATAAATATGTCTTTTTGTCTAAATTGTATATTTGTGTTCCTATATTGCAACATGATTTCTTGACGTAGAGAAATTATATCAAAGATTGTTAGAATATGCCTTTTAATGTCTGAGTCTGTGATGAGGTCAGGGCTGTGAACGTTAGTGTGGCATGGGGGGCCATGCTGTTTTATTGTCCTTTTATTGCAAATAAGAGGCTGATAAGAATCTAAACTGCTGTTCTCGCTTGCAGAGAGCTTACTTTTTTGTATGACAACCACAGGGGGGCAGAGTGGATAGGGTTTTAAGAAGAGGAAAGCACTGTGTCATTCAGGGAATAAGAGGGATCATCTTATAATAAAGGAAAGGCAGGGTATTGGGAGGAGTGTTGAACTGTACAATGTAATTATTTATTTCCCTTTGACAGCATCTTTAGCTAATTGAGTTTTTATATCAATGTTTAATTTGAGTTTTTAAACATTTATAAAGAGTGAGTGTTCTGATAATAAGCCCTCTCATTAATATTACATCGGGAGTCTCAGGTGAAGCTGTGTCACATGTTTATTTGCATTTATGGAAATGTATTCTTAACTTCGAATTATTAGTATTTTAGCAAGAAGTTTTCCTATTTATGTCACATTTGAATGTTTTGTTACGTTGCATTTTTACACTGCCAAAGTCAAAATACTGCATGAGAAAGAAAAACAATAACATGTACAGTCAAATCAAAGTTAAAGACATATAGTAGCCCATGTAGTTGAACCAATTTGAGCCGCTGGTAAGTGAGGCTAGGTCACTGCATAGAACCAAATACCAGTATGAAAAACAGTGTTAGTGATGGACAGATATAAGAACCTGTAAGAAGTGCTATGAAATTTCATGTATTTGTTTATCACAAGTATACATTCACTGAGCACTTTACTAGAAGATACACACACACACACACACACACACATATATATGCCCTATTAGCATAGACAGAAATATGCATATTCTTATGAGGCTGTATGAGTTACCTGACACTAAAGTACTTCTGTGTTTTATTTATATATATATATATAGTGTACAAGTTTTTGTTCTATCAATACTAATCTTGTTCTTATTCAATTCAAACCTAATTATTATTTATACCTAATATTATTACTCACCCTTTCTCCCTTCCCTTTCTATCTCCATGAACTTTGAATTAACCATGAAAAAGTATCATCAAAATGTCTTTTTCTCCAACTGCATACACTATCTGTCTGTCACATGGTTTACATGATTCACATCATACCTAAAGCTGAGATATTGGTTATATATCTCATTAGACAAGTTACACAAAAGAGTATACAGGTTCATAGCCCATGAAGATAAACAGATTTGGTAATAGATAATAATGCTTTGTAAATCATATCTTGAATTGATTAATTTCATAGCAATCTTAATCAGGAGACACAGCATTCATAGATCTGGCTGAACAGAATATGTTATGAAATATCATATCTACTAGGTTGTGAATTCTACTCTATTTAGCATAAGATATGCTGTACACTAAATGAAGGCAAGTTACTCGACTTAAAACTGTTTGCTGTTTGCTAGAAATGGACTACAAAAACAGAAGTTCTTAAACAAATGTCCAAAATAACTGCATTCTAGCATGAACCACTAGATGACGACAGAGACAATGATAAAGAAAAGATGTTTAGTGATACGAAATATTAGTCTCATACGTTCTGTAGATATTTTTAAAACATGCTATGGGGAGGTAAAGCGGATGTTCCACTGAATTGCATTTCTGATATACTACTAAATGCTATACTAACACATTTCATCATTGTATTAAGATAGTTATTATTAATATTGTGCAATTTTCTGGATATCTAGATTATTGTTGTTTATATTGCCATATATTTACAACTATAAAAATATTCACTTGGCACTACTCATAAATGTTATCAACATTGTACACTCACTGAGCACTTTGTTAGGATCACCTGTACACCTACTTATTCATGCAATTATCTAATCAGCCAATTGTGCGGCAGCAGTGCAACACATACAGTCATGCTGAAATGGTTAAGGACCTTGAGTAGTTCTGTAACTGCTTATCTCCTGGGATTATCATGCACAACAGTCTCTGGAGTTTACTCAGAATGCTGAGCAGAATGCACAATAGCAGCAGAAGACCACATTCGGTTCGACTTCTGAACAGTGGGCAAAGGCTCACCAAAACTGGACAAATGAAGACTGGAAAAACATATCCTGATCTGATGAATCTCGATTTCTGCTGAGGCATACTGATGGTAGGGTTCAGAATTTGGCGCCAACAGCATGAATCTGTGGACCCAACCTGCCTTGTGTTAACAGTCCAGGCTGGTGGCGGTGGTGTAATAGTGTGGGGAATGATTTCTTGGCATACTTTGGGCCTGTTAATACCACTCAATCATTGCTTGAATGCCACAGCCTGTTTTGGGTATTGTTGCTGACCATGTGCATACCTTCATTGCTACAATATGGCCATCTTCTAATGGCTACTTCCAGCATGATAATGCACCATGTCACAAAGCAAAAGAGCATCTCAATCTGGTTTCATGAACATGACAATGAAGTTCAATCTTCTTTAGTGGCCTTCTCAGTCACCGGATCTGAATCCAATAGAACACCTTCGGTATGTGGTAGAACGGGAGATTCGTAGAATACAGTGGGGTGAAAATATTTGGGCACCCGTGATTTCAATGTCTGTTACAATGAATCTGTATGTGATCAAAAGCAAACCTGAAACCAAATGGAGTTAAACATGAGCCCTTTCTGCAATTTAGCTTTTTTTATGTTTATAAATGAAATAATTAAAAAATAAACGAACATGAAGACCAGAGAACTGTCTTTGGGAGAAAAGCAAGCCATTTTGAAGCAAAGAAAAAAAAAGCTTAGGGGTACATTTAGGAGTCTAGCAGCCCTGACCAGGTATTGATGCCAAACTGCATCATGGAATTAATCTTGCAGTTTACTATTCCCACCCCTTAGCACTCTTTCCCTGTAATTACTTTAGAACTGTTACAATAGAGATTTTTGACCCTTGCCGTGAAAAGGACATTTGTGTAGTCTGTGGATTTCCAAAATGCAGAGAAGGTGAGATCCCACGCTTGTTTTGCCACCCACATGTTACAAAATAAGGAACTACTATTTAATCAATGCTATCTTAAAATAGGTTATAGCGATAGAACCTTAGGTTTCAATGCTTTCAAACAGTATTTCTTGTTTCCATAGTGATTGAAAATTGCACTGGGAAAAAAAGGAATGAGTGAAAAAAAAGAAGAAGAAGAAGATATTTCATATAAAACTGCTGGTCAGGAAGTGTTTCGGAAATAACGCTGAATCTCTTCCATTGGACGTTGCTCCGGATATCAGTCACTGCAAAATGAATGTAAAGTAATGTAGTAGCAGACTCAACTGATAATACAACACCAGTCATTCTCACATAAATTGAGATGTGAGAAATGTCAGTAAACTCAAGCTTTCATGTCAATCATCCAGGCACTATTATTCAATTTGAACTATTAAAAGAACAACAATCACTAGTATTGTTATTGTCATGTAAATGTATTTCATTTACACTTATCTTCTGGCTACTTGCTTTGCAGCATAGTCAATATTTGTAGTGCTGTGCATTTTCAGTGCACAATTTGGGATTATCAATGAAAGAAATTCATTGAAAATCACAGTTAAGACATCTCATGGAAAAATAAGTTTGTTTAAAACTGTGTACATGCATGTATTTCCCAGATAACACATTTTATAGAATTTACATTAAATAAATTATCCTTTAATACTGAGCATACAGGGCCAGTTTTATGAACATGGATTAAGCTCAGTCCAAAACTGAGTTTTGTATGGAGAATCCATCCATCCATCCATTATCTGAACCCGCTTATCCTGAACAGGGTTGCAGGGGGGCTGGAGCCTATCCCAGGATACATTAGGCGAAAGGTAGGAATACACCCTGGACAGGTTGCCAGTCCATCGCAGGGCACACACACCATTCACTCACACACTCATACCTACGGGCAATTTAGACTCTCCAATCAGCCTAACATGCATGTCTTTGGACTGTGGGAGGAAACCGGAGTACCCGGAGGAAACCCACGCAAACACAGGGAGAACATGCAAACTCCAGACAGAGAGGCCCTGACCGACAGGGATTCGAATCCAGGACCTCCTTGCTGTGAGGCGGCACCATCTGTGCCACCCTGTATGGAGAATCTCCATTCAAAATGTAATTTAGTCTAGAACTAGGCTTAATCTGTGTCTGTGCCACTGGCCCCGTGTTCTTCAAATGATTCACACCATGCAGAAAAGCCTGTTTAAAATAAAGAATATGCATAAAGATACATTATATCCACAAAATAAATTGAAAATACACAGTGAGCACTTTATTAGGTATTTATTATACTTATTTTCAGACTTATTGGTCTTCTGCTGCTGCTGTGTTTACTTAAGGTGTTTTGTGTTGTTTTTTGTTTTTACTTTCTCTGCAAACTGACTGTTGTGTTTGAAAATCCAAGGAGAATGCATTGTTGAGGAGAGAGACCAGACTGGTCAAAGCTGACAGGAAGGTGACAGTAACACATGTAACCATGCATTACAACAGTGGTATGCAGAAGAGCAACTCTGGACACACAACGCGTCAAACCTCTAAGTAGATAGACTACAGAAGCAGAAGACTTAATAAGTCTGAAAAATAAGTCTAATATTTTATTGTTATTTGCCATTGCCCTATTAGCATAGACAGAAATATGCATATTCTTATGAGGCTGTATGAGTTACCTCACACTAAATTACTTCTGTGTTCTGACTGTTTTATCTTATTTGTAGTGCTGTTTACAGGCCAGAATTATTGGTCGCTGTGGATCAAAGTGTGGTAACACTGGATAAGAACAGTTTTGTCTTTGTCTCCTTAAATGAGGCGACAATGGCTCAGGCGGTAAGAGCAGTCGTCTGGCAGTCGGAGGGTTGCTGGTTTGAATCCCACCCTGGGTGTGTCGAAGTGTTCTTGAGCAAGACGCCTAACCCCCTAATGCTCCTGATGAGCTGGCTGGTACCTTGCATGGCAGCCAATTGCTGTTGGTGTTTGAATGGGTGAAAATGGAAGCATCAATTGTACAGTGCTTTGGATAAAGGTGCTATATAAATGCCTACCATTTACCAAATGATTTTCTGAAGGAGCTCTATCATTGGTTTTATGAGTGTGGAGAGGTTATCCATGAATTTGCCATAGTAAGTTAACAAAGCTAAGTAAGCTCGGAGCTCTGTCATATCGGTGGGCACTGGATGCAGACTTTCCTGATCAATCTGATGACCCAGGTAAGTAACACTTGAATGGAAAAAGCACTGTTTTCCTGGTTTACCCTTAAACCCTGTTCCTGTAATGTTTTTAGCACTGACTCCACATTTTGTGTTCTGCTGTGGTTTTCCCATTTATGAGGATGTTGTCTCAGAAACAATCTAACCCAGGAAGACCCTGCAGGACCTGGTCCATGTTTTGTTTTTTTCAATGGCAAGCATGCTCCTGATTCGGTATGGAAGTCTATTCATCTGGTACAGGCCTTTCTGAATATGAATTGTTTGGAAGTGTTTTGAGTCTGTGTCTACTTCTACTTGTTGGTATGCTTGTGCCAAGTTCAGTTTGGTGAACTGTTTACCTTCTGCTAATGTGGCAAAGAGATCCAGAGTTTTTGGTAGGGGATACTGATCCACCTTCACCCATGGGTTAACAGTAATTTTACAATCAGCACATATTCTGACATCAATATTCTTTTGAGGAATACAGACTAAGGGTGCAGCCCAATCACAGTACTGTATTGGCATTATGAGGCCTTTGTCCTCCATCTCTTTCAGCTGCATGTTAACTGACTCTCAGAGTGCATAAGGCACTGGTCTGGCTTTGCCGCCAAACATGTCCATGGTGTGTATGGCCAAAGCATTACATTTTAGTCTCATTTGACCATGGCACTCTCTTGCAGGCATAATCCAAATGAGATTTGACAAACTCCAGATGCTTAGTTTTGTTTTTTTGTTGTGCTTGTGCATCCTTTCTATGACTTTGTTGGTATGGAGGTGGTATTTTATGAGCCCAAGATTCAACAAACTTTGCAATTCTTGAACCAGAATCCTTGCGTTCTTTAAGCGCTTACTATCTGTGAGAACTATGTGCATTTGCTTCTTCTTCCAAGCACGTTTGCAACCATTCCATGTTTTTTTTTCATTCTTGCCCTTACAATGCTAAGAGGTATGTTTAACTGTTTAGGTATTTCTTTGTACCCGTTACCAGACTTGTGATGGCCAATTACCAGCTATCTTTTTGAATTGACAGTTCATTGGCTTTTCCCATGCTGATGGATGAGCGATTTTGCATGCTTGTTACCTCATTTATATACTCTAGTGAAACAGGAAGTAATGGAATGAAACAATATACATTTAGATTGAGATTAACTAAATTAGGTGAAATATTATTGCCAATTTCACTTTGTTAGATTTTTTTATTTGATGTGATTTGATTTTTATTTACAACATTTTACAAAACAATAATTCTGACAGCTATATTTTTCAGAAATAATGAGATTACTAAATAAAAAAACATAGAAACATGAAAGTAAATGTATTGAAATAAAAGTTTTCCTATTTGTTTGAACATAACATTATTATCGGGGTTGTTTATTATTCTTAATTTTTATTAAATAATTCTGGAGCCCATTGTATTTACTAATCTCAAAACACTATAGGAAATAACGCAGTAGTGGTTTGGAAAGGACACACAAACTACAGGAAACAGGCTTGTGAATAGTTGGGAGTTTTTATTTTATTGTAATTAATGTAAATAATTAAGATATAGCTCAGTAGTTTAAATATTTATATTATTATCGGTTTGCTCATCTTCAGCAAGGGTGTGAATAATTTTGGAGGGCACTGTATATCCATATTTCACTCAGTGTTCGAGTGTGGACACCAGCAGATTCCCCAATTGCCTCCTCAGTCAGTGGTGGTACATTAGCAACTTGACCACCAACCTAAAAGGAGGACCTTAATTCCAGTGACCAGCATTACACAACTCTGCCTCCTTATTCCAGCCTCCATTTCATTGCATATATCTGTTACTGTTGTGTGCATCTGTTTCATAGGACAATAGTCCACACATGTAATATTGGACCCAAATCCAGTCAGCATAGTCAATATAATGACTGTAATATGACATGTCATGTGCATTTCTGTAAACACATTCAGGCTGACAGGAGTTAATGGAATTCAAATATTAAGAATTAAGAATTAATGTCTCTGCAGACATTTAAAACAGATTCACATTTTGCAGTTATTGCATTCTTGCCAAGCTTACTAGCTACAACTCAGGAAGGATCAGAGCAGTGAAACAGTCCCACCTGGTCTTCATTAATTCACATACTGCATGTATGTCTGTGTAGTTACAGCAAGCTATAGCTTGCAAGCTACCAACAAAGTATTACGTAGTAAATATTTGTTTATCCTTCGGTCAGTCAATACATACACACGATCAATCAATCCATCAATGATCTGTATAATTCTATGCATTTCCTTTTCTACCATCCCCCCTCATTCGCTGCCTTTCCCTTTTTGTTAAAAATGGGCCTGAACTGTATGCTGGGAATGGTTTACGCTCGTCTGTGAGAGGGCGAGGGAAGGGATGGGAAGGGGGAGGTAGGCAGGCAGACTGCGTGTGAGTATGCGTTTGAGAGAAAGAGGGTGAGTGACTGAGGGAGGGAGGGAAAGAGCGAGCCAGCCGCTTTCAAAAATGGCGTCTTCAGAACAAAATGACTGAAAATATATTTAAAACTGGGGCCTAACGCTCAAGCCTTGTAGCTGGATTTTGACCATTGGTCTTGGAGCCTCACTGCGACGCACATCGTTGTACACGCTTTTCGGAGGACAGGAAAAGAAAAAGATCACGAAACTGCTCAAATATACCAACCAAGATATATTTTGATGCGTCGACAGAGCTAGCTGGCTAGCTAGCTACCAACCCATTTCAGGAGAAGGGAGGGGTGTGCTTGCTGTTGGCTAGGGAGCTAACGTTACCTAGCTAGCTAGTGCGAAGTCTACAAAAGAAATACTCCGAGAAAGGAATATATATTTTCTAGAATCGTACCCGCCGTTTCCGACAGTTGTGATTCTGAAGAGAAAGGGGAGGAGAGACTGGTGAAAGGACAGGACGTGAATAATCATATCTGTGCATCAGCATTTTAGCTACAAGGGATAAACTACAGCTATGGAGCTCAACCGCTGCTTCTCCTGAGGACAATAGCAAGCTAGATCTCGAAAGAAATACGGGAGAGGGGAGGGAAGGAAGAAAAATAATTTTTTGGTGGTGGTTGGTGTGACTCCCCTCATATTCCCCCTCCTCCCCTCTCTCTGTCCTCCACCCCCTCCTTCTCCTCCCCTCCCCTCCATTTCTCTCCCTCTCTCTGTGCCGTTTCTCATTCTTGAAGATTTGCCTGTGAAACGTGAGAAATAGCTAAATATAACGATACAGAAAGGAAGAAAATACAGAGACCGAGATAGTGTGGTACAATTCAGAATATTTCTCCCTCCCCGCCCCCCACTATCACTCCATCTTCATCCTTCATTTTTTTAATGGATAGAAATTATCCTGGTACAGGATTTGGTGATTTGGGCGCAGGAACGGGATGGAGTTACGAGAGGTCGGCAAAGGCAAGGTAAGCATTTGTCCAT
Organism: Conger conger; assembly: GCF_963514075.1. Classification (NCBI taxonomy): domain Eukaryota; kingdom Metazoa; phylum Chordata; class Actinopteri; order Anguilliformes; family Congridae; genus Conger; species Conger conger. Next base: position 50,672,506 of record NC_083761.1, on the reverse strand, counting down.
GCAGCTAATGTGCACTTCCATACCATACATGTATAGCTGCATGTCCTCATGCAGCTAGCAGGCTAGCTAACGTTAGATGTAACAATGCCCATTCAGTTGGCGCAATACAATCCGTGCTCTCTTTTCCTTCAGCAGGAAACAGTGATTAGTTGCGTTGTGTCGTGCAGGTAGATGGCAAGCTAGCTCGCTGCTATTATTATTATTAGCTTTGGGGGGGGGGGGGGTCTTGAAAATGCAAGGAATGTGATTGACAGAGTTAATGCGTGGTGAGGAAGGTAGACAGAAAAAGGGGGAGGGATGGGAGAGAAGAGGGGGATGGGTTGAAGGATGTCGGTTTATGAAAAAGAAAATCGATATAACTTCATTTTCATAGGCTATATGATTGACTATATTGTCAGTTATGTAAATGAATAGCTATGATGCTCCCCTAGCTAATTACATCCTTCGCTACCTGTCGATGTGCATTGGTAGACGAGGTGTTGATATCAATGTTTATAATTTGATAGCTATACGGATATGTCCTCGCAAGCAAGCTACTGTATCCGTTGTTTAAAAAAAACCAACCAAAAAACCCCCCCCAAAAAACACGGCCTCTGTATATTCACTGGGTAGTGCGATGTCCGGCTAACATTAGCTAGCTATCTAAACACCATTAAAATATGAAACGACAGTTCACTTTCACTATTCTCACGTTAACAAGAAAACATAACGTCAGCTAGTATGATCCGCATGCAAGAACAATTACCATAAACTTAACTAGCTGCAGCAATCAGTTCATGTACATGCGAGCGGAATATAGCCAAGTTAGCTTAATAACACTAACGTACTTGTAAGCTAGCTTTTTATAAACAAGTTTATGCTTGATGGCAACTAGCTAACGTTAGGCTAGGTAACGTTATCGTTTTAACATTAACGTTAGGTAATGTTGAAACTGCTCGCGTGAGCTGCAGGTAAAATAGCCATCTTATAGCTTAGCTATATTGTAACTTACCTAGCTAATAGCTAGCTAGCTAGCTAGCTAGTTAGTTAGCTAGCCATGTTCGCCAACCAAACACAAGGCTTAGCGGTGCATGACAATACAACACAATTAGCTAGCAAGCTCGCTAACAGCTAAGTTAACTTAACGACGACCATATTAAGTAGCCCTATCTAACTGATGGCATCATTTTGCAAGTAACTTAGCCTACGGACGTTACATGTAAATGAACACTGCATGATAATTGGACTAAGCTAGGTTAGAATTGGCTGAATTAACAAGGCAATGGAAATTAACATTAAAATGTTTAAAATGTAGTTTGTGATGCAAATGATTGCACACTAGCTAGCACTGCAGCTAACTTAGACTAGCTTGAAGAGATTTATTTGTGTTTGCTAGACTAGTCGAGCTTTCTCAATCGCGGCCTATACTTAATCGATTCGGATCGTGCCACTTTAGCTGTCTAACGTTCGCTAGCTTTGTACCAACACTTGCAGGCAGTGACAGCCGAAATATATCTGTTTTTATGTATATTAATAGTAGGGATATTGTCGTATTTTTAAGTAGCTAATTCATCTAACCCGGTGGTTAGACTTTTAATTTCTGGCAGACATTAAAGAACTGAAAACACAATATAAAATGTTACTAATTTAAACATAAATAGATACTTAATCTTTGAATGTGCACTGAAAGAGATTACTATTGCACATTGGTTACTATGTACCTGTATATGTGGTTGGAGGCACTCTGTTTAAAAGCACCTGTGGATTTGTGTTCTTTAACGTAAATGCAATAATATTTTTCAATGAGCATCAACAAGAGTAATTTCAGTTGCAGTATTTACGTTTTGTTTATGGTTAATGCATATTTCGGGGAAACAAGTTCAACAATGGGGAAAAAATGCCGTTGCAGAATGAATAACACATGCATTAGCGAGAATAATGTGTGCATTTTCGTGGAGAATCAAATCGTATTTGATCACGTAGAAACCTATGATAAAATATAGTTAGGTGCTGTCGTTCATACAAAGCATAAAAATGAAATCCTTACTTCTGATGGTAAGCATTATACAATGTGCTACCCCCCATGATTACATTTTGCTTTAATCATGTGGGTAGCCCATTGAAATTTAAAGCATGGTATACAAAGAAGATATAGATTATTGGTGTACTGCTGGACTTGTTAGGCAATATTGTTTCACACAGGGTTGTTTTATCTCCAAGTTGGGATTTCTTCCGGTTCTTGTTTTCCATAGGCCATTGATAAACTTCTAATAGTTTATCCATGATTATGATAATTGTATGATAATAAGTTATGAATTTAGGTTTAAGTTTACTTGTTCCATCCCCATGTAAGAAACAGCATTGGATGGCTGTTTCTGAATTATGCATGATTGTTGGTTCTGTATTTTTTTCCAGCACAGTTATTTGGCAGGTCTTCAGTGTGATCTTGCCGTTAGTATGGTCAAATTGACATTTTCTCTAATATTAGGTTTCATAATGTGGTTGCAGTTTGTTTTTATTTTAGTAATTATATTACCTTGGTAAGGATGTGCATTGTATTACACCGTTCAAAGTCAAAGATTTGAAAGTGCTGAAAAGTCATCGCAAATCTATGGTCCTGGTTGCAAATGATGGTAATTTCTACATAATTTTTTACCTCAGGTGAGTTCATTAGGCTAGATCTATGCAATACAGGCGATAGCCTAATATTAACCTGATATTATGCACTCAGTCTGTAATCTTATTAAATGTTTGCCCATGCAACTTCTTCCCCAGTTGCACTGGTGCTGAAAGGACATAGCTGGACTAGACATATAATTAAAATATGGCCAGTTAGGTAGATTGGCCCTGACTCTAGGGTGACACCCTCTGCATCAGCTGATTTGCAATGAATACTGTGAGTCAGGAATAAGCTTAATATGTCATCCAAAAGATGCCATAGATAGCTTTTCCTCCAGTGGATATGACCTGTCCTGGCATTTTTGTTGCTGTTTGGTCTGGCCGGTATTGATCATGCCAGCTCCACATTGGCCAGCTCCTGGTTTGCAGGTCTGCAACCCAAATAATAAGTCTTGTACTGCTAACCTTATATTTTGAAAATTCAAAGTACATAGCTTGGTATCTGTTGTTTCAATTAGGATAGGGAAAGGCTGTTTTTGACCTGAAATTTGAGGCCAATCATATGCAGAAATACTGGCTCTATAAATTTGTCAGAACATTGCTAAATTTATCCCCTCCCAAAAATGATCTAGTGAGTGAGTCTATGATCTGGTAGGCGAGATAAATTAGTGTTGTATTCCATTATAGGATCACCCAGTTTAGACAGTGGGTATACTGTTTTTATCAGACCTTTGTCTGATTAATATTCGTATAGGTTAATAGTTTTTCTGGCTGATGCAGTACCATTCATTGGGGCTCTTAAAGTGAATTAATTAGCATGTTATCATACACTCATAAGAACTTTATTAGGAACAGTTTTACTTTATTACCCCTACTTATTCATGCGATTATCTAATCAGCCAATTGTGTGGCAGCAGTGCAATGCATACATTCATGTATATGCGGGTCAGGAGCTTCAGTTAATGTTCACATCAACCATAAGAATGGGGAAAAAAATTTGAGCCAAGTGGCTTTGACCATAGAATGATTGTTGGTGGCAGACGGGTTGGTTTGAGTATCTCTGATCTCCAGGGATTTCCGTGCATGCTAGTCTCTAGCATTTGCAAAGAATGGTGCAAAAGAAATTAGACATTAGAGGAGAATAGCCAGACTGGTCAAAGCTGACGGGAAGGTGACAGTAATGCAGATGGGCATCTCTGAACACACAATGCATCATAATTCTTAAGTGGATAGGTTGCAGCAGTAGAATTCAAAAAAATAAGTCTAATAAATACCTAATAAAGTGTTCTGTAAGTGTATATTAGCTTTGCTCCATAAGTTTTGAAGTATGCAAGTATAATTTCATAGAAATTCCAGTACAACAAAGCTAGTTTTGTTACAGCAATATGGCCTTCTGTGCCTTCTGTCTCAGTTGATCCTTCCCCTCATCCTTCTTGTCCTCTTTTCTACCCTACATCAGCACTTGTGTTTCCAGATGCTATTTTAAATGGCAAGGTCCTCCAGCTTTTGAGATGACTTGTCAATGACCAACTGGGCTAAGGCCCAGTATATGTTCAGTTAGGTACTGCCATTCCAATTGGCTTTGATGCCCATTTATCAAAAGAAAGATTTCCATCGCATTCGGGGCTAGGGTTGGGCATAGTTAATCGATTAACAGTTAACCAAAATGGACATTTGACTGAAATGGCTAATGTTTTAACTGGTTGTAAAATAAAATAATAAAATAAAAAAATAAAATGTATCCTGCATTATAATGGTAGCGATAATTATTATATATTTTTTAAAGTTTATATTTTTGAGACATCTATATTTTGATTAGTGTTGGGGTAGCCTACAGCAGTAGGATCGTAGAATTTCAGAGTAGCCAAATTAACATGATTGTGGCACCACCGATTTGGAAACGCAGCGCAGTAGGCTATGACAGGCAACAGTTTGAAGAGGATAATTTGTAAAAACTTCAAACTTTGTGGTCCAGCCTATTGCACCATGATTCTATAGCCTACTATGGGAGTTCTATGAAAAATGTAAATTTTTAATTGGTTAATCGATTAAATGTTGCCAGTTAACTGAAACATGGAAATGCTGAAAATGCCCATCCCTATTCTGGACTGATTTTCCATCAACCAACATAGTTCAACAGGTTAACAACAGGTCCTCTCACCAAGTCTGCACAGGAATAGTGAATTGATCCTGATTTGTAACTTCACTATCAATGTAATTTTCTGTTTCAAATAAAATGCTAAATATGAATCATTTGAGATCATCTCACAACATCATTGTGTGTTCTGCTATTACTTTTCACTGTTTGGCTTACATAAAACAACACAGCATTTTTTTGCCTGTGTAATGAAACCGTTGCATTTTCAATACACACGCGGATTCAGTTGTGTTTCGGCAAAAACAGTTTTCGAGATTTTGTGCCAGAAAAGGTTGACTTTTTACAACAAAAAAATATTTTGTGATGCCTACATCTAAATAGAGGACTTCCTTTGGAGGAGTTCCAAGGAATCTCTCGTCTGTGGAAGACATGATCCCATCTTATATTAGTGAGCATCTAAATACATTCTCAAAATGTTATTATTCAGTATGCTTATAAATAAGGAGCCAGCCTGCTTTCGAATAATAAATAGCATGTGAACTTATGGAATGTGTTTGACTTGTTGATGGCGGTTGGGTATTTCACAAAAACTTCAATCAATGGACCTTAATGAATATATTGGTATACAAGTTGATATTGTGCTTATTTTTCATGATTTTCTCAACCTGTTGCTGCCTGAGGATAGCTGCAAGGAGAGGGAGTTTGGGACAGAGAGATAGGGGGTGACAGGAAGTGCAACACATTTTTTCTGGATAAAAAGTGTTGTGTAGTTTAATAAGCAAATTCCAACATTTTACACCTCATGAGACCCATAATCTAATTTAGTTTCCATATGTCCTTTTGGAGTCTCCAAATGTCCTTTTTTGGAATACTGCCTAGACATAGAAAGAACAAACTAAAATTCTGATATTGTCCTCAATTTTGAAAGGGGATGTGTCCAGTGTTGTGACTTGGCTCCTTTGTGTTTCTAAGCGCACCAGCCACAGCTACAATAATCTGTATCCAGTCAAAAACAGAAAATCTTTGCAGTGGTTCAGTCATATTTTTATTCTGGACTCTTGGAAAACAAACTCATGGAAAACAAACCCTAAAGGGTTACTTTTCAGAAGAGACCAGGATTAAAGGGTTAAAAAGTAGTAACTATTATTTTATCCATGTCATTTTTAAGCTTGTGTCAAGAAAAGGGGCTTAAGGGGATCCCTGTCTCTAAGACTTGGGCTACTGCAGAAAATCAGGCATAGCATAGCTTGGCTTTGATTTTTACCATCTTGCAGCATGGAAGCTAGTACCTTTGCTTTCCTGCTTCATATACAGTACTGTGCAAAAGTCTGTATAACACCTGTATAACATTCTGTGCAGACAAGATTCTAAAGATTCAAAACTAATTCAATGAAAGGTCCTAAATATACGTACTATACATTTTGCATTACATGCTAGTAATTTGACAGAGTAGTTCAACTGAATCAAATCAATATTTCAATATATCAATACTTCTCTGAGAGAGCCAACACTGTCCTGCAGTTCTATAAGACAATCAGCAGGGAGGTTATTCCAAGCATGTTGGAGAATTTGCCACAGTTCTTCTGTAGACTTTGATTGGCTCCTTGCTTCTGATCTCAGACAGCCTTGATCAAGTTATGTAAAATGTAGTCAATTGGTTACTGTAATATGTTACTTTTTGAAATTAAATACCAAAATTTTATTTTGGAAAATATTTGGAAATCTCAAATGTTTTCTTTTATACTAACACACAAAAAAATGAACGTATATAAAATAAAGTCTAGGCTGCCTAAGGCATCCGCACAGCACTGTACTAACTAACCCAACCCACCAGTAACTGTTTTTGAAATATTGGCATGATGATCAGTCTCCAATCATATCAGAAAATAATGAGCTAAATGTTAGTCTTTCACAGGGTGGCAGTGTGGGCCACTTACTGACACCAGTGTAATCTTCAACAGAGTGCTGTGCTTCCTTAACATTGCATTAGAACTCTGCATGTTACCTTGTGGCAATAGTGTGTAGTTATTGAGGCTAATCTATTCTCCCTAAATATATGCAAAACAAGTGAATGATTTGTACCCAAATGTTAGCAAATCTAAAGAGGACTGCTGAACTTTATTCAAGCTACCCAAATAAGAGAACATACTCCATTGATGATATTTGAGTTGAAAAAGACCAGCATTTACCAATAGCAGAAGTGGTATAATTGTAGAATCATATTGCATTTAAAGAACAGATTTCTTTGTGCACGTATAACTTGTACCATTTAGTTCTGATTTGCTCATGCTGCATCTCAATATCAATCCATTTGGGTAGATTATAAACATTTAAGTGGGAACAAATGTTTAATCATACAATACCGGCTACTTAGTGTGGTGCTCAACAGTGGAGATGAAGGGGGGGGGGGGGCATACTATGGGGAAGACAGATTGCCTGGACAGAAGATGAAATGGATGGAAACCTTTATTTAAGGGAGAGGTCAAATGAGAGCAAAGCTGTCTTACAATGGCGCTCTGTGAATACAGCAATACAAAGAATACACAGCATGCATGAAAATACCACAAAAATAGAGAAAATATGATAAAAATGTACAGGGGAAAAGCAAGTACATTGTAAAAAGCAAACGCATTTCCTGAAAAACATTTCAATGAACCTTGAAACGATGCTTATCAATTCATCCACATTTAGCTGTGCATAGAAAGTGAAATAATAATTCCGTGTTCATGCAGGGTTACAGAGGGGAACAAGTTCGCTGCGCTGTCTAATATATCTAAACTGAAATAGGGAACAGATATAAGATGGACTTTTATCTTAAAATTGCTTTGTAAGTGCGGGCAGCACGGATGGTGCAGTGGGTAGCACTGCAGCCTCACAGCAAGGAGGTCCTGGGTTCGAATCCCTGTCGGCTTGGGCCTCTCTGTGTGGAGTTTTCATGTTCTCTCTGTGTCGCGTGGGTTTCCTCCCGGTACTCCGGTTTCCGCCCACAGTCCAAAAGACATGCAGGTTAGGCTGATTGGAGTAAATTGTCGTGGGTATGAGTGTGTGAGTGAATGGTGTGTGTGCCCTGCGATGGACTGGCGACCTGTCCAGGGTGTATTCCTACCGTTTCGCCCAATGTATGCTGGGATAGGCTCCAGCCCCCTGCTACCCTGTTCAGGATAAGCGGGTTAAGATAATGGATGGATAAATGCTTTGTAAGTGAATACAAGGCAAAGGTATTCTCAGTAGGGATGTGAAAAATCATCAGTTCAACTTTTCTTTTCTTTTTTTAAATGCATCAGTTAAATTGATAATTGTGTTTTCATCCCTCTTCCCTATGGCTTCAGCCTGACAAACTTGATTGGCATGAAATTTGCCCTATCTTCTGCTATTGAGAACTTTGTTACAGACTGGGTTGTGCACTCAAAATTCAGTGGTCACGTTAATGTCCAATATTTTGTGATACAGTGACATAACACCATGTCCAATGAAAACGGATAATGGTTAATATAAAAATGGGATTTTGTACTGATACCAATGTTGACAGGTCTAATGATTTTACTTCTATGCCAATGGTTTGTATACAATTTATCTTATAATTTTATGTAACCGTAAATTTTGCCAATGCATTTGATTTTATACAGTGCCAGGGCAATCTTTTTGGTGACAGGATTAATGTGGTCTTTTTAAAGCAGGGCATTTTGCTTTCAGCATCCAATGGATTTGATAGGCATCTGGTCTTTTTATTTTATGCCAGCAATTCTACTAGATTTTTGAAGTAGTTAAGCTACACGGTCCTGGCAAATGTAGGTAAGCTAGCTCTGGCTAACATTACACTTTCTCTATATTTTAGCAGATTTAAAAATGGTCATAATCGACTGTTTAATCGATTAAAACGGCACATTGTTTAAGCTTAATTGGGAAGTAAGTTGATTTTTTTTAATGCTCAGTTTGACATTACTGTGGAATTGCCCCTATAACACTATTTTTGGTAGCACATCTCTTGCTTGCAATAACTGCAGCAAGCCTGCGACCAATTGACATCACCAAACTTGCATTCTTCTTTTGTGATGCTTTTCCAGGCTCTTACTGCAGCCTCTTTCAGTTGTTTGTTTCAGGGGGGTTTTCCCTTCAATCTTGTCTTCAGGAGATAAAATGCATGCTCAAAATGTCTAGTGATTGACTTGGCCATTCTAAAACCTTCCACATTTTCTCCCTAATGAAGTCCTTTGTTATGTTGACTGTGTGTTTTGGGTCATTGTCTTGCTGCATGATGAAGTTCCTCCCAATTAGTTTGGATGCATTTCTTTATGAGTTGGCAAACAGAATGTTTTTGTAGGCTTCTGAATTCATCCTGCTGCTGTCATCATGAGTTACATCATCAATAAAGATTAGTGAGCCCACTCCAGAAGCAGCCATGCAAGCCTAAGCCATGACACTTCCTCCACCGTGCTTCACAGATGAGCTTGTATGTTTTGGATCATGGGCAGATCCCTTCTTTTTCCACACTTACCTTTCCATCACTTTGGGAGAGGTTAATTTTGGTCTCATCAGTCCATAAAACTTTGTTCCAGAACTTCATCTCTGTACTTTTCAAATTGTAATCTCGGCTTCTGATTTTAAAAGCATAAAATGCAGGATTTTTACTTGAAATGTATAAAAAAATATTATACAACAAACATGCTAAGTCATTATTATGATACATTGGCAACCTGTGACTGTTCGCTTTTGCATCGGAAGTCTGACTTAACCCCAAGCAAAACTGTTGGTCATATTTGGATTTCCGGATCAAAGCACAATTTCTCTATGGGAAAAATGAATGGCCTTTTCACATAACCGTCTCTGTCACAGTCTATGATTTAAGATGGCATTTAATATTTGGACGTTTTTATACGGACTCATTTCTCTCTGAAGCGGCACTGGGTCCACTGAATTATGATGCTGCTTTCCAACCGAAATAATTAGTTCACGGCGCATGTTTTACGCGTCACCATGAGAAGGGTTCCTAGGCTAGTCAATGCTACCATTAGCCAGAAAATACATTTTAAGGCCTGAATAACTTAAGGACATTACCAAGGAGAACAGCAACTATGTAAAGAATAAAGACAGTGATATGTACATCTGTTTTACATTTTAAAAAATGTAAAAATACTTTATTACACAAAACAGTGATCGGCAGATTCATATAATGCGCATGAATGGTAACTAAAAATACGGCCAGAGTATTATTTTGTGATTGTGCCATGAGTTGCGAATAACGTAGCCTTAGCAATTCACTTTTTAAATGTACACTTTTTAAAAATTGGATGAAAAGCATAATTTTTTCAAAAACAAATGTCCAAATGTCATTATTTTAAAGGATTTCAAAAAACTATTCATTCCTCTCGTAGACCATTGGATTTTTTGATCTGGAAGTCTAGAGAATGCTAATAAACCATAGATATTTCCAAAAGAGATGATGACACGACTTCTTTTGTTGGCATTTATTTTTGTTGGCATTTATAGAGCGCCTTTATCCAAAGCGCTGTACAATTTATGCTTCTCATCCACCCATTCATACACACACTCACACACCGACGGCGATTGGCTGCCATGCAAGGCGCCGACCAGCTCGTCAGGAGCATTTGGGGGTTAGGTGTCTTGCTCAGGGACACTTCGACACAGCCCGGGCGGGGGATCGAACCCTCCGACTGCCAGACGACTGCTCTTACTGCCTGAGCCATGTCGCCGACTTCTGAGGCCTATACCTTGCTTGTCGACTTGTATTTGTTACAAATCTGAATTCATAGCAACAATCCAATTATTGTTGCATAATGGTAAATACATCGTCACCAGTTCTAAACAATGCCTAATTTCTTTGTTCTGTCTGTTCAGGAGAAAGCAGGAGAAAGTCCTCATTTCCCTTGAAAATGTGATTCCAGGCAAATGTCTTATGTATATAGACAGTGGGCCCCAGATGTGTGATGGCCTACTGACTGAGAACTGTCCCTCCCTGGGTGGTTCTACAGTCAGTTATTAGCTGCCCTGTGGGCCTTCCGGCCTATGCAGATTCTGTATCAGTCTGTGGGGCCTGTCAACACATAAGAACAACACCTTAAAATTTCCCAATCAGCCATCCTGATTTCCATTGTTGACCTGGTTACCCAGCTTCAGTCTGTCTCCACGTCATCATTACCACAGACTGAAACCTCAAAACCTCAAATATAGAATGTGATGTGTATTAATCAGTGGATGCTGTTGTCAAGTTCAGTTCATCCATACTGCATGTTGTTTACAGTTGTAGTGTAAGCTTTTTGGGGGGTTCATGGGATACAGTATTCCTTGGGGTATGATTCAGGCATTGTACGCCTGAAATGGAAAGTTCAAGGTGTTCTGTGGAAGGTTTGAACTTGATTTAATTGATAAAGAGAACTCTTGCTGATGGGCTGGCTAATCTACCTTTTTGTTTGAAAAAGAAAGCTCTGTAACCTTTAGGGACCTACTTTGCCAAGGTTGCTTTTTGGTATTATTTACAGTTTAGTTTGATAAACATGGATTGAATAATATATAGGCAGTTGCTTGTAGTGCCTGCAGTCTGCATTGAATGTGGTTTGTGCCAGAGCCAGAAATGAAGAGTCCCTCAGGGTGATGTAATCGGCTATAGTGTTGCACATGGAAGGAGGGCTAGAACTAACAGGGTAACCCCCTAAGCCTTCTGGTCAGGTGGATTGTTAATTGTGCTATCTGGTGGACATGAGGCTGTCAACTGACAAGGGACATGCATATTAGATGGTAGATGGTAATTGACTGCACATGTACATTCAACTGGTCTTTTAAAATAAATTATTCTTTAAAATGTTTAAATACTTCAAGTTACTGGATTCAAATTGTGGTTATATTACACTGCAACAGTATTGCATCATGATTGATTGATAATATATGAAAAGCAGTTTTGTGTTTCACATTTTTCTGCTCTACTGAACATTTAAGCCAAACTGAAAGTGCCCTGAACCAGCAAGCCCTGTCTGGACTTTTCACATTCCATAATTGTTCTATTAGTTTTTTTAATTTTTTTTATTTATAATGCTGTAAAATAAGAATGCTTTCAATAATAGAAATGTTAATAGTTTATTTTTATCAATTAACAAAATGCATGAACAGAAGAAGTGAATGAACAGAAGAAAAATCTAAATCAAATCAATATTTGTTGTGACCACCCTTTGCCTTCAAAACAGCATCAGTTATTCTCGGTATACTTGCTTAGTGTTGGAAGGAACTCGGCAGGTAGGTTGTTCCAAACATCTTGGAGAACTAGCCACAGTTCGTATTTGGATTTAGGCAGTCTCAAATGCTTCTGTCTCTTCATGTAATCCCAGACAGACTCAATGATGTTGATCAGGGCTCTGTGGGGGCCATACCATCACTTCCAGGACTCCTTGTTCTTCTTTATGCTGAAGATAGTTCTTAATGACATTGGCTGTATGTTTGGGGTCGTTGTCCTGCTGCAGAATAAATTTGGGGCCAATCAGATGCCTCCCTGATGGTATTGCATGATGGATAAGTATCTGCCTGTATTTCCCAGCATTGAGGAGACCATTAATTCTGACCAAATCCCCAACTCAGTTTGCAGAAATGCAGCCCCAATCTTGCAAGGAACCTCCACCATGCTTCACTGTTGCCTGCAGACACTCATTCTTGTATCGCTCTCCAGCCCTTCGGCAAGCAAACTGCCTTCTGCTACAGCCAAATATTTCAGTCCAGAGAATCTGCTGCCATTTTTCTGCACCCCAGTTCCTGTGTTTTTGTGCATAGTTGAGTCACTTGGCCTTGTTTCCATGTCGGAGGTATGGCTTTTTGGCCGCAATTCTTCCAGGAAGACCACTTCTGACCAGACTTCTCCGCACAGTAGATGGGTGTACCTGGCTCCCACTGGTTTTTGCCAATTCTGAGCTGATGGCACTGCCGGACATTTTCCGATTGTGAAGGGAAGTAAAGCATAATTTGTCTTTCATCTGCTGCACTAAGTTTCCTTGGCCGACCACTGCGTCTATGGTCCTCAACGTTGCTCTTTCTTTGTGCTTCTTCAACAGAGCTTGGACGGTACATCTGGAAACCCCTGTCTGCCTTGAAATTTCTGCCTGGGAGAAACCTTGCTGATGCAATATAATAGTATAGCATGTAGGTTTCAACCTACATATTAAATTGATGATCATTAGCTCCTGTTTGGTATAATTGGTGAATCACACACCTGACTATATGCCTACAAAATCCCTTTGTGCAAGTGTACCTAGAAGAATTGATGCTGGTTTGAAGGCAAAGGGTGGTCACACCAAATATTGATTTGATTTAGATTTTTCTTCTGTTCACTCACTTTGCATTTTGTTAGTTGATAAAAATAAACTATTAACATTTCCATTTTTTAAAGCATTCTTACTTAACAGCATTTTTACACACTTGCCTAAAACTGGATATATATAATTTTACATATATATGCATTGTGCATTTTCATAAATCTATGTCTCTTTTGTAGTCCTTTTCATTATCAGAGAAAAAATATGAAAAATGATTGCTTTGATCGTTGGCCTAAAATATTTCGAATCCCTTATTGTTTGGCTTGTTTTCATGCCCAAGAAAGTAGGAAATGACTTAAGCTGCTAAAGCTTACTGTCCTAAATCACCAACCACACCTCCTTTGCCCATGTGTCTGCTTCAAACACATGATGGCCTGAGCAATCTCCAATGCACATTTATCAATATGTTATGGGTGTATTTAGAATTTGTACCTATGGTACTTGGTTACAATAGTGTTTTTCTCAGGAATGGAATGTTGTTGGCACTGTTGCTCATATTACTCGAGCAGAATACAAATACATTGAAACTCAATATTGCATGTGTAGCCACATGCCTGCACACGCACAGCTGATTCTTGGAACTTTACTACAGCTCACTCGTGCATGCATTGATTCATCAATGTTCATGATGATGGTACCTTGTTCGGGTGTACCATAAAGCCAGTCATCCACTTTGTACAATCAGCTGGAGTAGCGAACAATATGGCAAAGTGACTCCCTGCTCCCTGAAGCGATTTAACAACGCTGAAGACATTGCATATTACTAGTTAACTTACAAGCGAATGTAAATGAGCTCAACCATTTGCGCCAATTTCATGCGTAATAGAAATACTATTTTAAAAGATCCATGTTATAGCGTACTGATGGGAGGAAAACAATGTTTTGTGCATTAATATATGGAACAGTTTTACTTCTTCGTAACTTTCGTTACGTTTGGCCTAAATGATTACTAGAATAACAATTAATTGTTTTCAATTAAGACCACTCATTCTGTGTATAAATCAGAAATGTGTTTTTCTAATTTGTCAAGCAAACACAAAATTTATTAAATGAGTAGGCAGTACATAATCGGATACAGTAAAGCGAGGGCGGCCAAAAAGAGACCAGTTTTTTGGCGTACATATACGGAAAACTCCGGGATGGAGTTTTCTGAGCTGCACTCCATCGTCAGGGGTGTCTACCTTAGCTAATGTAGCTACCTATATTGTCTAGTTACCTTTAGTAAAGCTAAAGTCTGGGGTATCTGTTTTCCTGACCTGCACTGTATGAAATTAAACGCAAACTAATTAAACATCCCACTAATTTTGCTAGTCAGCTCAGTGAAATAACAGTGCAATGTTTGCTAACTACCTAGTCCGCTAACAATGTATTTGTCTGTAGAATAATACATGTAGCTAGCTAGCTAACGTAACTTAAGTTAGCTAGCTACTGTAGCTCTAGCTCAATGTAACCGCTCGGTCTAAAGTTAGATTGTATTGGGTGTGATCTGGGATGACTACGGTTATTTTTTCAGCAGGACCTCGTGGCTCTCTGTAGACCTTCGTAGTCTCATGTCTAGGAGTGTTAAAATTCAGCGAACAGCTGAAAATGTTTGCAGCAAACGTTTCTCTATGAACACTAGAAATGTTTAATTGAAACAAACACATCTGACACTGTTCATGTTCGTTTATGTTTGCTAGTCCCACTTGTGTGGTGGAACGCCAATGTAGCACAACTTCCATTATTGTCAAGGGTTGACAACATTGTAAACCCCAACAAGATCTCTTAAACCATTGAAAGTGGATATGGTAATGTTTTTGGTGATAAACATATAGTAGAATAGATATAAATATAGAATAGATCTCTTGAGTTATAGCCGAAGATAGCATAGGCTTGTCATTTGCAATTCATTTAATTAATTTATTGTGTTTTTATTTTAACCATTATTTTCAGCTGCTGCACTTAAGTTGCCTATTTTGTTATTTAGCCTGTTAGGCTATACAAACTTGCCCTGTGTTTATTATTATTATTGTTATTGTTATTATTATTATTATTATTATTTGTTGTTGTTGTTGTTGTTGTTGAATTAATACCCTATCCCCTATGTGTGATCATAGATGTTTTGCATCTTGAACTTTATTCTGTTTTCTCTTCTCTTTTAATTACCGTATATGGCCAAATTTGATTGTAGAGGCATCAGCCTGCATTTTCTTCCCCAAGTGGGAACACAATTATTGCATTTCATCCTTTCAACTCAAATGTTCGCTAGTAATGCTATGTTGCTTTGTTAATCACTTTGCTCTTTGTAGTAAGCTAACTGTATGGTGGGCCTTTAGTTTTGATGAATGGTGTACTTTTCTCACTTGTTCAAGTGATGATTGTTGATATGCCCGATTGTGCATTGATACATTTTGTTGATGTTGTTCAATCAAAATAACATTATAACAAAGGATCTTGTTACTAACTGCATCAGTGTTGTGGCAATAATCAAAGTAAACACCCGCTCACCTCATAGGTGCATCTCAAAAAAATGTAATATCGTGGAAAATTTTTTCCGTAATTTCATTCAAAATGTGAAACTTTCAGATATTCTACATTCATTACACATAAAGTGAAATATTTCAATCCTTTTTTTGCTTTAATCTTGATTATGGTTTACAGCTCATCAAAAATCCAGTATCTCAAAACATTAGAATATTGCATAAGACCAGGATTTATAATACGGAAATGTCGACCTTCTGAAAAATATGTTCATTTATGTGCTCTACTTCGTTGGGCAATCATGGGGAAGACTGCCGAGTTGTGCAGAAGACACTCATTGACGCCCTTTACATGGAGGCTAAGCCACAGAAGGTCATTGCTGAGAGGGCTGGCTATTCGCAGAGTGCTGTATCAAAGCATATTGATGAAGAGTTGACTGGGAGGGAAAAGTGTGGTAGGAAAATGTGCACAAGCAGCAGGGATGACTGCAGCCTTGAGGGGATTGTCAAGCAAAGCCGATTCAAGAACAAGGAGGTTGTGAAGTTAGTGATGATTTGGGGTGCCACGTCATCTGCTGGCATTGGTCCACTGTGTTTAAGTCCAGAGTCAACGCAGCCGTCTACCAGGAGATTTTAGAGCACTTCATGCTTTCATTTGCTGGCAAGCTTTATGCCCACAGTGGCAAAACTACTAGTAACTGGTTTGCTGACCATGGTATTACTGTGCTTGATTAGTCAGCCCGCTTGCCTGACCTGAACCTGTATTGTCAAGAGGAAGATGAGACACCGGGCCCAACAATACAGACAAGCTGAAAGCCACTATCAAAGCAACCTGTGCTTCCATAACACCTCAGCAGTGCCACTGGATGATTGCCTCCATGCCACGCCGCATTGATGCAGTAATTCGTGCAAAAAGAGCCCTGACCAAGTATTGAGTGCATAAATGAACATACTTTTCAGTAGGTCGACATTTCTGTATTATCAATAATTCTTTTGATTGGTCTTATGTAATATTCTAATATTGAGATACTGGATTTTCATGAGCTGTAAGCCATAATCATCAAGATTAAAACAAAAAAAGGCTTTCACTTTGTAATGAATCTAGAATATATGAAGATTTCACTTTTTTAATTAAATTACGGGAGAAAATATACTTTTCCACAATATTCAGTTTTTTTGAGATGCACCTGCATGTATGTAATACATTTTTGGATCTTGAACTTTTCTTTTATTTCCTCTAATAATATGGCCGAACAAAATTTGATTGCAGAGGCGTCAGTCTGCATTTCTTCGGTGAACTAAGGAACTAACATTACTTTGCAAACACACAACAAACCTGCATTTTCACCATTATAGCTTATCAAAATGTATGATAGCCGATATTTAGATTTTGTGGAATAGGCCTAATATAATATTGTTATTAATAATAATATTAGGCCTATTATATCATGGTTTATCACAGTTTCCATTTAAAAACTAATGTGGCCCTAATGTAGGCGGAGGATAAGCCGGTTACACTGAAATGTAGTTGGAGGCTGCTATACAGTCTCCCGCCAGAAGGTGGTCCTCTGTGATAATATCAAATGCCATTCCTAATATTATATAAGCAATATTAGTCATACACCAGAGGGTGTTTACTGTTATTATTGCCACGACAGTGATGCAGTTAGGAACAAGGCGCTTTGTGTTCCGTTAGTATAACTGAAGTAAAGAAAGTAACACATATAGCGATTCTACAATGGTTACCAACAACAAGGTTACGGTTTTGTTGTTATTATTATTATTATTTCTTTGGTGAACTAAGGAACTAACGTTACTTTGCAAACGCACAACAAACCTGCATTTTCACCATTATAGCCTATCAAAATGTATGTTAGCCGATTGTGGATTTTGTTATTGATAATAATATTAGGCCTATTCCACACAATCTAAATATCGTGTTTGCAATAATGTGTTTGCAAAGTAACGTTAGTTCCTTAGTTCACCGAAGAAATAATAATAATAACAACAACACTAAAACCGTAACCTTTTTGTTGGTAACCATTGTAGAATCGCTATATGTGTTACTTTCTTTACTTCAGTGATACTAACGGAACACAAAGCGCCTTGTTCCTAACTGCATCACTGTCGTGGCAATAATAACAGTAAACACCCTCTGGTGTATGACTAATATTGCTTATATAGTATTAGGAATGGCATTTGATATTATCACCGAGGACCACCTTCTGGCGGGAGACTGTATAGCAGCAGCCTCTAACGACATACATGCTTGTACTCCGCCTACATTAGGGCCATGTTAGTTTTTAAATGGAAACTGTGATAAACCATGGTAAAAAGTTCTGTAAATTATTGCATCAAGACAGTAAGGCATTCATTATTCTGTGGGTTGGAAATTTGCTCCTCCCGTGAATGAAAATCATGTTTTTGACAAAATGATCAAACTGCTGACACCTGTATGTGAAAGACATAGCTTGCTCTTTACCATTGTGCATTAGAGAATACCTTTTGACTTTGATCTGGGCGTAGTCGAATGGATTAATTGTGCTCAGCATGAAAATGAACATATCAGTATTGATTTTGCACTAAATTATATTATGTGATTTTTGGTATATAGCCTCATTGAAATCTTTAAAAAAAAGAAATGTTTTTCTCTTTTTAGTCTGGTATATGGGAGTTCCAGATCATCCCACCCAGACTCAGAGCTTCTCCATCGCCAAGCCTATGCCACGCCCCATCCTCTGCAGGGCTATGCAACCAATCACCACCCTGCCAGCTCAGGGCAGGGTGGAGCCTGGGGTGCTGCTGGCCGGAGTTTAGGTAAGAATTTTATTTTTAATTTTTAAGTGGTTCATATAGTGGTTCATAATCTGTTCTTATTGATGTACTAATGTTCAAGCATAAGAAACAATGCAAACACAATTGATATTCAGTGCTCTGTGAAGAATCCATTTGTTAGAAATTAATTCATGATTTATGAGAATACGCAAAATGTGTTCAGTTTATATGGTATGTTACACAGAGGTTGTATCCAGTTTTTTTTTTTATTGCATTCATCTTCGCTTTTTCCTTTTATGTTTTTGTTCTCTTGGTTAGATGAGATGTTTTAGCTCTGTGTCCATTTTCATCTCTGTTGAATTTCTTGCCATAAAAATCCCTTCAATAGTCAGGGAAATGTTGTACTAATGCACTGTTGACTACGGTGTTTTCCCAGCGTTGAACTGCTTTTAAGGCTGTATTCATTTACTGGCAGGTTTGTCTGGGCTGTTTGACACTGGACTGCACCATGCCAGCCCTTCTGCTCCAGATGCTTCAGTCATGAATCTAATTTCAGCTCTGGAGTCCAGGGGCCCTCAGCCTCCCCCATCAGCCTCTTCTCTCCTCTCACAGTTCCGTACCCCTTCCTGGCAGACAGGTGAGGCTCTACTCTTAATCCATCAGTGCAGTAGCATTTTCTTTTATTGTTTTGCTTCACTGCCGAGCAGTACTGATGTTCATTTTTGGACATTACGCACCTGTGCGAAAACTAATTTGAACATTGAATACTAAAACAGTTTCTCTATTTAGTTGGCATTTCTAAATATTTAAAATGGAAGCATTGTTTAGCAATAGCATGTCATGTGGTGCAATTGAGGGGATAGGCTTTGAATAATTATTCTCTTTCTGTCTCTGTCCTCCACAGCCATGCACACCCCAGCTCCAGCTGAGCTCTTTATTTCTGGTGCCCTCCCTGGGTCAGGCACCTTCCCCTCCTCCTCTGCCCTGTCGGCCTATCAGCACCCGGCTTCATTTTCAGGGCGTTCCTTCCCAGGAGTCACTCCTTCTCTGTCCCTTCAGGACACACCTACGTTCAGCCCAACCTCCAATGGCCTCTTGTCCCCTCACGACCCCTTGCTACACATAAAAACCCCCTCCCAGTCCAGCTTGGGCTTTGACCGTCTGCTGTCCTCGCAGGGTGCAGCCTACAGGAGCGGACAGGACCCCACGGGCCCACCTCCGCCTCAAGCCCCAACTACATCATCTGCCCGCCACCTGCCCCCTCATCAGTTCAACCTGCTTTCCTCCCAACTCCAAGACCAGTCCTCCCAGTTGTACAATGCCTCTGTGTTCTCTTCGGCCCCCGCACCCCCCCAGCCACCCCCCCAAGAGAGGGCCATCCCCAGGCAGGACAGTGTGATTAAGCACTACCAGCGGCCATCCCCGTCACAGTCCCAGCTGTCGTCCACAGCAGCTCACTCCCTGCAGCACTACCTCAGCTGCAGCGCTTCCGGGTACCAGCAGATCGCTCACCACAGGCATGCTGGGGTCTCCTGCAGCCCCCTGGGGGACCAGAGTCCTTCCTCTGACCCCAAGCCCTCTCCAAGAGCAGATCAACTGTACCGGCCAATCATTCAGCCGGCATACACCTCCTCCACGTCATCCTCTTCCTCGGGGGGTGCGGGCAAGGGGGCAAAGAGCAGCTCCAGCAGTGGCTATTCCTCCTCTGGTTCGGGGTCCTCCTCCCGGACCCCGCACACTCCCCCCTCTGCATCCTCCACATCTTCTTCTTCCTCCTCGTCCTCTACTTCGGGCGCTCATCCCTCCAGCTCCAACCCAACTTCCAGCTCCACCTCCGCTCCCTCCAGGCAGCAACCTCCACCTCAGTCTGCTCCACCTCCGCCACCACCTCCGCCCCCTCCCACATCCTCTGCGTCTGCCCAGCAAGCCCCTCCCAAGCCCTGCCTCTCGGGCTACGGTTCCCCCGTTGCCCCAGTCAAGCCCTCGCCTGCACTTTCAGGCCAGACTCCCCCCCAGCAACAGCCCCAGTCTTATTCCCCTAGCCAGCCCCCTCCCTCGCACCTATCCCAGCCGTACGGGGGCTTCAACTCTCCCCAGGCACAGGATTTGAGCGCGGGGGGAGGAGCTGGTGCTGGGAAAGGCTACGGGAGTTTGGGGGCAGGTGGGCAGTCGTTCTCGGCGGAGGTAGTTTACGGGGCGGATTCCGGGTACGGGTCGTTGCCAGCTTCTCTAGGAGGAGCAGGGAGCCCCTCTCTGGGGTATGGTGGCCCAGGCCACTCCCCTGCACTTTTAGGGTCAGGAGGTGGTGGAGGTTCAGCAGGGGGCAGTACTGGGTCTGGGGGCGGCAGTAGTGGTGGAGGCAGCGCGGGTTCAGGAGGAGGTGGTAGCAGCGTGGGGAGTGGAGGAGGAGGAAGCTCTTACCACCTCCCCGACTCCAGCCCCTCCCCTTCAGGCTCTGGGATCATTCGCCCAGGGCTGCACTCTCCTGCCCCTGCCCGGCCTGCCCAGTCCCCTGGTGGAGCAGGGGGCAACAAGTATCTCTCCTCTGTGCTCTCCCCTGCCTTTCTGTCCTCTCCACAGGGCTACCCTGACACACGAGGACCGCCCCAGTCCTATCACCCCGCCCCTCCCAAAGCCAAGCCCAGCTCTGACATGTTGGGAGTGGAGAGGTCCCAAGACGAGGACGAAGACGATGACGATGATTTCCTGATCCAGCATCTCCTGCAGGCACAGAGCCCTGCCCCCCACCCTTCCCAGCACCACTCACAGCAGCAGCCCCAGCAGCCACAGCCCCAGCCAGTCTCGCAGACTCAGGAGGGGGGCAAGGGCCTGGCCTACGAATTGAGCAAGAGCTCCGAGGAGAGGTACCACCTCCAGAGCGTCATCCGCACAAACAACGCCACCTCCAGCGCTGGTGTCGCGGGCGGAGCAGGGGCTGCTGGAGGAGGGCCGGGAGGCGGTCTGGACAGCCAACTGGAGATGTCCATGAAGAAGCAGCAGCAGCAAAAGAACGAGCGAGCCGGAACAGGAGGAGGGGGAGGCGGGAGGGGCAGCGGAGAGCAGACACACTCCCACCCACATCCTCACGCCCACCCACATCACCACGACTCCCTCGGATCTGTGGTGCATTACAGCCGAGGGGACCCTTTTTCCCAGCACTCTCTCTCTCAGCACCAGTCGCACCCCCACCCCCATCCCCATCCCCACTCCCACCCTCACCTAGAACTCCAAAAAAAGCCCCAGGATCCCACAGACCTGCCCTACCTACGCAAAACACCCGACCTGCAGCAACAGCAGTCTCAGGCCTCCCTCTCCATACTGGACTCGCCCACAGATGCACCACGCCAGCCTCCACAGGCCCACCTGCTCCAGTCAGTGCTGTCCCACACCACCCGCAATAAGATGGACTCCCAAGCCCAGCAGCAGCACTCCATGAGCCAGCAGGCGGCCATGATGGGAGGAGCTGGGGGAGGGTCGGGTGGGGCAGCAGGTGAGAACCAGCCCCAGTCCTCTCAGCTGCAGCTCCAACTCCAGTCCCAGGCTTTGGAGGCCCACTACGGTCGCGGAGCCCAGCAGGATCAGGGCCAGTCCAGCCAGAACTCTGTCTCTCCGCTAGAAATGCTGGAGCACTCCCTCTCCCAGAATGCACGTGGGGAACGGGCGGGAACTGGGGAGAGAGGTGACAGAGGAGGTGGAGGCGGAGGGAAC
The DNA here is from genome assembly GCF_963514075.1 of Conger conger. Taxonomy (NCBI): domain Eukaryota; kingdom Metazoa; phylum Chordata; class Actinopteri; order Anguilliformes; family Congridae; genus Conger; species Conger conger. Next base: position 50,650,556 of record NC_083761.1, on the reverse strand, counting down.
AATGACCGCCATGGCCAGCAACAGCAGCACAGGCTCCCGCCCCATCACCCACAACATCACCCACCTCACACCACTTCTGAATTGCACGATTTCCTCTCAGAGCCAGCACTGGGCTTATCGACGCCCTCCCACATGCACCATATTGCCCCGCACCACCCTCACCCCCACTCCCATCATCAGCACTCCCATTCTCACCATCCACACTCTCACCCACATTCACATACTCATCCCCACCACATGCCCCCGCCCCCCAGCTCTGGCCCTCCCCCACAGCAGCAGCAGCAGCAGCAGAGGGAGCAGGAACCTCACCCTTCCCAGCTCCCCCAGTCCCAGTTGGATCAGCTCAAAGACCACCAGTTTGACACAGAGAGCCCTGTGGGCAAAGCTGGCCAGAGCCAGCAGCAGAGATTTGTGCCCCTGACATCGATCTGTTTCCCCGACTCACTTCTGCAAGATGAAGACCGCTCCTTCTTCCCAGGCATGGAAGACATGTTCTGCTCAGAAGATTATAAGTCCAGCTGCAGTGGGGGCGGAGGAACAGGACAGACGGGACAGGAAGGGGTTTCGGAAGGACGCAGGGGACAAGAGGCTATGGAAGGGGTGAAGACGGTAGGGGGAGGAGCTGGAGGCAGTTACGACATGCTGGGACACCACGGCGACCAAGGGTATGGGCAGTACTGCCACGCCCTGTCAGAGTCAGGCAACGGCTCCATGCACCTGGACCTGGATTCTTTGAAGGCCCATGAGCTCCCCTCGACTGTCAACACAGAGCAGCTTGGCCTGATCCAGTCTCAGAGCTCTGGTATGGGGATGGGGGGCACCAGTGCCAGTGACGGCTCTGGAAACAAGATGTTGGGAGGGACAGGGGTTGGAGGAGGCCCCGCCTCGGGTGGCCTTACATCCCCCATTTTCTGTTCCTCGCGCCCCAAGAAGCTCCTGAAGACCAGCTCCTTCCACCTTCTGAAACAGAGGCGGGACCCCAACTCGTTGCCCAAAAAAAGCTACGCACAGGAATACGAGTTTGAAGACGATGAGGACAAAGCAGATGTGCCAGCCGACATCCGGCTGAACAGCAGGAGACTCCCGGACCTGCTCCCAGATCTGGTGTCCAGCTGCAGGAAGTCTGGTGCGGGTGTGGGCGGTGGCGGGGCTCTGAGCCCCCTAATGGGAGACCTGGACTTCTGTCACCCATCTGGGTACCCCTCCCTTGGTCCTTCTCCACAGTTGCTGCCCCAGGATGGACCCAAGAAGAGGGGCAGAAAACCCACCAAGCCAAAACGAGAGGGACCCCCGAGGCCTAGGGGTAGACCCCGGATTCGCCCGTTGCCAGAGCCGCACCACTCCCGGGGCATGATGGGAGCATATGGGGCTGGGATGGGAGGAGAGAGCCGCAGGGGCAGGGGAAGAGGCAGAGGCCGGGGCAGGAGGGAGGATATGATGATGGACATGGCAAATAAAGCCCAGAACCAGCATCATCAACTGCAACATATACAACAACAGCAGCAGCAGCAACCACCACTACAGCAGCACCCACAACAACATCACCAACCGCAGCCACAGCAACAGCTACAGCAGCACCAACAGTTACATCACCAACCCCAACAGCACCAGGAGCCCATAAGACCTATTAAGGTCAGCAAGGTGGTGGGGAATCGGGTGGGACAGGGGTGTGGTGTGCAGACTGTGAAATTGGAGATGGATTGAAAGGGCTGTGAATGGGCAGGAATGGAATTGATTTGGAGGTGTAACTTGGGGGATGGAAACTTGAAAGGTGGGGAGTGTGTTTAGTGAGAAAAACGTGCTTCATCATGTTGGCCATGAACCATCTTGGTTTCTCTTCTTTGTTGCAGATCAAACTGCCCATCCCCTCTATGCCCTCTTCTGATGCCCTCTTGAGGACAGACTCTCTTTCTGGTACCGATCCGGTTCTGTCCGATGGATCTGTCGGGTCAGCACCTTCTCTGGGTCTGAGCCCTGGACCCACAAGTGGAATGGAGATGAACCGAAACCAAGAGAAGGTCAAGCAGAAAGGCCAGGAGACGAGCGGTAGGGAGGGAGGATGTGTGGAGCAGGTAAGGATGTGTACTTCAATCGCTTATAATTAAGTTCACATGGGGTATTGGTTTTGGTCTATACACAACAAGTGCATTGCAAATGCTATATATGAAGTGAATTTGCAAATGCAATTTATGAGATTCCCATTGTTGCCATTGAAGCAGGTTTAAAACGATTGTTCCAATTCCATTATCTCCCCATCCACTCAATTTTAGCTCATAGCTTTTTTCATAAAGGAGTGTTTATGAAGAATATATATTCTGTGTGAACGTGTTGTGAATTGCCATGACCTGCTTCATAACTTAATTTAATCTGACCATCTTGTTTCAAGAGCTTGCATCAATTATATTAAAAAACACAAAGTCTGTAATGTGTTTCATGTCACTGCAACCAAAAGTGTTCCTTCCCATTTCATTACACTTTTTGCATTTCGAGCCAAACACTGCAGCTGCAGTAGTTTATGTGAAAAAATCTTCCATGGAAACCGCTATGAAATGATTGATTGACATACTGGTGCACCGAGACCTGATTGAGAACATGACTCATGGTCTGCTGCCGTTATTGTGGCTCCTGTGCTCCCTCCAGTGTTCAAATGGCTGAACGGCACTTTAATCTGAAATGGAGGTTGACAAAGTCTTTGCTGAATGGACAGATTGTTATGTTTATGTTGGGTTTAGTGTGCAACTGTGTGTGTTTGGGGGGGGGATCTGGTTTTCTTCTCTTTCACCACTCATTTTCACTCTCTTGTTCAAACTACTTGCCATCCATTTGCAGGTTGATGAGAAAGAGCCAGAGATGAAATCTGGGTTCATGGCCTCATTCCTGGACTTTCTGAAGTCAGGGAAAAGACCAGCAGGGCAAGGGGTGCCTGCAGGGGCAACAGGGGGGTCAGGAGGTGGCAGTACCTCTCCCAACAAATCTGGAATCCGTCCCTTGTCTCCACCACCACCACCACCTCCACCACCTCCTCCTCCTCCACCATTTGGGGAGGGAGAAGGGGATGGAGGGTTAGCCCTTGGGAATTGTCCCAGCCCCTGCAAGAGGCTGGACGAAGAACTGAAGAGGAACCTGGAGACCCTGCCTTCCTTCTCCTCGGATGAAGAGGACTCAGTCAGCAAGAACCAGGATCTGCAGAAGAGCATCTCCTCTGCCATTTCTGCCCTCTATGACACGCCCCAACCCCCGCCTCCCCTCCCACCCCCATCACACCAAGCCATGCCCACTCAGCAGCCACCGCCTCTCAGCCCACAGCCGCCCCCCCACATCCAACACCAATCACCAGAGCCTGCAGAGCTTGAGAGGCAGGAAGAGCATGAGGAGGAAGAGGAAGAGCGGAGAGAAGAGGAGGAGGAAGAGGAGGAGCAGGAAAATGAGAACGAGAGGGGATCAGAATTGGAGATGTTGGATGCCCCAAATGTTGATGGTGAGAAGGAACATTTATGTGGGATTGCTGTTTTTTTTGTCATAAAGATATTCTGAAAATACCAGACTGCTGAAAATGCAAGAACTGCCATCCCACTGAAATGGCAGGCCTGTAATGACTTTCTTTCTATTCCAGAATCCCCGGAGGAGGCTCCTCCAGTGCCGGCACCTCCCTCCCCTCCTTCACCTTCCCCATCTCCACCTCCCTCCTCCTCTCCATCCCCTCCGCCTCTACCCCCTCTTTCCCTCCCCTCTCCCCTCCCCCCACAGGAAGAACAGCCCCACCAACAGCAGTCCCCACCCGCCAGCCCTCTTCCCCCTTCATTTCCATCACCATCTCCTCCTCCTACAACTCTCGTTCCATCCTCTATCCCTCCTCCATCTTCCTCCCCTCCTCCTCCCTCTGAAATACCCCAGCCTTCCCCTCCTTCCCCACCTACCCCGGAGGATGCGCCAGCGCCCCAGATAACGGCTCTGCACTTGGCCAAGAAGCAAACAAATGCAGCCATTGCTGGGGAGAGTGAAGAGGAGGACAGTGAAAGTGGTGGCGAAGGCATATTCCGAGAGAGGGACGAGTTTGTGGTGCGAACAGAAGACATTGGTACTCTGAAGGTACTGTGCAGACATGCGTCTGCATCTCTTGCGATTTGTCTATAGTCTATGTTATTCTGTTCATGTTTGTTTAGTGTCGTCTTATTTTGTCCTTCTCTTTTGGTTTAGTCTATGTTCTGCCAGCATGATGTTATTTCACATATTTTTCATTGGATGAAACGCAAGCTTTGGTGGTTACTTGAATATGTCTACATGCACCTGTGTCTCTTAACCAGCAAATCAACATTTCCTAACCTGGGCATTCACTAATTCAAAGCACCTTTTGAACCCAAGTCTTTTGTTACAGGCTTTTTTGCCTCCAGATGGTGCCCAGGTGTTCCTTGGCCAATAAATTGTTTAGTCACTGATGCAGAGCTTTCTCTCTTATTTTGCATTAGAGCCAGAGTCTGACACTGATGAAAACGTAAATGAGTGCAATCAGTATTTCTGAAAGAAGCTGTGTGGCCTTTCTTTCTTTTGCCTCCCCAGCTGGCCCTGCAGACAGGCCGGGAGCCCCCCCCAATCTGGAGGGTGCAGAAAGCCTTGCTGCAGAAATTCACCCCTGAGATCAAGGATGGACAGAGGCAGTTTTGTGCTACAAGTAATGTGAGTCTCTCAATGCCCCTTTGAGCCACACCAGCGAGAGCATAGCTAACTGTTATTTTATTTAAGACCATAATTAATTGGACAGTGACACAATTTTTGTTATTTTGGTTCTGTACTCTAGCACTTTGAGTTTGAAAGGATACAATGACAATGAAGTTGATGTGTAGACTGTCAGCTTTACTTTGAGGGTATTTTCATCCATATCTTTTGTGACCCATTTTAAGATACTTTAAGTGTTTGTTGAATTGGCTTCACAGATTTGTTTAGTTAGGCAGGTGTATTCATAGTGAAGAGCTGTTGATGTCTAGTCTTGATTCAAGACTTTGAAATTGCCTTTGGAGATTGTTGTTGGGGTGTGACAACATGAGAGAGACAGCAGTGTCAATGCGAATTAAGCTGGCTGTCATAAGGCTCAGAAATTATAATCAATCAATCAGGGACAGTGCAAAAACCATGGGCATGCCCAAGTCAACAGTTTGGTCCATTATTAGCAAGAAAAAAACTACTGGTAAACTCAGTTATGTCCAAAGACCCGGTAGATTGAGGAAGTCCCCTGTAGTGGATGACCGAGGAATACTCTCTATGGTGAAAAAACCCCCCCTGACAACAACCCAATTGATCAAAAACACTCTCCTGGATGCAGGTGTATATGTGTCAAAGTCGACCATATGCAGAAGACTACATCAGTGGGACTACAGAGGGTATACTAGAAGATCCAAACCACTGATAAGCTTGAAGAACAGAAAGGCGAGATTATGGTTTGCTAAAAGGCACAAAGTGCTAGAGTTACAGAACCAAAATAATGAAAAATGTGTCGCTGTCCAATTAATTATGGTGCTCCCTCACTAGCTAACTTATTTTATTTGTTAAGTGGGAAAATGCATCACATTTTACAACATGGGCCACTTTAAACACATGCAGACATTGGCACCTGAAAATAATTAAATCATTATTGTTGACTTCAAAAATAGGCCTCATCCTTTTAATTGTGGGTCATTTTTCTCCATTCAGTTCAGTCAAATTAACTTTATTTGCATGACAATGAGCAAGCCAACAGAGCATTTTAAAATACAAAATGACAAGACGTACAATTTAAAAGCAAGCATTACTGACCTTTATTTAAATTGCCCACCCCCAATCAAGAAAAAATACTTCAAACAAGAAAAAATACTATAACTCTTGTTTCTTTCTCAGTATCTGGGGTACTTTGGAGATGCCAAGACACGGTACCAGCGTCTGTACGTGAAATTTCTGGAGAATGTCAATAAAAAGGATTATGTGAGGGTGTGCTCACGAAAACCTTGGCACAGACCAGCACTAACACTGAGGTATACTTGCATATCTTCATTTCACTGATGTCCTCTTTCCTTTTCTCATTCCCAGCCTCTGTAGAGCACTGATTTACCTGTCTATATACTAATGCATCACCTGCCCATCTCTTCTCTCCCTCTGCATGTGTCTCTATGGCAACGCAATGACTGGTGTTTTTTCTGCTCAGTGCAATGAAACATTTTTCCCTGAGTGCTTCCACCTTGCTCTTGGTATGCTCATGTAGCTGTTTTTCTGTTGAAGTGCGTATGAACCGGGATCTCCATTTTCTTGTGAACAGTAAAACTGACCCTAATTTTTCTGTTATTTCCTGTCAAAGGTAGAGACCACTTTAAGAGAGTGGCAATTAAATATTTTTGTTTATTCATAAAGCATGTGTAATATATAACAATCTATAGAACGCTCACCGTGTTAATTATCCTGTCTGTCTTCAAAACAGGCGGCAATCCCTTCCCAAAGCAACAGCCCCTCCTCGTAGCCAGACCCCACCCCGTGTAGAGAGGGAGGAGAAAGAGCGAGAGAGACAGAGGGAGCGAGAGCAGCACGAACAGCGAGAACGGGAGAGAGAACAAGAGCAGCGGAACAAAGAGCAGCGAGAGAAAGAGAAGGAGAGGGAAAAGGAAAAAGAGAAGGAAAAGAAACCGCAGCCACCTCATGAGAAAGTGGAAAAGCGCGGTGTGGAGAAAGGGAAGGGAAGGGAGGAGAGGAGAGGAGGAGGGGAGACGAAGGCAGAACATGTCCCCAAGGCGAGGCCTGTGAAGGTGAAGGCGGAGCCCCCACCCAAGAAGAGGAAGAAATGGCTGAAGGAGGTTCCCTCCTCTTCGGAGTCAGAGTCCTCTCCTGACCCCCCCAGCGAGGATGAGAGTGAGAACCTTTTCTCTCTGTTTTCATGCCCGTCATGTCCATGTGCTATTTCCCCTTTCGCCACCAATTCCTTCACAATTTGGAATCCCCAATAGCTCCTTTGAACTAGTCTGATCCACCCTTGTGCATGCCAGTGTCGGTGAAACCATACAGTTCACACAATACTACATGAGAGCTAGTGCCAGTTGGAGAAAAGGCATGTCTCACTGATAACCACAGGCAGCTAGCAGTGGGAATCAGGGGAAAGTGTCTTTATTGGTGTATTCTTTGATGGTCAGCACCCAGATTGGTGTGTTCTTTGAGAGTGAGCCAGTTGAACCCTTAATGAGGTGTTCATTGGGAGTGGGCTGGTTTAACCCTTAATGGGGTGTTCATTGAGGGTGGGCTGGTTTAACCCTTAATTGGGTGTTCATTGAGGGTCGGCTGGTTTAACTCTTGAGTGGTGTGTTCATTGACACTGAGCTAGTTTGGCGTCTGTCCGTTTTGCAGTGCCGGTCCGTGGAGGAGTGAACAGCCGTGCCATGAGAGAGATGTTCCGCAGCTACGTGGAGATGCTGGTCAGCACAGCACTGGATCCTGACATGATTCAGGCCCTGGAGGACACCCACGGTAAGAAGGGAGGGGGAAGCTCTGCTGTCTTTGGAGTGGGAATTGAAAAGGTGGGACAGAGGGCAGAGTCTGCATTAAGGAGTTAACAATTTGGCCTTTTCTCCATTCTCTCCCTCCCTCTTTCAGATGAGTTGTACCTCCCTCCGATGAGGAAGATTGACAGCATCATTAACGAGCAGAAGAGGAGGTTGCTAAGGAGAGTTAGCATGAGCTCCCAACACCAGGTCTGTGTGCACCCAACACTGCTACATGTCTGTGGACCTCCCTTATTGTCTCACCATTGCCATTTCTGACCTTTCTCCTTTATTGACTTCAATAACTCCCAAAAATAAATGTTTTTATCAGTCTCTTTTCTATGTTTGGACATATTTATGCCATAAAACGGTCTTAACTTTTATTGGCAAATGTTATTACAGATGATACTGTCCTAACATTTACTTATAACATGACAAATCTGGCATCACATTTATGTCTGCTTTATGCACTTTATTCTCTCCCTGTCTCTCTCTGTTTCTTTAGGAGGCGCTTCATGGCTTTCCTCAGATGAGCGCAGACCCCCTGGATTCTGGGGCAGTGAAGGTGCGGCTTAGTGGGGAAGGATACAATCGCAAAACCCTAAACAGGGTCAAGAAGAGCCTGCCCAAACAGCAGGCAAGTGTGGAAGCCGGGGCAGCAGGTTATAGAGCACATTGTGCTTTTGGGTTGGCATAGCAGTATCTATGATGTTATGTTGAGTACATAGTATGCACAATAATGTGTACTGTAGCTGCGATTACAGTAACTAATGCTCTGCAGTGACAAAATGTATTATCCAACAAACCTCGAAGAGGTGCTTCTTATGGCAGCATTACTGCACTACACAATATATGACTGATATTTTACAGTTCGTTTGTGAATTTAACTACTTGCTAGTTGTTTACATTCCTGATATGCTCCTGTCATTTTTCTAAGCTGCAATGATAACTATTCCCTTGTTCTTTCTCTCAGGATTTGAAACTGTCAACAGAAACATGTCGTCTCTACAGTCTTTATCACTCCCTCCATCATTATAAATATCACACCTTCCTTCATTGCAAGAGAGAGGTAAGAGATGACCTTGTATGTATGGATACATAGTTTTCCACAACTCTTATGAATATGGAAATTAAAATGGACAGACTCAACCAGCTACTTTATTTTCAGCTTGTTCAGAACACATGATGCATATGGAAAAAATAACTTTACATTTAAGAACACATTGTATTTAAGTGATTTTAATTTTTTTTACTTTCAGTAATATCATATTTTAGTTTAACTGAATTCAATACATTGGAATATATTAATTTAGAAATAATTTAGCTTCTGGAAATTCCAATTTTTAAAAATTCTATTTGTGAAAATTCTATTTAAAAACTGAAGGACTAGATCCAATTGATTCTACCTGTAGCCAATGCTCAAACTCTGTGACTAGAGCCACTGCAGCAGGCATGCACACATCAACTCTAATGTTTAAGTGTCCTGCATGTCAGCCAAGTTCTTCTGTCTCAGTTAATTGCTAGAATGTTATGTGTGTAAATTACATACCTAATGAGTAAACCAGCAAATACCGTTCTAAAAACGAGTTGGCATTTAGCTAACAATCTGCTCAACATGAGTTTGGTTAGCTAGGTAGCCAACTTGTTTTTCACAGAAACTGAATTTCTACAAACTGAATTTCTAAAAAATAAAAAAACAGAAGTACATTTTAAAGAGTTCAATCGTATGTGTCCCTATTCTTGAATGTGCTAAAACAAATCTTCAAACTGTATGACTTCTGAATGTCTATATTTGTCCATGTTTCTTTTTATTATTGTGGAAAAAGGTGCTGTGCACTTATCTTTCAAACCAGGGCTGCCGAACCCGGTTCCTGAAGGTCTACCGCAGGTTTTAATTTCAACCCTAATTTGGAATACCAGATTCTACTAATTAGCAGCTCAATGAGATTTCTAGCTGTTGAATAAGTTGTGCTTTGTTAGGGCTTGAGTGAAAAGCTACAGGATGGTAGATCTTCAGAACAGGTTTGGGCAGCCCTGTTCTCAACATTCTAAATAACTTCCCTTTTACATAATTTAGCACATCATATAATCATAATCTTTTTTTCAAACTTTTTGTGATATTATATCAACAAGTTTTATGAGATGTCTTTCTCAGAATGCATGGACGCATGCATGCAGATACCTTATGAAACCAAACCAAGCTGAGCCCTCTGAACTTGTATTAGACGATGTCCTATGTAATAGTAATTCAAAACGCTGTTTTAAGAATTCCATCTCAGAATGGCTTTAGATTTTTATTTCTTTTAGAATTTTTACATTTACATTTTATTCATTTAGACCAGGGGTCTCCAATCTTATCCAGAAAGGGCCGGTGTGTGTGCAAGTTGTTGTTTTAGCACAGGACTAAGACAGCTGATTCTACTCATCTAGGTCTTGATTAAAGACCACGATTAGTTCATTAGTATAATCAGGTGTGTTACTGCTGGGTTAAAACAAAAACCTGCACCCACGCCGGCCCTTTTAGGATAAGATTGGAGACCCCTGATTTAGACCTTCAAAAGTGAAACTGCACTATCCGTTTTACCCAAATTTCTCATTTGTTGACTGCTTCAGTACTGATATGTAGCTTATGACAGCTGCATAGTAGTGAGAGTGCCCTGATGGTGGCACAGTTGGTATGTAAAATATGTACACCGTGTTCCAGTAAGTCTTGTGTATGTGATATTAATCTAGTAATCATATCAGTGCTGGTGTATTGACACGTGTTCTGTCTGTGTGTGTGTGTGTGTGTGTGTGTGTGTGTGTGTGTGTGTATGACCTGAACCTTTCCCATGTTTGCTTTCTCTTTGCAGACGGACAGTATTGAGCAGGCAGCTGAGGATCCCGGACAGGAGGAGGTGGTGCAGCAGTGTATGGCTAACCAGGGTTGGCTGGAGACACTTTTCAACTCCTTCATTGAACTGCTCGCCCTCAGTGCAAAAGCCTGAGAGCTGGAGGAGAAAATGAGAGAGAAATGAGAGGAAGAAAATTGACTTGTGGTACAGCGAATAGGGAGTGAGGTTAGTGTGGATAGCTCCCAGGGTCCAGGATGGGCAACTCCATTCCACTGGTGCCAGTGGGAATGGGCCAAAAACACTGCTACCTTTCGGTTACCCGCTGATAAAAAGCTCTGTCAGGCAGGAAAGCTGACTGAATTCCCCTCCAAGGATTCTTTGAAAGATCTGAGGGAATGGAGATGCTCAGGCCTGGTCTAGGTCTACGGTTAGAGTGTGTCATGTGCTCGGGCCTGCCACGATGAAGGGGAGGGACCTCAGGCACAGTATTACAAGATTGAGCCAGATGTTTGGTCAGGCTACATGTGGACAGAGAGGGAAGTCATTGAACGAATCTGTCTTGGACAGTGATAGGAGAGTCTGTTACGGTTTGATTTAATATAATTTATTTGTATTTTTTTGTGCAAAAATATAACAGTATCCACTTTTGGAAGAGTATTAGAGACTGGAAAATAGAGGAAACGGTGACAGTGCCACTGGAGTGTGAGAGGTGAAGAGAGTGTTAGTGAAATGCAGACTTGGGCCTGAAGAGTGCTGTTTATGCTGTTCAGTGCTACAGGCAGTGTCCGTAAGCTGTGTGTTCTACATATATATATATATAATAATTATTATTTTTATTATTTATACAAAAACATTTTTAACAAGTACCCGCGCAAGCTGGGATAGTTTGTTATTGCTATTTTAAATAACATTTTGTTAGGGTAAAATGAAAATGCCTACCCATACTCCCTTGTTCTTTCTATTTCATCATGTTAAAGAAAGGAGGAAGGGATGAGAAGAAATAGATTGTCCTTTTTGTCTGTTTAAAAAGAGGGAGAAATGTATTTAAAACTAAAGAAAAGTAGTATTTCTGTTCCTTCAAAACAATGAAAGGGTAGAGAAAAGAAAAATCTAAGATGCATTCATTTTCTAAAAGGAAGGATTATAGAGATGTAATAATTAAAAAAAGGAAGATGTGTTAACAGTCCTTTCGTTTTTATCTGTTTGTTGTTTGTTGTTTATTGTAATTATTATAATTATTTTTGGAGCTATCTGTTTTATTTCCTGCAAAATGTTTTCTGTGTAAATATTGTACAGTTCTTGACTCTCAAATTCTCGATTCTTCTGTACATTAACTACCTGTATTTGACAAAACAAATAAAACATGAAAAGAATGAAAATTATGGGAAAACAACATTTGTAGTTGGTGTGGACGCCTCTCTTTAACCCTTCTGTCCTGTTCACTCTTTTGGACCCTTTGGTATGGTTTGCCGGGTCAAATTGACCCTGGAAATTATTTGGATTTTAAAGCAATACAGATATAAATGATGTCAGACTACTTAACAAATATTGTCTTTGTCTTTATTAGCAATGCTTGCATATGGGTGGAGTTGGGTCACTAGGCTTGTTGCATTACATTTTCTTTTACTTTTGGCAATATGTCTATGTCTATAGTGTGGTGGAGAGACCTGTGTGTTCAATCCATGACTATCTGCCAATCTGATTGAGTGAAAGGCAAAAGGAATGTGTGCATACGTGTGTGCAGAGATGTGAGAGCAAATTGGAGATAAAGGTAGCGTGTGGCAAGAAGTCCCCTTTTTGGTTTATATTTGCCATTATCTGTTGATTTTCACCTTCACCTAGGTTTCCACCCTTTCCTTACTCTCTGGTCTGACCCGAACATTGGATCAAGGACGGGCGTAAATTTGTAAGGAAGGTGTGGCATACATTCCAGGCATTTGGCAGACGCTCTTATCCAGAGCAACGTACAACAAAGTGCATAACCATAACCTGGTGTGCTAAAACCAAGGGGCCAGCTTTCGAGCTATAAGTTTAGCCAATTGACATGATGTCGCCCCCTAGTGATACCTATATTTTAGTTCAAAAAGCCTTTTGGACTCCATGTTTGACAGCAAACATTTCCGCTCATACAGTCCCCTCCAAAAGTATTGGAACAAAGGTCAATTCCATTGTTTTTGCTATAAACTGAAGACAATTGAGTTTGAGGTCAAAAGATGTACATTAGATGACAGATCCGAATTTCACCTTTTATTTCCTGGTATTTGTATCTATATGTGTTAAACAACTTGGAACATATCACCCTTTGTATCAGACCACCCAATTTTTAGGTGAGCAAAAGTATTGGAACAAGTGACTGACCGGTGTTTCTTGTTGGCCAGATGAGTCCGGTTAAACGGTAAAAAGTTCTGAATGACTACTCTTGGTTGTAGCTTTGGGTTTTGCCTGTGAAGACTGCATTTGTGTTAGAAAAGATAAACCAACACGTAGACCAGAGAGCTGTCTTTATACCGTCGGTATATTTTCCACGAGAGTCTTTAGTGAATTATTTTGATCACTGGTGGGTTCACCGTGATGTGACACATTGGAACTTGTAATCGCCATTATATCGTTTACATTCTGCTTTCTGTCAACGCCTCATTTAGTCAGCCAGCAGTCTGTTGGTTAACTCATATGGACTAATTTAGTATATATTTTTTTCCTGTTGAGCAAGTGTGAGCAGCCACATAAACAAATTAATGCTTACATCGAGGACATAAAGACCGGCGTTGTAAATACTTTATTTGGTGCAATGTTTGAAAAATGTCAAACACTAAAGCATGGAGATAGCTAGTTCGCTATCTGTTAACACTAGTGCTGAATCTGTTTGCCTATCTAATCTGTCTATAATCCACTGCTGTCTGCCAGTCTATCGATCCGGTGAGAATGTGTTGAAGTGATTTAAGGTCAGTGTACCGCCGGAGCAGGCGATAGAGCAGGTAATGATGCTAACAGGAATTGGGCTGATTTAACATTTTGTTATTAAGCGGGCCTTATTAAATGAGACCTTGTGTCCAGCAACTGTATCGCGGGCAGGCAGTAGGTGCCATTTACCACACTGACAGTCGCAGGGGCTTGCCTGGCGAACTGATTAAAGTGGCAAGCAAGCACTCATTTTATGAAAACGGAGTATAATAAATCTGATACGAAAGTGCGGGCGGCTGGGTCGGCGTACAAACTTAAAACGTACAAACTTTAAACTTATAAGCCATGGGGAACTTTTTTTGTGCCAACTTTCGTCGTTGAGTTGCCCATGTTGCTGGTTAATCTAGCTAGCCAGCTCGGATAGATAACAGTGCGACGTTAGCTAACTAGCTAGTCAACTAATAACGTATTTGTCTGTGGAATGATACGATGTAGCTAGCTCACGTAACTTGAGTTAGCTAGGCGCTGTAGCTCCAGTTCAATGCAACCTCTAATTTAGCTGTAACGTCGTTAGCTAACTGTTATATTGGGTGTGATCTGGGGTGACGACGGTTATCTTTTCAGCAGGACCTTCGTGTCTAGATAGATTAGATAACTAGTTATCATTTCATATTGCCAGCGAATCTTAACGTAGTCTAATAAATCTTCCCTTTCATAATTCGTTTGTATGATCCAAATTGCGTTAACCAGGTAACTAGCACTATAATAAATTGTTCTGTCTTGTTCAAGCCAATACCAATGCGTTTCATTCATTTTTTAAATAAGTAACGTACAGCGTAGCTAGTAACAGTTACTTAGGTTACAGTTAGGTTTTTTTTTTTAAATACGTAAAGATTTAAAAGTGGTAATTTGGTTCACAACGAATTTAACACTTTGATTGTATCTTCCACGACCTCGCAGCCATTTTTCATAAATCAAAAAAGCAGCGACAGACGTGGAGCACCATCACTGGACTGGATTTCTCACAGTGTCGGTAGCTAGTAGCTACGTAAGCTAGCGGCCCTCCTTCAAGTCTAGAGAGGGTGGCATTTGAGAGTTATGACGAAAGAAATGGAAAACGAAACCGAGAGAAGGTCTTTTCGGGGAAGATTAACACATGTAATATCCGGGCAGGTATGTAAACGATTCGATTACTTTCAGAGGAGAGGAGTTGCGAAATAGATGCATATTAACGGGATCTTTTTTGCACGTTTCACACAATTAAGTCGCTACTGTGGGAACTTCATATATCCAACTATTTAGCCTACACAGTTTAGTATTGTCTTCCAGGTAAGTGTTTTAATCGCTTAATACCTGTTTAACTATACAATGGTCGAGGTTCCAGGTAAATGTTTAATTGCTTGCTATCTGTCTAGCTATAACATGGTCCCGGTAGGCTAATTTGAAATCTCCGGTTTCCCGAAAAAAAAAAAATTCATAAAAAACATTGAAACATGAAAAGTAAATGTATTGAAATAAAAGTCCCAATAGTCCCCAAGTCCAACTCATAACGTCTACAACAAAAAACGAATTACTTGTGTGTGTCAGTGTCGTCTGGTGTAACGTAAACTAGCAACCTAGCTAACGTTAATGCAGTGGGGATACCTTATTGCAATAGCGTTGCTTAGCTAAGGTTAGTGCAGTGGGGATACATTATTGCTAGCTAACGTTCGCAACACCGTTGCTTAGCAACCAATAAACTACTGTTCAGCGGAAGAATACGTTTACCATTTGGCAGACGCTCTTATCCAGAGCGACGTACAGTTGATTAGACTAAGCAGGAGACAATCCTCCCCTGGAGCAATGCAGGGTTAAGGGCCTTGCTCAAGGGCCCAACGGCTGTGTGTATCTTATTGTGGCTACACTGGGATTAGAACCACGATCTTGCGTGTCCCGGTCATTTACCTTAACCACTACGCTACAGGCCATAGTTCCATTAAAAATACATGAATTTAAAGGTTGTCTTGTTTTCTTTAGTGAAATTCTTAAAGATAAATGTGGTAATTCTGAACTGATGGACTGATGCTCATGAATTCTGGAATTCTGGACAATTCCATAGCACATGAAATAACATCCAGGCACCCCAAGCAACCTGGATCACTTTAAGCTTAGCCATACACAGTCTAGAATGTGTCCAGTATATTCTGTTAATAATTTTAGAATTAATTTAACCTTGTACGCATCTCATGACGTGTAATTTTAATTGCATAAAATATTAATCTCTTCTTTTTCCATAAAAGTAAATCCTAGGTCCCTTTCCCGATTATTTTCAGAAAATGAATACTAGTGCTATATTTCTGCAATGGCATAGAGTAGAACAGTGATACTTCATGACAGTTACCATAGCTAGACCTGCAATGCTGCCACTGGAGTTGATTTTACAGCTCCACCACACAACCTCAGAGCTTGAATAAAAAGGCCCCTCGAAAATCAATTCCTAAAAGTTCTGGGATTGTTTTCTGCAGAAAGTCGACAGCGTTCCCTTCTGTTTCTTCCGCATTGGGCCATTCCTCATTCATGTCATGTGTGGATTGCTATATCTTTATGACAAGATGTATGCTGGTTTTGCTGATTATGTTTGACCTTTTTATTCACATTCAGCTATGTAGAAAGTAAGTTTTAGTGAAAGTGAATTATTTTTTGTCCATATTAATGACCAGTGAGTACATTCCAACACACATTGTTACTATGTTTACAGAAATGGCAGCTCCAAAGCCTCTCATCATCCCTTGGTTAATCAAACAGATTGACAGTGGACGATACCATGGGGTGAATTGGACCAATCAGGAGCACACAGAATTCTGTATACCATGGAAACATGGTTTGAGACACGACTCTTCTGATGATGATGTTCGAATTTTCAAGGTAATGTTACTCTCGCAACTTTGTAGTCCATCTATCTTATAATGTTTTGCCTTTCACTTTTGAATCTAATGTTTATTCAGACTGAGTACTGTAATGAAAGCTATATGATTGCAGTCTTGTCAACCACTTGTCAATCTCCAGTTGGCCAGTATTAAGTGGGGTGTTCAGCTACAGTGCAATCCGTACATTTTTTGACAGTGAATTTAGATCATTTTCGACTCCAGCAAATTGGATATGAAATGAAACAACTGATATCACCTTAAAGTGCAGACTCTCAGCTTTCATTACAGCATTTACATCAATATCAGGTGAACCATGTTGGAATGTAAATAGTCCCCCAAAGTTATTGGAGAAACTAACATGGTCTTCAATGAAATCATCATATGTGGTATTTGGTTGCAAATCCTTTGCGCTGATAACTGCCTGAAGTCTGCAACCCACAGACATCACAAGGCACTGGCTATCTTCCCTGGTGATGCTTTGCCAGGCCTGTACATCAATCTTAAATTCTTTTTGAATTGAGGGGAATTTTGCCTTCAGTCTTGTCTTCAGCAAGTGAATTGGATGCAGTTATTCAATTGGATCCAGTCAAGAATATTCCTTTTTGGCCCTGAAAAACTCTTCCACTTTTTGGCACCGTCCAATGAGTTTTTAGGGATTTGGTTGAAACTAAGCTGATAAAGCCAATACAAACAAGTGAGTAAGTTCCAGTGGCAGCCATACATGCCCAACCCATAATACTTCCTCCACCATGTTTCAAATATGAGGGGGTGCTTTGATCATAAGCAGTTCCGTTCTTTATCCACACTTTACTCTTTCCATCACTTTTGTACAGGTTAATACTCATCTCATCTGTCCATAAGAGTTTGTTCCAGAACTCTAACCTGGCTTTTCTGTTCTTGAGGCTTACCAGTGGTTTACGTCTTTCCCTTCTGGGGTTATGCTGGCATAGTCTTCTCTTGTATGTAGACATTGACACATCTATGTTTACATGCTGGATGTTCCTGATCTAATCTACAAAATAATTTTTTCTTTACAATTAAAAGTATTATTTTGTTATCCACTGCAGTTGTCTTCCATGGCCAATCAGGTTGCTTGCTATTGCTAAGCTCAGCTCACCAATGCGTTCTTGCTTCTTCAAACAGTTCATTTTGACACACTCAATGTTTTGGCTGTCCCTGATACATTTATTTATCTCACCCCATGACAGCTTGCTGTACTGCCATTGACACTTCAGCAGCCCTCAGGTTCAGCAACAGACTCCAATGCAAACGCCACACCTATAATCAACTGAGCAGCCAATTGTCCAATTACTTTTTGTTCCCCAAAATTTGGGACTATGTATGAAAAGGGCTGCAATTCCTACACGGTTCACCCGATATGGTTGCAAATACTAACAGTCTGAACTTTAACCTCATATTCATTGTTTACTTTCAAATCCATTGTGCTGGTCAGAGCCAAAAGAACAAAAATTTGTTGCTGTTAAAATGCAGTATATGCCCTCCTTTCTGATTCTTTTTACAGGCATGGTACGACTTAAGTGGTGGGACCCAAGCTGATGCCGCAGTGTGGAAACGCAACTTCCGCAGCGCTCTCCGAGCCAAAGGCTGTGACAAGATCGCAGATAATAAAAATGATCCTGCTAACCCCCACAAAGTCTTCCGGCTGCCCCTGGGAAAGCAAAACAAGAGTAAGGAGCCAGCAAAGGCAGCTGTGATACAGACATGAAGAGAAATGTACAATTGATAGGAATGATTACTATATAATTCATAAAACAATATAATTTATACTGGCAGAAATTGTAGCCCACTGTGCACACTGATGGTTTTTATCTCATGCTTAGGATACCAGGAACCTGTTGTAACCCCAAATCCAGGTCTTCCACTAGCAGTAAGTACATTTGATGCAATATCTGTGTGTTAATTCAAAGCCTGTTTCTACTAATTGTCTACTTATTGATGTCATGTATAACTCTATGTGTTTAACTCTTTCAATGTCTCTCTGTTTCAGAGCCCCATGCTATCCTTTGATAATCTTACAGAAGACACACCTATCCAAGGTAGAGGTGATATATTGTATGAAATAAATTCTGATTTTCCTTACTGTCCCCTCTTATCCCATCTCTTCAAAGTATGTGCAATGCCAGAATATTTCTGCTCATCAGGTGGACTGTCCCCCCCTGTGGATAAAGATGTGCTTGAGCACTGTTTGATGGGATTGAACATTTATGAACCTCAACAAGGTATGTCTGTGGTAGAGATTTAAACAAATTAGTTGGCAAGAATGGAGTAATTTAATAGGGTAAATAATTAATAACTAAGATAACTTTTCAAAGGGAGTACAGTAGAGTTTAATAGCTATGTTTATGAAAATACTATGAATTTATATAAGTCCCATATGAACATATGTGTGTTCACCTTATTCACAAAAACACAAATGAAAATGTACTATGCTAAATAAGAACTAAAATACAAATGCTGAATACATGCAGATTACATCTATAGCGGCCCTAAGAAGAAAAACCTTAAACCATCAAATATGCAATAACCTAAACTAGTACAACAGATAGGAGTTTTAGGAGGTGGTAATGGTAGGGGAACCAGAATTCAATCTGAAGTGTTGGCTCTTCAGTCTGCCTCTGATGGACGATGATCCTGTCTTGATCGCTACTATGACACTGAATATGATAAACTCCTGTTTAGTTGACTGAAGTGGAAAACCGCACAACATAATTCATGTGTGTTTTACACATTGCAGAAATACAAATCCTGTTTTTCAAGTATATACAAATAGCAAACTTTCCCAAGCTACAGTCAGCTCTATTATTAAGCTTGCTCAGTGTGAAAGCACTAAAATCAATGCTAAATGTTTTCTTGTAAAACAATATACAGTGACCTCCAGTATTATTGGCACCCAAAATAAAACTCAAAATGGCTGAAGACAATAAACAACACAAATAATAATCTATATGTTATGTTCAAATATATGGGAAAACTATATACTTCAATACATTTACTCTCATGGTTCAATGTTTTTAGTGAAGTAATACATTTTTTCTGAAACCCATAGGTGTCAAAATTATTGCCATACTTTATTGCCATTTATGGTTCATAAGAACCTTAAAATGGCACCTCCAGCAAATTCTTTGGAAGGGTGGTGCGAGGACAGCCAATAAGCAAAACCCCTTAAGTCTTACCAGCCCAGAGCTTTTTCTGGGTGCAATTTTCAATCACTATGGTAACAGGATATACCATTTGAAAGCGTTAAAACTCATGGTTCTATCTGTATAACCTATTTCAAGATGCCATTGCTTTAGCGACAACAGTTCCATATTTTGTAACATGTGGATGGTAAAAGTGTGTGGAGACCTCACCTTCTCTGCATTTTGGAAATCCACGTACTACAAGAAATAATTTCAGTGTCCTTTTTGCGACAAGTGTATCATGATTTCATGTGTGACAAAAAAAAAAGTTACCTACGTCTAAATAGGGGACTTCCTTTGGAAGAGTTCCAAGGAATCGCTCGTGAATATTTTTGAGGAAACACCGTTGACGACACAAAAGAGCGCATTTTCAGTGACATGACCCCTTTTTATATCGATGAGCATCTAAATACATTCTCAAAATATTTTATTATTATTCACTATGCTTATAAATAAGCAGCCAGCCTGCTTTTGAATAATAAATAGCATATGAAAGAAATTAGAAAGAACAATGCAGAATGCTAATTTTTCTTTTCTAGTGTATCAGCCACCAATGTTCTGTATCCAGTCAAAAACTGAAAATATTTTCAGTGAGAAAGCTTCCACTTTCTCTGTTTTTAAGCTTCTGTAACTTTGTTTTAGCGATATTTGGAGTACTTTTGACTTGGAAAACAAACCAAGAGAGACCAGGATTAAGCCTTAACTGGAAGTCAGATGTAAAGGCAGTCTGGCCACTTAGTAGCTCTAATTGTTCAGCTAATTACCTCGTAGAAACAAAAAGTTCTAAAAAAGAGTTTTGGATTTGGATTTGAGGTCAGGACAGGACTCTCCTTTACTGTTGAAACAGTACAGTTTTTTGGCTTTAAAATAACATGTTCAGAGAGATTTCATAATTATGCTGACAAAACAAAGAGAAAATAGGCAGAGAGAAACAAGTTTGTAAATACCCGATGTTTGATTAAAAAAAAAAAGTAAAACTGTAGCGACAAGGTGATCAGAAAAAAAAACACTTCAACAAGTCTTCAAGTTTTTGTTTTCTTTTTTGCAGTATTAACGCGGCCTACAGAAGTAGTGTCAGCTGTTGTGATTCCAGAACCACAACATTCCTGTGAGGAAGCAATGGCCATAGACTTCGGCATGCAGAGATCGGAGGACCTTAAGCACACATTGAGTGTTGGGAACAACACTCTGAGTAAGAAAGGAACAAATGGCTAAATTTTAACTGTTGTCCCGGGTTATATTAGTTGAGGCTGGGAGGGATTGGCTATCCATTCAGTTGACTGAAAAGGAGGATACCAGTGGGGAGCAGTGGGGAGGAAGGGGAGTGCATGTTTATCCGAATATGGAGCAGCTAGAAAAAGCTTTCTCTGTTTATCCTTTATCCCTTCTATTCCTTCACAGCTTGCTTCTGTTCTCCCTCTCCCAGGCTTCAGGGTGTCAGCATACTACAGAGGAGTGAAGGTTTTGGAACAGGAGGTAGAGAATCCTGCAGGGTTCAAGGTGGTGTTCAGGTAAATGCATAATGTGGTGGGCTGGGAAAAGAGCGGCATGAAAATGAATGGCTATTTTATCCAGTGGGTATCTTTTGGCATCCTCTGTCAAAAGAATCAAACCATTTCTTCTGATCCTTTTTTCGAATGAGCAATGAAATACGGTAACGTTAGCATACAAATATCACGGAACCTAACTTGGCTACCCTGAACGATATGATGGACAGCTCATTATAACAGAATTTATAACATGCTGGGTTAGTTGTGCCTAACACCCTCTAGCTAGCCGTGCTGATGTTCATTATAGGATGGCATAATGGGTAATTGGTTCCACTAGTCCCTGTGATGCCCCTGATCATGGGCCATGGGGCTCATCCATCCACAGGAAGGAGCACCTAGCAGCCTTGGATCTTTATCTGGTTGCTGCCAACACCAGAGCAGGAATCGGCAACCCTGATCCCGGAGAGCCACAGAATATGCAAAATATGACAAAATCAAGTGTCATGAAACCATGGCTCTAAATTCATTGTTGCTTTTAAAGTGAATACATAAATCAGCATACCCTGCTGCCCTCTTGGTCCAAAGGTCTGGACCCCTGTTCAATAGTGTCTAAAAAGAGTTTACCACTGTACAGTTTTAAACCATGGTGTCTTTGTTTCTGTCCTAGGCCTGAGAATGTGGAGACTTCAAGCACCATGCTCACACCAATTTACTTGCCTGGAGCAGACCAGGTCAACATCTTTGACAAAACACAGGCTAGGCTCACCCAGCATATTCTGGACAAGCTGGGTAATGGACTAGAGGTGAGGGTCAATTGGCCGGCAGTGTACGGACTGCGAAATGGTGGCAGCAAAATCTACTGGAGTCTTTGTAAGTTTCCGAAAAGCAACATTCCTCAAGAGGTCCAAAAACAAGAACCGCAGATCCTGTACTCTACAATGGAATTCATTCAAGGTGAGAGAGAAAAGGGGTTGATAGGTGTTATTGGTCAGGCAATATAGAAGAGGAGAGGTAGTTTTTTAAAATAATTTTTGCACATTGAGCACCTACAGTATGTTAGGTTTGTCAAGGGCTTTTCCTTTGGAGTGAATAGACTAGGTGCAGTCAGACATCAGATTAGGAAGGAAGGAGAATGGAATTGAGATTTTGCTGCAGAGATGTTTATTGCATAGATCTATGCCTCATACTGTGTTCCCTCCTCTTGTTCTCAGGGCTCATAGATTTCATAAACGGTGGGGGTGAATCCCCTTCTTTTTCTCTTTTCTTTTGCTTTGGGGAGAAATGGCCTGACCCAGAACAGAAACCCTGGGAGAAGAAACTTATCATGCTGGAGGTGAGTGACCAGCAGAGGCTTCACACATTACCTGTTCATATTTCTTCACAGTTCTTTCACAAATCTATCAGGCCCCACACATCAGTTCTGTGAATGTCTGTGCTTGAAAGTAGTCCTGTGTTAATAGGCAATCCATCCTCTTGTGCTATGGTGGTGCTCTCACTTCAATTCACTACTCCTTACTTCAGCCCCATTGTTTTTCCTCTTTCATCTCAGGTAACCATAACCACTTTTGAGACTTTGAAGTTTGTGGCAGAGGCTGGTGGCGCCTCCTCTCTCCAGTCTGTGCAGCTGCAGATCTCTGACAATCCCAGCCTCAACATGAAGGAGATACTGGAACAGTACATGGACACACTTCAAAGTTGATATGTTGCTGCTTTATAAGGCTCTGGGTTGATGTAGTGCTGTACAATTACAATTATGGTTATGTGGCAACAAATGTATTGATTCTCTATTTAGTGATTCTGAGAAGGGAATTGTCACTTCAGTATCAACAATGCTTTCATTATACAAAACACGGTGGTGCTCAGTATATTCTTGCATTGGTCAGCTCTCCCGTGCAAAACAGCAAAGTTTTAACCTCAATATCTCACCCATTTTCAAGACTAATCTCAATGCCATCTCGCAGGTCTATTACAATGGCAACGGGGTCACCAGCTACTGATTTTGGTATATCTATGTTGAGCCATTTCTTTTTTATGGATACCCGTAAACATTAGCATAACTTAAGACTTTTTTTGTGCATAAATAACTTAATTTAAATCCAACGAATCCATCATTGTTGGTTGTACTAAGGCATACATGCTCTTTATAATTCCATGGCTGGAGAGTTTATTAAATTAGAATTAGACCTCAAAATTAGACTTAACATGGAGACACAATGCTCTCTTATAAATCAGGCTGGCACCTGTGTGTTTGAATCGTTCTACATTCTAAACATTCTAAGGACAACAAGGTTATCTCTCCGCAGTAGCCTGTCTCACAGCTCTGTAGTCTGTATTCAAATCCAGTGGATCCAGTAAAGTACAGTTGACATGCAGGGCTGTAGCATTTGTCAAAGATCTGTGCTGAAACAACTTGATGGATAGCAGGCTGATGTTAGTGTGAGGGCTGATCAATTTAATTTCCTGTCTTTTGGGGCATTGGGGAAATTTTTTGCTTAATACATTTCAAAATCACAATTAAGTGTTTTAAAGAAAACTGATCTTGAACTTGCCCCCAAAACAATTCAGTATAAACATAATTTTTTTTTATCATCTATTTAATGGAGGCGGCACGGATGGTGCAGTGGGTAGCACTGCCGCCTCACAGCAAGGAGGTCCTGGGTTCGAATCCCCGTCGGCCGGGGCCTCTCTGTGCGGAGTTTGCATGTTCTCCCCGTGTCTGCGTGGGTTTCCTCCGGGTACTCCGGTTTCCTCCCACAGTCCAAAGACATGCACGTTAGGCGGATTGGAGAGTCTAGGTATGAGTGTGTGAGTGAATGGTGTGTGTGCCCTGTGATGGACTGGCGACCTGTCCAGGGTGTATTCCTGCCTTTCGCCCAATGTATGCTGGGATAGGCTCCAGCCCCCTGCGACCCTGTTCAGGATAATCGGGTTAAGATAATGGATGGATGGATGGATCTATTTAATGGTGCATTACCCTTCCAACGGGTCAGGATTTAAAACATCAATATTTATGCTTTTTTGCATTATAGTACTGTTAATAATGTAGTATTTTTCTCTTTACAAGTTGTCTCTTCATTTTTTAGTCAAAGTCCAATGAGGAAATTAAAACTGGTCAGCCTGTAGCCTAGTGGCTAAGGGACATGACTGGGACCCAGAAGATTTGAGGTTCAAGCCCTGATGTAGCCAGGTTAAGATCCTGTTGGGCTAAATAACAAATTATGAAAACAACTTTCATATTTTATCTAGAAAGAAATTCTTGTTGACTGAGATTGTTGCTGTAGATCTCAGTCAGAAAAACATGATTGTATTTGAAAATACAATGTACTGTATCTTCTCTTAGTTCAAAAGTATTGAGTTCATGATTTAAAAACTGGAAATCAATACATTTTTGTTTAAAAATGCTTTCCCCCATTTTGCTCCCCAATCTGGAATGGCATTTCAAATTTTGCCACAATGTTATCAATTCTTGAATGCAAGTGATGTTAACCACCATCTCTTATCACACCAAGTCAGGGTCGCATGGGTCAGAGAAAGACACCTCATGTGCAGCTGAATCATACACCTTCAGTGCTGAACGCCTGCTTTGCAGATGCCCAATCTACCAGCGAGGGTCGCTGTTGCACAATGAAATGCTGTCATCCCAGCAAAATTAAACCCCCACCCCCAAACCAGGGTTAATTGTTTGTTGCCCTGCAAGGCTGCTGGCCACAGTCGGCGCCAATACAGTCCAAATTCAAATCCATATTGTGAGGCCCATCCACATTCTAGAACAGTGCTGGACAGGACAAGCCACCTAGCAGATTTATACATGTATACAGTAAGCTCCATAATTATTGCCACCCTTGATAAATATGTAGAAAATACTGTAAACTAAAAGATAATAAAGTTGTTGACATGCTTTATTCAATGATTAAATGGAATTAACCAAAATCTTACATTTTTCAAAGAAAAAATATATAATACATTTTTGGCACCTCTGTTTTGATACTTTGTGCAAACACTCCAAGCAAAGATCATAGTCATGAGTCTTTACCTATAATTTGTGATATGGCTCGAGAACACAATTTTGACCATTCCTCCATGCAGAACTTTTCAGAATCATTGATATCCTTGGGTTTGTGCTTATGGACCCTCCTCTTCAGTTCAGACCACAGGGCTTAGATGGAAGTCTGGAGACCGAGATGGCCCTTGTAGAGCATGGATGCTATTTTCACTTAACCATTTCTGTGTGGATTGTGATGTATATTTGTATTGTGTTGTATTGTGAGGTCCTGTTTCAACCAAACAAAACATGTAAATGCATTACAGTATCAACTAAATTTCTTTTACATCCAGTACCCTCTACAGTACAGTAAAAGCAGTCATGTTTAGTATTTTGTTGCATGCCATGACTTCCTGATGTCTGTGATCTATCAACACCACAGTCTGGCTATCTTATTATCAAGCGATTCTAATACTCTGCATTTGAATGGTTTGTCTGTGGTAATTGGGGGGTGGGACAAGATTCAGCTGTAAATTATGCGATTACAGTGTGGAACACATTTATTGGCTTTATGGCTTTAAGTCATCAAGGGTCCAAGGTATGCAATGAGCCTCAAACCACCGTGCTACTGCCAGATATGCAGGTATGCATGAATAATTTAATATAGTGGGGGAGTGAAGTAAAGGAGGGTGGAGTGAAATGAAGTGAAGAATGAGACGCACCCCTCATTCACTCACATCTTGCGCTGCCAACCACGTTCAGTTCTGGCCCACAGAGATGACACTGAACTGATGTAGCCTATAGCTTTGCCTTGAATTACCATGCATCTGATGAACCATGTATGCTTCCTGGGTTAGTAAACATTGACATTAGCTTGGTTTATGAATGTAATTCTAATCAACACGTGTTCGCTATTTTGTCAAGAATTAGGGTGAAGTCTATGATTCTTTCATTAATATTCATGGTTCTATGCAATATTTCTATGTTGAAAATATGTTGTGAAGTATCATTGTTTAGACACCATAGACCATCAAACACATCAAGACCCCTGATCTGACTTTGATGTATGTTCAGGTAAAATGGGACAGTCCACTTTAATTAAAGACTTTCAATTTGAATCATAAGTTTGAACTATAACAGTTGGAATGAATGTTTTTTATTTTATATATGTTTATTATTGTAAGATAAATTAAAAATACCTTTTTAGGAGCTTTATTTGTCATTGACCCAATAACAAGACCGCTCAAAATAGCTGATTTTATGCCACCTTTTACACACATTAAATGGGACAGTCACTCTTCAAACACTTTCCCACAAAAAATTAAGTGGATTGGGCAAATATTTCTGTTAGAATTCCAACATTTAATAAAATGCATCATAATAATACAGTTATGGGGGTCGTTAAGTGATCAGTTTTTGGTGTAGCACCCTTATTACTGAAAAGTGAAAATCCATATGTCAGTGCTTATCGCATGATTCCTCTGACCAACCGTCTTTGAAAGCTTTGCACTGCCATCCCTAGTTTCCTCAGACCAATCAAAACAATTGTTTAATGTCAAGCGCTAGTTGAGTATGGAGCTAGTTTAACCGAGTTCTTTCAGCAGGCCAGTGTTCATATTGAAAAACAATGATTTCCCAGAGTAACATCTGTAGCCTAACACATTTACTGGTAATAAATGTAATTTGGAAACAGTTGTTCGTCTAACATGCTCACGTAACGTTACTGAAACAATGGAAACCCGCCCCCTCCCCCGTTTTAAGCATGTTTGCCGTTTGAGACGGAGATGCAGCCGAAATCCTCATAGGAAAAACGGCAATGGAAATCTGCCGAGGGAACGTTTCTTGGCTCAAGAATGGTTTTTGGACTACAAACTATAGCTCTGTTGACATTCCAATGCAGTTATTTAATTGCCAACGACAGCAGATCAGGCAGCCCTGACGAAGGGAGCTTTGTAGCCGAAACGTTGGCAGTAAAAACTTTTTTTGCTTTCAAGATTATATACCTCGCTAAACAAGGTGCATTTTCCCCTTTTGCGTTTGCACATATAAAAGAACATCATTTCCCATCGTCCCGCATGTGTCAATTGGCATTCAATCAAGAAAATGGCGGCGACGGCCGGGTTGGGCCCTTTATTGTGCTCTTGGATGGTAGAAAAAATGTTTTGAGTATTTGATAATAACTATCTAGCTTTTAAGATTTAGTGCATTTTTTTAAATTAATAACGCTGGGGCTTCATATTTATCTCCCACCACAATTTCGTCGGATAAAGAATTGTAAGTACGATGACAGCTTGCTAGTTAGCTCTAATAGCAAGCAATGAGTTACAGTTAACGTTACAGTAGTCAGCCACCTTAGCTAGGTAGCTAGCTTGTTGGGTAGAGTGCAATTATGCATGAAGCTAGTTAACATTAACTACCTGTCAGAAATTGTCGCTGACTAGTCCATATTGTGAAACATAACTTGCAGTCTAACCAGCGACGTAACTAAATGATTAGTTGCCCGGGAAAGCAGTTCGCTAGCAAATGCTGAGATGGCTAGCTACGTGCATATTCGCTAGCTAGCTAATTAGCTAAATACATTTCACAATAACGTTTGCTGTCTTGTCTAGTTAACGTTAATTATATTTACAAGCTAGCCTAAGTATGTTTTCAGGGTAACCGTTGACTTGTTAATTAGCTTGCTAGCTAACGTTAGACTAGCTGGCGTCATAACATATTGACGTTAGCTAAAGTTGCCGTAACATTTACTCTGACAGTGAAGAATCTCTTGGACTAACGGTAGTCTACTTGTTTACATTCTGGACTGATGTGACTACAAGCGACATCTAGCTATCACTGTTACCATCGCAGCAATTTGACACAAGCAATACCGGCGTTGCGCTGTCCTAATTGTCCAATTACTGTGAAGAGTGCCTGACCCGCAAGCGTTGAAACGCGTTACCACGGTGGCACAATTATACCGATACCTCTAGAATACATGCCATATTTTAAGCCAAGACTTTGTCTCATGTGCTCCGACGGTAACGGCGATCGATGTCTCTTGCAGGCACATCTGCTCAGAATGTAAACAAGTCAGGGATTCTTCACAGTGATAGGACATTTTATGACGACGTTACAGCTGTTATGACGGACAAGGAGTGACTACCAAGCTGAAATTCAGGCACTCATCTAGTCTCTTTGGTTCTTAGTTAGTTGCATATTATTCACGACACGATGGTGGTATACGTAGACGGGGCTTTGTGACCGTCCTTATCTTTGACCAATACGCAGACAGACCTGTACGTCATCGAAGGTTGATACGGATTGTTCATAGTTTAAGTTCTGTTGCTAATGCTTGTATTTTGTGTCTAGATGGAAGAGGAGGAAGGGTTCGGAAATGTTCCATCCGATGACCCCAAATCATTGGTTTGTGTTGTGCTTTTATTTATTTATTAACCTTTATTGAACCAGGAATGTCCCATTGAGATTAAAAATCTATTTTTCAAGAGAGACCTGGCCAAGACAGGCAGCAGCACAGATAATTTACAAACAAAAACTTTCATACAAACCACAAACGGCAAATTACACAAAGTTCATTAACAAACAAAAATACAATAGTCAACTAGGTAATTAAACAGGGCAATTAGGAATATTACAATCAAGGAAATAAATAAATAAATAGGTTAGCCAAAACATAGACTACCATTGAGTTTGCCTCTAAATCCTGGGATTTGATGGCATCTAAAGAGACCCTTATATATATTATATTGTTTTTGATTGTGGCAAAAAGAAACACATTTTTTAAAATCTGTTATTCTTGAACAAGCTTGAATTTGATTTGGTTTGGAAAGCTTGTCATTACGTGGACTGTTGTGTGAACATCTGGGGGTTTGACCTGCCTGTAATTAGTTATGGTCCATCTGTTCAGCAAGAAAATTGCCACAAAGAAAGAGAAGGGGTGGAGGAGGAGGAGAGGAGGGCTGGGATGAGGTGTCACCAAGACCTGAGGGAAACCTTGGATGACCAGCCCAGTGAACTGGTAAGACATATTTAGACAGATTCTTTCTTTGGTATTATGCCTGTGTTCCATGTGATTCAAGCTGCTGTGTGGTCTGCTTTTTCCCGTTCTTTACTGTGATGAGGTCCTAGGTTCATGAGTAGGCCGAATCAACAGATCAGGAAATTGCCTACTAATATTTACTCAGTGTTGCATTTGTTTTCGGGGTGGGATATTTTAAAATTTTTGCAAAATGATTGAGTCAAGGTCCTTTGTCTTCATTTTCATTTAATTAAATTTTTCATAATTTTTATTTGCATACAATATGTTTTACAGCAGCAGATACACTTAAAAGTATTGCAGTGTTTTCTCCAGCGTAGGCTAGCTTGTGTGACAATGCTCTTTGATCAGATAAAAGGCTAGCAGCACATAGACTATATGTGTTTCGATGCATTATGGCAATTATTTTTGCAGAAAATAATTTAGTGCCCAGTACTCGTTTGTGCAAGTAAACGGTCACCCCTTGTTTTTATTTTGATATCCATAGCATTGAGCTGATTGATTATCCGTGCTTGTAATTACCAGTGTAATTTTCTATTATTCTACATTTGTTTGAGTTCCATGCCAATCGGCACAGTTACTTGGTTCTTACTCTCCTTGTCTCAGGATGCTGCACCTCTTGCTGTCTCAGATTCCCTCCTCCCCCTTGTGTCACTGCACTGTTACCCCCATCAGTCCACTGAAAGGTGAGAGGGCCGGACAACCCTGGGGTGTACGTGTTTTGGGGGCATTAATGATGTGGGTGAAATTCAGAATGCCAACAGCATAAACAAAAATTGCAAAGCCAGATACTCTGGCCAGTAGCAACCTTTTATTTGTTATTGAGTCAAGTTGTATTGATTGCTCAGTTGTATTGAATATAATTGTAATATTGTTATTACATTTACCTGTTTTCTCTCCTTCAATTTTGGTCTCAGTGTTGATTTTGATTTGGAGCTCACTGCAGAAGTAAGAGTGGAAGATGGGTCATCCCTCGCTTTCTTGTCTTCTATCTACCATAGCTTCCATAGTCGAAAGTCAGGTACTTCCCCTCTATTACGCTCACCCTGTTCCCCCTCTGTATTCTTATTGCTAGAGGAAGGAACTTGTACTCAGTAATTTGTGGTGAGAGAAGATTCTCTCATCCAGTCAATATACCATTTCTCTATATGTGTTCCCAGGCACCCTTTTGGATCGTCTGCCCTTGCAGTCCTCAACAAGGAAATCCAAACAGGAAGAGCAGTTTTTGAACAATTGCCAGTGTCCCACTTTTCTACCAGTGCAGCCCCAAGTCATCAGTATAACCCCTGCATCTATAAGAAAGACAATTCCTGTTTCCCTATTAGGTGCAGTGCAGGCACCGAAAAGCCCCCTGTCTTCCTGCCCCTCTACACCATCCTCCCCTTCATCGGCTCCCTCGTCCCCTTCATCTTCCCCCTCATCCTCATCTTCTTCTGCTGTTGCCACTGCAACCAGTTTCCACGACAGCAGTCGTGCCTGTGCAGGGGTCTCCCAGTCCGAGGGGGGTGCGGTTTCTTCCACCTCCATGCCTCTTCCCATTCTGTCACTTCCTCTGTCCTCCAATCCCTCTGTCCACCACTGTTCCACACCCTCCCATCCCGGCTCTGGAGAGGACCAAGAGAATGTGGAGATATATGACCCTTTCCACCCAACGGAGGGAGAAGGGGAGCCAGAGGGAGGAGCAGCCAAAGAAGAAGAGAAGGAAGAGGGAGACAAATATGACCCCTTCGATCCCACTGGCTCACCTGCCTCAGAGCGAGAAAAGGAGCGAAGGGTGGAGCACATGGTTAGTATGGAGAGTGACGGGAGAGAGACCATGGTATTGACAGGGGAACAAAAAGCAGGGAGTGACGAGGATGAGAAAGAAATGTCTCCTTCATACTTTATGGCACCACCTCCAGCATCCCCTATCTCCACCGATCTCCCTTCACACCGTCACAGGCACAGGGAAGAGAGAGGCAGAGATGAGAGGGAGAAAGAGAGGGCAGTCAGGGGCAAAGGACCTAGAGATCGAGAAAAGGACAAGGGAAAAGGAGGACAAGAAAGGATAGAGGCTAACTCTGACAACTCTGAAATTGAGGAAGGGGAAATAGTGGCAGCAGGTGAAAGTGACAGAAAGAAAGAGAGAAGGAGAGACCGAGAGGGTGTGAGGGGGCATTTGCTTGACAACTCCTTTCTTCCCTCTTGTCCCAAACCTGAGCGGATCATTCGAGTTCTGGAAGGAGATGATTTTGTCTCTGTAAGAGCCGAGGGTGACTGGATGGCAGAGAGGGATGGAGGGACCACAACAGGTTTGGGGGACTTAAGGAGAAAGCTGGTCAGCAGACGGAACGAGAGATACAGATCATGTCCCTCCTCGGCCTCACTGTCCCCGCCTCCTCCTCTCCCCCTGGCCACACCCCCTCTGTCACTCTCTGTTCCAACAGAGAAGGCAAAGAGCAGGAAGTCATCAAAGAGCTCCAAGGAAAGGGAGAGACGCAAGCGGAAGCAGGACCGGGAGGGAGAAAAGGGGGGGAAGAGTCAGAGAAAGAGAGTGAAGGAAGGAGGGAGCCATGAAAGGAAGGAGGGGGGTAAAGACAGTGAGCGTCAAGGTAGAGACAAGGAAAGAAAAGAGGGTGCTAGTTGGAGTCGCAGCAGCAGCAGCAAGAGGAAGAAGAGACAGAGTACACTAGAGCTTTCCTCTCATTCCCACTCTCACACCTCTCTCCACCAGCACCATAGCCGGCGCTCCTGGTCGAGCACTGCTGAGGATCGGCACAAGGATAGGGACAGAGGCAGGGACAGGGAGAGAGACCGGGAGAGGGACAGGGAAAGGGAACACGAGAGAGACAGAGACCCACACAGGGACAGGGACAGGAACAGAAATAGGAGGAGGGATGACAAGGAAAGAAGGAGGGAAAGAGACCAGAGGAGAAAGCGGGAGACGGGAGAGGGAGATGGGGAGTCCCTCACTGAGGAGAGAGGAGGGTGCAGGCAGAGGGTGAGCCGAGGGCAGGATTGCGAAAGGGACAGGAGGCGAGATGGGCGACCTGTGGTCCCCCCGTCCATCCAAGATCTCAATGGTTCAGACCTGTATGCCATCAAACGCACCATTACGGTCACTACCACTACCACCACCACCACTGTACCAGGGTCGCCCCAGTTGCCACAGACAGCCCCTGACACTCTCCCTCTGTCCTCCAACAAACTACGCAAAAAGAAACACAAGAGGAAAAGACAACTGGAGGAAGAGGATTATGCCGAAGATGAGGAGCAGCTGAGTCGATCCAGAGACTCCTCTCTCACTCCATTGAGGTACCGCCTTGATTATGTTTCGGACCACTTCTCTGACAAACTAGGGGTAGACATGTTGTCCCTGGATGGAGAGGCCATGGATTCGGACTACTCCCTAGAGGACTCTCCTCTTCCTCTTCCTCTTCCTCTTCCTCATATAACCCCAACTCTGAGCACCAAGACCAAACCTAAGCCGAAATCTGGGACCCACAGCAAAAAGAAATTGCGAACAGGGAAAAAAAACACTGCCATGGAGTCTTCATTCAGACAGAAAGCCAAGAGCCCTCCCTCTCTCTCCCCTACCTCCACTCCCTCCATCCCTGCGCCCACACTTCCTTTGCCCACAGCCAAACGGGCACGGAAGATGGGGAAGGAGAAAGAGAAAGTTGGGAAAAAGGAGGGAGGAAGGTCAGGCAAGTCCAAAAGGTTGAGCAGCAACACCAGGAAAGGAAAGCTGCAGTCCAAGGTGTCTGTTCTGGTGCGGGAGGGGGTGAGCAGTACCACTGGTGGGAGCGGGTTGGGGAAATTGGGTGTCATTGCGAGCACTAACGATCTGCCAGGCCCAGGCGGGGCCAGCAGTGGGACTGTTGTGGGCGGGTCTATAGCGGTGGTCTTCCGAAGGGACAATGAAAGCAGGTCCCCTTTCCTTAAACCCAGCTCTGAACCAATCTTGCTCTCAGGAAGGAGTAAAGATTTTGGCAAAGCCCGGAAAACTAGTACCCTCGTCCACCCAACATCTTCCTCTTCACGTATATCAATTCTCAAATCGAAAAAAGCCAAGCCCAGTTCCACTACCTCTGCCTCCTCTTCTGCTGCCTCCTCCCCTTCTTCCTCTTTAACAAAATGTAGGAGAAAGCAAGGGAGGAAGCAAAGGGAGAAGGAGAAGGGAGGAATGGGAGTTGAAGGTGATGGGGCCAATGCAGCCTCCTGTGTGAAAGGTGGTAGTTGGGCCTCATCAGACATTCAGTCTGGGAGCACAGGCAGTGCTAAACCCTCCAGCCCCCCACCAGGGCTTCCTGCCCCAACTCCTTCCTCCTCATCCTCCTCCTCCTCTACAAGTCTCCCCCCACCCGCGTCTCCTCCTTGCACGCCCCCTCTTTGTATGCACCTGTCCCGTGACACCAGGGAATCCACGCCAGACTCTCAGACTGTCGACAGCAGTTGCAAGACTCCTGAGCCCAACTTCCTTTCTGAAGATGGCCCAGCTCAGTCCCAGACCACCCCGCTCACACCCCCTTTCAATGTTCCCTCCAGCCCCCTGCCCCTTCAAACTGCCCAGGGGGGTGTCTCGGCAAACCCTGGTGCCTCTGGCAACCTGACAGATGAGCAGAAAGCTCCTATTTCACCACCTTGTTCCTCCTCCTCCAACACTCTCTCAGTTGTTCCCTCTTCTGTAGACTCGAACTCTTCTGTCTCCTCCTCTTCTGCCAACAAACCCCCACCACCTCCCCCACCACCTGCTGCCCAGCCCCTGCCCTGGAGCTTGCAGACAGGAGTAGACTGCGCGGCTGGAGGAGTATTAGCCTGTAAGTTTCTCTGTGTCTTCAGTCCCTTCATCCCCCATTTATTTATTCATATTAATTTATTGGCCTTATTATTGATTATATGAATTTACTCACCACACAAAGCAAAATTTTACATAACTGTAAAGGCCAGTTCATAGGCAATGTATGATCATTGCCACCGACCAACCATATTTGATGGTTGGTCGCACAACTTTTAGTTTATACTAGAGCGACGGACATGTTATTTTGTCGCCATCAGTTGTCATGACAACCTTATCCTAGAACAGTTCTCATC
Organism: Conger conger; assembly: GCF_963514075.1. Taxonomy (NCBI): domain Eukaryota; kingdom Metazoa; phylum Chordata; class Actinopteri; order Anguilliformes; family Congridae; genus Conger; species Conger conger. The sequence continues at coordinate 50,616,644 of NC_083761.1, read as the reverse complement.
TGTAATTATTTTCAGCCAAGTGTCATTAACTAATTAAGTAGTGTGTTACCTGCAGGAGGCTACTTGACAGGCTACTTGAAAGCATGTTTAAATTTCAAGTTAAAATTAAGATGTTAATCAATTGTTGGTTGTTGCATTGTCATATTTTGTAAAGTTGGCAAAATATTTATTCAGCAGGAGGATGGTGTAGCTCCTTTTCTTTCCATTTTCAATCCCTTGGAATCCCTGGAATGTTCAATGATGCTTGTCGTAAGCTCCATTGTCCATCCTGGAGAGCACAGACATGCTTGATTTGATACCAGACCGTGGAGCCCATCCATTGACTAGAATAGTGCCTTAACAGGATGAGCCACCCAGTAGCCCAACTAGCGTAGGCTCCTATAAGGCTGCATGTTGTGTCAATATCGCACTATATAAGCACTCATGTGACTCTTCCAGTGACAGCTCTTCTGTTTAAGATGGAGGAGGCAAACCTAGCCAATCGAGCCAAAGCCCAGGAGTTCATTCAGGCCACCAGTCAGGTCAGACACGGCACAGGGCTTCTCTTCCTTGCTTTACTTTTCGAATATTCAGTGTTCAATGTACCACTGTAATACCATGTATTTCTTTGCATTTCCTTGCTCAATTATATCATCATTCTCTGTCTCAGATTCTCTGTCAAGCAAACCAGGGCCAGTCGCAGCAGCTACCCCTGCCACCGTCATCCTCATCCTCTTCCTCTTCCTCGCAACCACCACCGCCTTCATCTCTTGCCACACCCCCAGGCCCTCCCCCTGCCCAATTCATCCTCCATACCTCTCTTCCATTGGTTGGCTGCACCAAGACTCCGCCATCCCACCTGCATCCCAGCTTGTCAATGGCTGGTGGATGTGCACAGACCCCACCACATCCCATGCATGGGGTGTCTTCAGGGGCGCTTGGGGTCTCAAGTGAGACTGGTTGGGACAGTGAGAGCAAAGATCCTGAAAAAGTAAGACGTTTTTTGGTGCAGTGTGTTTCCTCTGCCCTGTTTCTCTATGCTCCATCATTAGTCCCTCTATTCAATAGAGTCTATTGTCTTTTGCACTTCAGTATTCCTTTATCTCAGTATATATTTGTCAGTTATCTTTATATATATTTATCAGTTACCTTTTGAGTACTATTGACATGCCTGTTACTGTGTGTAATGCTCTGATTGTAGTGTATCTGACTGTGTGTGTTAACCCACTTTCTCCTCAGTTTATGAAGAAACTCCACACTCAGGAGAGAGCTGTAGAGGAGGTGAAGTTGGCTATCAAGCCTTACTACCAACGTAAGGACATCACCAAGGAGGACTACAAGGATATTCTGAGGAAGGCCGTAAACAAGGTAAGGACCTCCATTCACCAAGGTGGTTTCACTCATTCCTTTGCAAACCTAGTTGCAATACTCTTGAGATAAAAAGGGGGCTCTATCAATTTCAGATGAACACGGAAGAACCACCTTATGATTTTCTTTTTCACGAAAGCGGTTTCTATTCTACTGTGTTTAGTAGAGTGAAGTTCCAATGGCATAAATACCATTTGCAACAGCAAGGTTGTGGGATCTATTCAAACCTGTATTATAATCACTAGTTTTATGCTTTATGGAAAAAATGGGATCACCGCAAAAGATTAATGCTCTGAGTGTGCTGCCTTTGTATTCTTTTTTTGTCTGTGTTGAACATTGTGTGTTATTGATTCTGCTGCGAGTGTGCAATGCCTGACGAGCTTCACCTGAATGTACTACACCTGGAGGGCCTGTCTGAATGAGCCCGTCTCTTCTCCGCCCATGCCCTTCCCTCAGATCTGTCACAGTCGTACTGGAGAGATCAACCCTGTCAAGGTCAACAACCTGGTCAAGCTCTACGTCCAGAGATACAAATACTTCCGGAAGCACGGACGGAAAATGGATGAGGAAGAGAGGGAAGGGGAGAGAGAAAGGGTTGGCGGAGGTCTGACCAGCGATTCAGGGTCACTTCATTCTTCAATGTGATCAGTCCCACTTTATTTTTCTGCCCCCCCTCTACCAGAGCTCCGCCTTGTAATGATGAAAGAGACTGTGAAGCAGAAATCTGATTTATTTTTATTTTATTATTATAATTTTTTTTATTTTTATATATATATTCCCCCCCACCCCCCCAGACTAGACTGGCTATCCCCTTCATCCAGTTGTTTTCCCAGTCCTTACGCTCTGTAAGCACACTGGTGGATCACCTTTTCTTTCTCTTGGTCTTTCTATACAGATGTATTGATAGCAATTCAAAATATACACGGTACCATGATATTGTAGTGATGAACCCATAAATACAAAATGCAGTCCCATGGACACTGTATATACTGTAAGTACATCATGAATGCACAGACCCTGCCTCTCTTTCCCTCTCCCTCTCCCTCCCCTACACCCAGCTGTGTATTAGAAGTATCATCTGCTGTGTGTTGGTTGGTACAAATATAGGGGACTCAGATTCTAGCTCCTGAGTGTGTCTTAATTAGCTTAAATTGAAAGTTTTACCACAAGTAATCACTACTGTTTTTGGGTCTGTGATTTATTGATAGTACACACAGTGGAGGAATGTTGACCAAGTGGTTGGACAAGTGAATGTCTCTGAAAGATCTCCAGAGGGATGCAGTGGAGTGTGCATCCAAAGTAACTACAGGAGTACTGCAAACACTGGCTTCAATTCACCATGACATACCAATTCCCAGTCATGTGAAGTCTTTTGTCGTCTCTTACTTATGCTACTAGTTTAAAAGTCCTGTTCAGTGCTACACCTAGTCTAAACTGCGGATTGCTATGTTCTTTGAAAATAATCCTTGATGTTACATATGCAGTGTTTGCATGTGTGATTACCCTTTTATGTGCCCCTGTCAGTGCTGGAGGGATGTTTGTGAATATATAAGCAAGCAGGTTGTAAATGACCCAGTTTCCTGACAGGATACTCACATTTACTCATACCTACTGTCCAAAGTACAACAAAAACCCCACTCGCAACTTGGTGCAAACTGACTACGAATAACAGGATGTTTGCATCATTACTGACAGGGGAAAGCAGCACGCAGATGTACACAGGATAGGGAACTGGTACTGATGGAGGAAAACGACAAAGTAAATTAAGTGGCTACAACAACACGTACTAAATGTCAAAGTGCCACAGACATTATCAACATGTTCACCTATTGATTCTTGATTCTTAACTTTTAGGAAAAAACTTCTTATGGTGGGTTTATCCCCCAAATGTATCACTAAATTTAATAAACTCTTTAATTGTTCATGATTGCATTAGATTCTATAACTTGATGTAGAGATGTTGTCTCAAGCTATAGGTGATGTGTCCAAGGGAAATGGGACTACAATTGATACAAAAATGCCTTTTCCAAATGATGGTGTATTCTGTAATATCAGCCATTTAGTTTGAATTGAAACAATCAGAATTGAGCCATTCATTGCTGTGGCCCAATTACCCAATTATCATAATGTGGCTACAAAACATACTTTAACCAGGAACATTTTTTGTATTTATATATGCACGTGTGTATGAGTCAATATGCGTATGATGACTCAATTTGTTATTGTGTCTGAAAAACAACTCCAGATGTTTCTTGCCGGAAAAGTACACAATGGGCCCAAGGAGGAAACCGAGAGAGGAGAGGGATATCGTGAGAAACAAAATGGAACAATTTTCCTTTGAGTATAACCATGGTTGACAGGGAGAGATTTAAATGCCACATGATGATTTCCTGGACAAACGTTGATTTGTAATGATGGGAATATGGTTATCCTCTTTATCTTGTAAAGGAAAAGGGAAAAAAATTAAATACTGTGAGTAACTATGAACTTGTGCATAGAGTGATATATGATATACATTTAAATGTATTTGTTTATTTTAATTTTTTTATTTTTTTTGGGGGGGGGCGCTTAACACACTCAGTAACCATGTTATTAGGTAGACCTGTACACCAGCTTGTTCATGCAAATGTTTCATCAGCCAATCATGTGGCAGTGACTAAATGCATAAAAGCATGCAGATGTGGTCAAGGTTCAGATGTTTTTCAGACCAAATGTCAGAATGGGGAAGAAATGTGATCTAAGTGACTTTGACCATGGAATGATTGTTGGTGCCAGACAGGGTGGGTTCAGTATCTCAGAAACCACTGATCTCCTGGGATTTTCACACACAACAGTCTAGAGTTTGCAGAGAATGGTATGAAAAACAAAAAACCTCCAATGAGCAGCAGTTCTGCAGGCTGAAACATGTTATTACATTATTAAATTATTATTAATGAGAGAGGTTGGAGAAGAGCCAGACTGGTCAAAGCTGACGAGAAGGTGACAGTCACACAAATAACCACACATTACAACAGTGGTATGCAGAAGAGCATCTCTGAACACACACAAGTCAAACCTCTTAAGTGGATAGGCTACAGCAGCAGAAAACTTAAGTCTAATAAATACCTAATAAAGTGCTCACTGAGTGCGTAATCTTAAGACATGACGCAGAGAGGGAATGACAGGAAAACTGAAAGATAAAGCCGGTTAGAGGGATGGAGTTATTTTAAGACATGGTTTCCTGCAGGTGATGGAAATGAAACAATATTCCCTGAAACAATCACACCAGGAAAGACTGAGTAAGTGAGGGACATGGAGAATGGCGAAGGGGGTGTGGAAAGTAAAGAGTGTCAGTAGTGAATAAACCAAAATAACAAAAACAAACTTGATTTAACAACAGTCTTGTAGAGCTTAGTAGTTTAGTGGAGGATTAGATAATTGAGAAGGAGATCTAATATGTATGTTCTAATCTGTTATTAATTGATGTGTTAGAGCACAAGGAGGGGGGAAAGTTTAGTGACTCTTAAGACGCCTCCCACCTTCCCTCCCTGTCTTATAAAAGGAGTAGGAGTGACTGAGTAATGTTAGAGACTCCGAGAAAGTAACTGAGAAAACTTCAACCTGAACTTGTGGACTAAATAAATCAAGAAAATATATATAAATTTGGGTAAGTTGCTTATCATACATACAGCAAATGCCAGATCTTACATCAATGATAGTTGATATTTTTCATATCTGCTACACTCATAAATGTGTGTTCAAAATATACAAATTACTATGACCACATGCATAACATTTGTCTGCATCTGTTCTCTTTGCTTCCCCAGATTGCACCAGGGTATCGAGACGACCAGCATGAAATTTTTCCACCAGCTGATCCTGCTGCTGGTGACCCTGCCTCAAACTAAAGCTACACCTCTTGGACCTAACCAACACAGGTGAGCCAAACAAACAATCCCCCTTGTCTCGCATACATACCTCTCTGCAGATACGCCACACTACTGTATTGCATTCCTATTTGTCCTTAATGACTTGAATTTATACATTTCTATTGCTGAATCTAGCCATATTTAGCAGTAGTAGTCATACTAGATGTAGATGACTTTGGTCCTTATTAACATATAAATAATTAATAACAATATTGACTGAAACAGTGTAGGCTGACGCTTTCGGTTATTATACCCTACCCTTTTTACATAACATATTGCATGAACATGAATTAGCAAAGTAACACCAACAATGTTGGGTCTATTCAATTTCAGTTCCGTCGATTCAGGAAATAAGATGAAATTCAATTAATAAGTGGAAAATAATCCTTATAGAAATATAATGGGCATTTCTTATTTCAAAATGTTTAATTGAATTGACCAAACTGCATAATACTCATAAAATTTTCTCTGCTTCTGTTAGACCACTCCAGCCAGTTGTCTCTGTTTCAGAGAGGGGTGTTCAGAGTTTAAAGGTTGAGAATCTGAAGGCTGCCCTGCCGGGACATATTCTGAGCCTCATGGTGCTGCACAAAACAGACAGGTACTGAGATAAGAGCTGTATATATTGTGTCTTTGGTTATGTGCATATCTGTTGTGTTTAAAGTGGGATTTATTCAGTACTTTCACCAGTACCTTACAGTACCATGTTTCTTTCTCACAGCACAGAGCCCAGGGTTCGTCCCCGCCGGGTCCCACAGCGAGGCTGTCAGCTTGGCACCTGCCAGCTTCACAACCTGGCCAACACGCTGTATCGTATCGGCCAGACCAGTGGAAAGGACCAGTCCAAAAAGGCCAATGATCCACAGGGCTATGGGAGATAGGAGAGGACGGGAAGCACAAATGACAATGAGTGTGTGAATCTCCACAGAGAGATTGAAGGGTAGAGAGTGCCAGATTCACAGTTTAACAGACATGGGTGAAGAAATGTTTCTATTTATACAACATAACAATGTGATGGCGAGAACAGGCCATTCAGCCCAGCAATGCTCGCCTTTTCCTACCCCTAAGTGTACCTATTGCTTAGTTTGCCTAAAAGTGAAATAGTATCTGGCACCGTATCAAGCCTGGTGTTGAAAACCCCCAGTCAGTGTTTCTGCCTACATGCCCTGACTCATCCCCCGTACATCGCTGTGCTGAGTAGAGACAGGACAGGAGAGGAGATAGAAGTTTCAACATTTAATGCACAGTGGTTTATAAAGACTGTTCTGTATAAGGAAAGAGAGGAGATATAGGTGTATAGTTGTGTGTATCAGTTGTGCTCTGTGCTTTTGTATATACAGATAACTTATATTTATAACTTATACATTTTCTATGAATGCTAAATTTATTTGAAATAAAAATGTTTGTGATTTTCGTAGCATGTGTCTTGTATTTGTGTCGCTAATTATTGCATTCCTATTAAATGGTAAAATAAAAAAGGCCACTTAAAGGTCATCTACGGAATAAATCCTGCCCGGAAAGAAAACAATGCAGCAAGTAGGTCTATAGCTTTAACTTTTTCCAAAATTCAAAGTCAGGGCTCTAGAACTCGTTCAATTACCACTGGTGATTGTTACATCATCATATATTTGTGATCACCCCTATATTGTTTAAAGTACAGACTGTATGTCAATGTATCAAAGCACTGAATCTGACGGGGTTTTCCGTTGGGCGTGCTTTTAATAAAATCTTTTCTCACCCCTTTAATTCTATATTTTAAACCACACCCTCGGTACGCCAGGTCTCGTAGGTAACTACCTCAATATTGAAAATAGATGACTTCACTGTTGCTTGAAGTTAAGTTACTTCCCGAACCGGAGCCACATCCCATTTCATCACGGGCCTTCCTCAGTTCCTCAGTAGGCTAGTTCTTGCACCAGAGGTACCATACAGTAACCTACTTTACCCCATGGTTGGGGACTAGGAGTAATGAAAGAAACTGACAAAGAGGAGGGAGGAGGGAGAGAAGGAACGTCGAAACCGGAGAAGGATCAGGTAGGCGCTGAAATGTACTTACCTGCGTGGTACAGCAGTATACACGAAGCATTTTGATTAAAACACTTTAATCACTGCGAGTTAGAAACAACAGCACGTTTAAAGATACAAAAGTGAACTGCATGACAACTGTTGGCATTCACGCTCTTAATATGCTACATCTAAATTCTTGTCAAGGGAACAAACTTTGTTCTTAAAGTTGACTAATCGTAACGCGGAAAATAGCATATGTAGCTTCAGAAGCAGCCTAATATCCGCATTTTGAAAGTGTCCAGGTTTTAGTTCGATGTGCCGTAACGTTCTCATACGGTAAAGTTTAGCTCTGCGGTATGTTTTCCCTTTATCTAATTTTAACCACCATTGCTGGTTGCAATCAATTATATTGCTGTATAGTTCACGTTTTAAATTCGGAGCTAAACCATAAGAGGCTCTCTTGAAGTTGTCAGCTGCTATAGCCGTGACGTCAGTCCACTTCACAAACTAAAACATGTATAGACGACTATGTGCGGACAGGTATGTCTTCTGCAACACCTTCGAGGCTGGGATATGTTTTTCCCCAAATCAAAGTCATATGTATTGTGCGCTTATTGAAAAAGCAATAGGCTACTTCATTAATAAACTATGGGGAGCAATACATGTCCCATGATTTAAACAAATAATACATGTGACTGGAAATAATAGTTGACACGAAACGTCCTATAGATAATAGGAATACTTGGCATTGTTACAAATCTGTTGCTTAACACACTGGAAGCCATGCAAAAAAAACGTTTTCCAAGTTATGCTCGGCAATTTCCTGGTGTCAGACACACTGGCGGAAACTCCAGTTCATGGCAATTAAAGTTATGTGGGGATGCCACAGAATTATTTACACAAAATGTAATGACCTTACCCAGCAATCCTTATCAACTTATTAGTGGCAATTTACATTTACATTTTTGTCATTTGGCAGATTTGCTTTTGTGTAATAATTGGTTTTGCTTTTGTGCATATAGAGAGGAACTCAACATTTACACAGTTTGAGCAAACTAGTCGTCACCCCTACACTTCTGGTTGATTTTTCATGGTATGACCCATGTACAATGCAATGATATTACATATTCTGATTTAATTTACTTTGGCAAAAGTTTGAATACTGTCACTCACCTCTCACAAATCCTGTTAATTTTATGGCTTCCTTGTGTTTCTAGTGGTCCTATTTGGCCATAGGGATGCCCAACAAGAGTTCATATTCTACTGCACATAGAAAAAACAGTATCTTGTTTCCTTCCCGCTACAATAACATGATATTTATCATACGACATTAAAGGACAAAGAGAGGTGGAACTTACTTCCATGAATGTTCAGTTTCAAACACAAGCATGTGATTTGGCTTATAAATTATATTGTTCAACTGACCCTTATTTGTACTGCATTTGAAATGACTGGTATTACACCGTTTCTCTCATTGGCATTATGTAATGTGATTAGACAATGTTTTGTGGCTAATATTTTTGGGAGAAGTGGTTTCGTTCTCCACAGAGCCGATTCAGGAACAGACTTGCCTAGTTTGTCTGGCCGGGCCTGTCTTGTACTGTAATGAATGGTATTTAGTTCCTAGGAATTGTCTGTCCTATTTCATTAAGGACTCTCTGATTGGTTTACAGAGCTCTGTTATGTAGCTACTGGATTTCCTGGTATCCATCTGAACAAATGTTTCAATTAACAAAATGTAAATTATTGTATCATTGTAGAGCTGGATCTCCAAGATAATTAAGAAGAGAGTATGTACAACTTTTGTTGAAGACTCATCTAGGTAGAGTATCATTATTTTTGTCTTCATGGCAATGTTTACCTGTAGAATTGAATCTGCATTTATAGAATCTTCTCGTCCCCACTCAGCAATGGGGCTCTGTGTCAATGTGGGGGCGAACGGGCGACGCATACTTCAGTGGCCACAGGGGATTATTTTGGCACAGCCATCGTGAGCCAGTGGGACAGTGCCCAGCACTCGTCGGAGTACCCCACCGACGCCTTCGGGGAGCTGGAGTTTGCTGGTGTAGGGAAGAGACACAGTCACGTGGGTGTTCCTTTTATATGGTCCTGACTTTGAGTTATTCACTCAGTCATTTATTAAATCATAACTTTACCCTTTGTTTGCCTTTGTAGTACAGTGTTTTTGTTCATCTTCCTTCTTCCTTTCAATTCCCTGATCTCAAGACCCCTTTCTATTTTTCTCACAAGTGCCTTTTCTATGTGTTGAACTGCCATTTCTCAATTTCTGATGGCAATGATAATCAAATAAGGTGAGCAACTGAACAAATTAAACATTGTTATATTTAGATTGCAAGTGTATTAAGTTACAGCCAATAGCATTTTGTTTGCCTTGTACAGCATGAGCATGAATTTGAGCTCAATAGAACTGTAACTGACCGTACAATGACCTCTCAAGGATACTTCAACGGGGTACCAGTTATTTCTTATTAAAGTTTTGACAGGGTGTGGCATTTTGCCTTTGATACAAGAAGTTTCCAATTCTGTGAGTGACTTAAAAATTGGCTTTCAGCTTTCCAATGGTCCAGTGTCCCACCGTGTTACTATGAAAACAGACTCTCAGATGTCAGATTCTGAACTTCAACAAGTAATATTACTGCTTATTCAGATGTCTTTGTCACTCAATCACACAGGCCGCCGTTTGGGATTGTGCTTGAGATATGATCCCCTCAGTCAATGGTCATGTACTGTGGACCATGTCCATGTCTGTTCGGGCAGTGTTCATGTACTGTATGTACCAATGTGCCAGCGTCCTGTGTGGTCTATATGTGACGTTCTCTCTCCCTCGCCGCTCCCAGTTCCTGCGCCTGTCCTATGACACCCTCCCAAGCATGGCTTACACTCTGATGACCGTTCACTGGGGTGTACCTCGGCCTAACTTGGTGGTGTCAGTGGTGGGCGGGGAGGGCAAGGTGAAGGTGAGGACCTGGGTTCGAGAAGTGCTCAGACAGGGGCTGGTTAAGGCTGCTCAGAGTACAGGTGACTCCCCTATTCTCTCTCCTTCCTTAGACTTGTTGCATTTTAAATAGCCTTCTTTCCTGTTTTCACATCTCCTCCCTAGATGTTTAGAATGTTAGCATATGTATTTGTGTACACAGTTCTCATGGGACACATGCCTTTGTCTGTCAGCTGTCCACGTTATATCATAGTGGAGTCACTTTATAGGCCAGAAGGAATGAAGGAGCCGTGGCAGAAAGAACTTTTTGTAAACAATTGCCTTCTCTTTTTTGAATGGCACACGAAGGGAGAGCACTGCCCCTCAGGGTATGCTGCTAAATGCGATCACAATAGAGGCTTCCTCTGAAAGCCTGCCTTAGCCAGAGGAATTCCCGTTACAAGGACAAGGGCATTCAAAGATGTGGGCTCCACAGGACCACATCAATCACAGCGGCCCCTTGCACAGGCCTTTCTGTGTCTAGTTGGCTCAAATGATTTACGTAAATTCCGTTCTTATTCAGGGTTCTTCATAGGCTTGCCAAGTAGTGTAGTTATTTCAAAACATTGTTCCGTTTTTCACTTGAACAAAACATTGTTACAAAAAGTGTATTGCACAGTTTAAGAACATGGTAGCTGTAACATGCTTTTCTTCGTCATTTAGTTCAACTCTCCAAACCCATCAACTCAACTCAACTCAAGAACAAGACATTTTGGCAGAGAACTCAAATGATGCATTATAGCTAAACAAATGCTTTTCTTTTTATACCTCTTTCTTTTTACCCTTTCTCTCAGGTGCCTGGATATTGACTGGAGGGTTGCGGGAGGGGGTGGGGAGGTGTGTGGGTGAGGCAGTGAGAGATCATGTCACTGCCGCCCCCTCACTGGCCCAAACCAAGGTCACCACCATAGGCATCGCCCCCTGGGGCCTGGTGCAAAACCGCCACCAACTGATCAATCCAGAGGTAACATCAGCACCAAGGATGGGATCCCACAAATGCATATTATGTGCAAAAATGAATTGGCCACAAGCATATACTGCCTTATTTGTCTTTTTAATGTTGAGTCACTGTCTCTCAGGGCAGCTTTCCTGCCAGGTATTATGTGCAGAACACTTCTCAAGACACCTGCTGTCTGGACAACAACTGCCAGGCCTTTCTGCTGGTAGATGACGGCAGCGTGGGGCGCAGAGGGGGCGAAGCTGGCTTCAGGGGCCGTCTGGAGAAGTACATCTCCAACCAGAAGACGGGCATCTGGGGTGAGAGAACAAAATGGTTGCTGTAGCCTAGTGGCTTAGTGGTTAAGATACATGACTGAGACCCGCAAGGTTGGTGCTTCGATCCCCGGTGTAGCCACGATAAGATCCACACAGATGTAAAGGCCCTTGTGCAAGGACATTAACCCCACATTGCTCCTGGGGGAACTGTCTCCTGCTTAGTCTAATCAAAATGTAAGTCGCTTTGGATAAAAACGGCAGCTCAATGACATGTAATTTAATGTAAAAAAACAATTGAAATTCGCTACCGATGCTGCTGTCGGAGGCTTTATATTTCTGAATACAGTCTTGGTTTTTGTATAGTATCTTTGGTACTAGACTTTTTGTACATACTGAGGATAAGGGTCAATAGCCTAAAGTCATAGAATCTTTTCCAATCAGAATTTAAGCTGAAGGGCCATTCCGTACCAACTCCAGGAGGCTGCACCCCTGCACCTATTGGATTTTTCCAATGTGTTGGTAGACAATTATGAGATATAACATCCCTAAGAACTTCATACTCCATTTCCTCTCCTGGGTAGAGCCATTTAAAGTCATGCCAGGTGTCCCAATGAAAAATGCACCGTGGCACAAAATGTGATATTTAGAGGTCTATCGCTTCGTAAATAAAAGCCGTAAATCTTTGGAAATTTGTGTCACGTTTATTTTTACACAATGAGAAAGTGCACTCAGATGACTATTTTACAAATAAATTGACATAATAAATGTTGACTTGACCCTGAAAATTGGTCCCCAAGTGGGGAAAAAAGTGCACTTTTAGGGCCAACTATCTCCTAAACGAAAGCAGATGCACATTCTCTGAGATGGGATATGAATTCAACATACAAAAGTACGTCTAGATACAAATCCTCACAGATTTAGGGCTTTTCCTTAAGTTACGGACCTGTGAGAATCACAGTTTGTGTTGTGATGCGTTTTTCATCGTAACACCCAGCGAAATTCAAGTGGATTGGCTGGCAAAATTTTTACAAGTTCTATATCTCATCATTATCTACCAACAACAGCCTGTCACCCCGGCCTGTCTTTCTGCTTGTATAAACCTTACCAGGTTTTATGTATGCAAACGGTGTGTCCATCGATATCTGTTTTCTTCTCTTCCAGGCAGTGGAAGCATTGAGATTCCAGTGCTGTGTATGTTGATAGCTGGAGAGGCAACAATGCTAATGGTGAGTAATGAATAATAATGCTGATGTGCTGCTCATAATGTTGCTCTAATCCCATCCAACACCTATTAATGTCAAACCCTTCAATATTTTCAGCAAGTGGACAATTCTCTCCGGAACTCGACACCTTGGCTAGTCCTGGCAGAGTCTGGGGGTGCAGCTGACCTCATCTCTGAGATTGTGGATGACCTCTTTTCTGCTCCTGCCGCCTCGGTTGCTATTGAAGGAGAAGGGGAGGTCCCCAGTGTTGACCTGAGGGACCAAGTCAGAGAGAGAGTGAAGAAGCACTTTCCCTCTGAGGAAGAAAGACAGACAGAGAAATTAACTGAAATGGTGGGCAGATGAGCATTTGGAAACTGTCCTTGTATAATTTTTTCAAAGAGCGTACTTCAACATTTTTTGCAAACAAAGTAATGAAACACTTGCTATCCTGTCCTCGAAGACATGTGATGTCTAGCTGGCTTCTTTTTGCACATCAGTCCATAAAGTTATATAGTGCTTACATGTATATGCATGGGAGAGGTTATTCGTACATGTACATGAACTTTAAAAGGATAGCTTAACTTACCTTAGTTTGGAAATGTAGCGGAAACTCTTCTGTCTCATAATTGACATAATCGGAACTTATTTTTTATACTGGGCATGGAACAACTACTTAGGGGTAGACTAGGCTAGTGATTTAACAGTAAGGTGCTAAAGCTTAATGTACTACATTACACACAGGGGCCTGAGCACCACTCTTCTGGGGAGAACCTTGATAGACATGCATGTAGATAGGCCCATGTATTAAGAATAACTTTTGACTAAAATGAGGTTCAACAAAAAACATTAAACATTTTAAATAACTATCTTAGGTCAAGCAAGTCAAGTCAATCTCAACCACAGCTAGCATACTCTTCTCTGAAGAATCTTGACAATCCTCTATCAGATTTAGTTTGCGTGGTGTTATGAGATTGAAAATTACCAAAAATTGACTGGAAAGTTCCATCACTTTGCAAGCCTAGTGAGGTAAGGGTGTGGCCAACTTTCTTCCATCCTGCGTAAATATGAATCTCATGAATCCTTTTATCAACTTTCTAGAATTATTCTGTCTCACACCTCATTTCCAGGCACTGAATATCTGTCACAATAGGGAGCTGATCACCATCTACCATGGTCAGCAGGAGGGGCCGGATGATTTTGACACAGTCCTGCTCAAAGCTCTAGTCAGAGGTAAGTGTCTATATTCTTCTTGTATTTGGTTGGCCTGTAATATTGGCTTTGCTGTGACTGATGAGAGATAAATGACACCAATGAAACAAGCAAATGGTAAACATGTTGTCCCCCACCCCCATGTGCTGTTGCCACCTCTGATCTCATTCGGTGGGGGACAATTGCTTGAGTCCTGACGTTGGTAGAGGTAGTACGCAAAAATTTCACAACACTGTTCCGAAAAAGTGGAACAGCTGCCTTTGCTGTTAACGAATGCCATATAGGAGATCGCAGAACCAAGAAAAGTCATCTTGTAGCATATTGGGAGCTAAAATCCAGAGAATCCTCACCTGGAGAATCTGCCCGTTTCTCAACCCCTACTCGACCCAGCTCCTGGTCAAAGTGGTACTGTCCTGCCTGGACTACTCTCTCTTGGCTGGTCTTCAACCTTTGCAGATACACCCATGTCACCCCCTGCTCACTTCCCTCCACTGGCAGCCTGTTATGGCTTGCATCAAATTCAAAACATTGGTCCTAACTTTCCAGGCAGTTATGGAGTCAGCCCCAGCTTACCTCCAAAAGATCATCAGACCCTACACACCTGCCAGACCTCTTCGTTTAGCCACAACAGGAAGCCTGGTTTTTCCCCCTCTCCACACTTCCACTTCCTGGTCACGACTACTGTCTTCTGACTCCACGGTGGTGGAACGACCTCCCCGTAGAGGTCAGAACAGCAGAGACTCTGACCAACAGTTCACAAGGTGTTCTTCTCTACAAAGGTTTCTCCCTTTTTTCTCCAAACATACCTTCTTTGGTGATACTATATTTTGTTTTCATTAGTCAGAAGTACATTGTTGCAAAAGGCTTTAGGCTTCTCAATGTTTTCTTTTACCGACTTCAAACACTTAATTTTGTGTTGAGGTCGTTCCTTCTGGCAACTCTGCCATGTAGGTCTTTGTTACGTGAGTATGTTATATTCTGCAGTGATGTGTGGGTTCTTCTGCAGTGATGTGTGGGTTCTTCTGAGCATTTCTCACGAGGTCAGATTTCATTCTATCTGAAATCTTGACCTTTTCTTGACTGCAACTTTTCCATGTTCCAATTTTCTAATAATGTTTCTGACAGCTTGTACAACACGTCTTCCAGTATCGGCATGTGGTAGTGAGACCTAAGCAGTGCTAGGTTTAGAGGCTTTGGGTTGATACAACGGCTTTACAATGGTCACCATATTACTGATCCATGCTGTTGGTTCGATCACTGGTGGGATGTTGCTATCTCCGATATGTCTGTCCAGCTATTTCTTGACTCTCGCTCTCAAACCTTCTACTTTCTGGAACATTTCTTGGTCAACACTGTATAGGACTTACATTTGGGTCCAGGTAAAAATGTATCTCGTCTGGGACTGATTGGATCATTAAAGACATCCTGGTAGTTTTGTAACAGCTGTTCCTTTGTAAGGGGTGTAGTCTGGCCTGCCTCCACTTTATTCAGCTCGTCCGGGATTGTGACACTCAGAGAGCCCAGACATACACATGTGTCTGGCACTTCTTTGGTTTCTGAAGAGGCACTTCTTTGGTTTCAACGCTCCTAAAGATGAGGAATGTGAGTCTGTGGAATGTCCCAAGCGACTGCATCCTTTATCCTGAGTACTGTCAACTTGTTTGTAATGCATTTCCGGGTAACGCCCTCTCTTTAGTCCAGCGGCTCCTGACTTTGCAGGTGCCGCTTGAATCTAGCTGCCATACCTGCCTTTTGTTATTCAGACACTAGTGTATAAACCATTTTCGCTTTGGGAATTCCTCATTATTAATGCATTCAGTGGCTAGGAACAGTCTATCGTCAGTATCTGAGTCCCCTTCCGCATGTTCGTCATCTTCAATCACATGCACATTTCCCATTTTGGTGTACTAGCTGCTGGCCTGACATACTTTAGCGAAGTGATTTGAAATGCCGCATGCTCTGCATGCCTTACTGTAGGCTGGACATTGTTCTCTGCCTCTCTTGTGGTTGTTTCCCCAATATTTACAGCTCCATGGTAAATCTCTCCCTGCCATTTGTCCTTGGTTTTTTCGCTGCTTGTTTTGCTTATCCACAGCATTCACACTGTCTGTTTGCACTTGTGGGCTCTCAATAATCCTCGTGCGTTTTCGACCGGCACCTGTAATGTCAGGCCTCGTTCTCACTTCCAACGCCCTGATCAGCTCATCCTGATGCTCCTGGCACTCACATGATTTTTTTTTATTCATTATTATTTATTTTGACCAACATCAAATAGGCCTTGGAAGTCTGACGTAACCCAGAGCAAAACCGTTCCCCTCCAAAAGTATTGGAACAGCATACAGTGTTATTTACTTTCAATTACTTAAATAATCTCTGTTCCAATACTTTTTCTCACCTAAAATTGGGTGGTCTGATACCAAAGCTGCTATGTTCTAAGTCAGGGGTCGGCAACCCTGGTCCTGGAGAGCCGCAGGGTGTGCTGGCTTTCGTCTCCACCTTAAAATAAGCAACCGATTCAGACCCAAGAAACCAGGTGAGGTGAGTTAACTGTGCAATCAACGGCTTTCATTGATCAATGAATGCCAAGTAACAACGAAAGCCAGCACACCCTGTGGCTCTCCAGGACCAGAGTTGCCGACCCCTGTTCTAAGTAGTCTAACACATCTAGGTGTAAATGCCAGGAAATAAAAGATGAAATTCTGATCTCTTGTCTCGTGTTATTTTTTAAATCTCAACCCCAAATGTAAAAACAAAGGAATTTGCCTTGCTGTTCCAATTAGGAGGATTAAATGTGGTGATTCGCAAGCCGTTAATGTCCACTTCACCCAATTCATTCTTTGTCTATTTTACAGCAAGTAAACATCGGGATCCCAATGACACAAGTCCATACACAGAAGAGCTGAAGCTTGCCGTGGCCTGGAACCGAGTGGACATTGCCAAAAGTGAGCTCTTCAATGGAGATATTCAGTGGAAGGTGAACATAATTCTGTGTGAATCTCTCAGGGTAATGCACTGTAATATAATGGAGTGGATTGTAATTAATGTAATATAAGCTTCAATCCCTTCTTCTGAACAACTTGTTTCTCCTAGTACATTATCCATCAGCAGCTTGACTGCACTGTAGTCAATCAGTCACTCTGTGCTTATAGGTAGCAGTATGTACTTATGATCTGTTTACTGACCCCCTCCCTAATCAGTACGAAGACTTGGAGGCCTCCATGACTGATGCCTTGGTGAACAACAAACCTCAGTTTGTGCGGCTCTTCACTGAGAATGGCTTGAACATCCTGGACTACCTGACGTACAAACGCCTGGAGGATCTGTACAGTACAGTATCGGACAGCTCCCTGGCCTACAACATGCTGCAGCGGCGTCTGAATGAACGGCGGATCAGCACGGGATCCATGCCCTCCCTTGCAACTGAGCTCGATAACCCCCAACCTGGACTCATTAAAGAACGGGCCAATAAGGAATTTACTTTATATGAGGTGAGACGTAATGAAGATGGTAGCATAATGCACAGGGATGTAAATCTATTTCCAGGTTAGTTCTGCATAAAATAAATACAAAGGATAAAGACATTTGAGAACTGAGCAGCGATTCTGTAAATAATACAAGATTGAATGTATTACAAAGTCAATTGCCAGTTTCCATGACTCCTCAACTCTGTAGATGAGGGTTACTTTATGTTGGTCCCGGTGGGACATTTAATCCGGTTGGGCATTTTTTCAGGTAGCTCTGAAATGGACTTGGGTTGAGTAACCCTGTTGTTGATGATAGGTGCTCACTGCTCACGATTGAGACCGAAGAACAATGCATTGTACTGTAATGTATGTGGTAAGCTACTACATTAGATATATCCTCTCAGATGCTAATAGTTGCATCCCTCTTCCTCCCCTCCCAGGTTTCAAGAGTATTATGGGATATCTTGGGAGATGTATGTAAGCCATTCTACTTTGTTCCCTTGGGACTGGATGATGCTGCTCACACGAGAAAGTCACTGAAGGTATTGCAAGGCTACCCACTGACATGACTACTTCTCTATCCTATATTGTGGTGATAGTATCAGTCTTCACTGATGTCGTCACTCTGCTCGATAAAGAGCAGAAGGACCTGCATGCTCTTGGAGAATGTATCCAGGCCTATGAGTTGACCATTTTGACCAGGGGTAAATTGGAGTTAGAGGGAAGTATTGCACTGGGGGCTATGGCAGAAAAGGTGTTCCAGGCTGCCAGGAATAGAAGATGTGATGGGTTGAAGGTGTTACTGAGTATACCCTGACAAACCCAATTTGCATGTTTATTTTTTCACAGTGTGAGCATAATAAAATAAATATACACTCACCAAGCACTTTATTAGGAACATTTTTACTTAATCACATGAATAAGTAAGTGTAATAATCTAATCAGCCAATTGTGTGGCAGCAGCGCAATGCATACAATCATGTAGATATGGGTCAGGAGCTTCAGTTAATGGTCACATCAACCATCCGAATGGGGAAAAAATTTGATCTAAGTGACCTTGACAGTGGAATGATTGTTGATGGCAGACAGGGTGGTTTGATTATCTCAGA
Organism: Conger conger; assembly: GCF_963514075.1. NCBI lineage: Eukaryota > Metazoa > Chordata > Actinopteri > Anguilliformes > Congridae > Conger > Conger conger. The sequence continues at coordinate 50,598,185 of NC_083761.1, read as the reverse complement.
AACTGCTTATCTCCTGGGATTTTCACACACGCTAGTCTCTAGAGTTTGCAAAGAATGGTGCAAAAAACAAAAATACAGTGAGCAGCAGTATTGCAAACAGAAATTGTTAATGAGAGACATCAGAGGAGAATTGCCAGACTGGTCAAAGCTGACAGGAATGCAAATAACCACACATTACAGTGGTATGCAGGAGAGCATCTCTGAACACACAACGCATCATAACTCTAATTGGATAGGCTACAGCAGTAGAAGTCTAAAAAATAAGTCTAATAAATACCTAATAAAGTGCTCGGTGAGTGTATATTTTTGATACTTAGGACCTCTGTGTCTTCAAGGTTTTTTGTAGTGTGTTAACCACGCCACTGCTTCATGTACTATTTTCCCTTTTAAATGTAAATATTTGTCACAGGATTAATGGTTAAATGGTTGCCTGTCTCTCGCAGAAAATGAACAAGTTGCTTCAGGGTCAGCGTTTGTATCTCCCAAAGCGCTGCCATCACCCCTGGGCTGCCCTCTTCATCTGGGCTGTCCTGCAGAACCGCAGTGAGATGGCCATCTTCTTCTGGGAGATGGTAATTCGCCAATGTGTTGTGTTGATCTGTGGCAGGAGCATAATCTTACCGTAACTTACAGCCTGGGTCTTAGCACTAGTATTTGAAGTTATGGTGCTGTTCTCTATAGTCAGCATTTAATTTTTTGTAAAAAGTAGGAACAGAAAAATAATTTTGCTTATTCTCTCACAGCTATGGTTGGGTTCTTTGCTGTCAGATGGCTCCCTAAACCCAAGATGGCGATGTCCTAGAGACTTACTTCTGTCTTTGCAAGACCCCTTCCTTTCATATTTTATATATATATATTATATTACATTACGAGGCGGCACGGATGGTGCAGTGGGTAGCACTGCCGCCTCACAGCAAGGAGGCCCTGGGTTCGAATCCCCGTCGGCCAGGGCCTCTCTGTGCGGAGTTTGCATGTTCTCCCCGTGTCTGCGTGGGTTTCCTCCGGGTACTCTGGTTTCCTCCCACAGTCCAAAGACATGCACGTTAGGCCGATTGGAGAGTCTAAATTGCCCGTAGGCATGAGTGTGTGAGTGAATGGTGCGTGTGCCCTGTGATGGACTGGTGACCTGTCCAGGGTGTATTCCTGCATTTCGCCCAATGTATGCTGGGATAGGCTCCAGCCCCCCTGCGACCCTGATCAGGATAAGCGGGTTCAGATAATGGATGGATGGATGGATTACATTACATTATTGGCATTTGGCAGAGACTCTTATCCAGAGCCACATACAGTTGATTAGACTAAGCAGACGACAATCCTTCCCTGGAGCAATGCAGGGTGAAGGGCCCGAAGGCTGTGCGGATCTTATTATGGCTACACTGGGATTAGAACCACCGACCCAGTCATTTACCCCCAGTCATTTACCTTAACCACTATGCTACAGGCTGGCCCATATATATATGCCTTTCAATCTCTACCTTTCATAGGGAGGAGAGTCTGTACTGAGCGCACTTGGTGGCTGTAAAATGCTGAGGGAACTTTCAAAGCTGGAGGGGGAGACTGAGAACAAGCTGTCCATGAAGGAGCTGGCACAGAAGTTTGAGAACCTAGCACATGGTGAGAGAGTGGAAGGTTGGCCCACTGACCCCGAGACATTAATATTTTCCCTTGGTGTTCATTAAATGCACTGTATATTGCATTGACATGGTGTCTGATGGAATGTTTTACATTATATTTGTGCTTGATAAGGAAATCGAGTGAAGGCATGTATGGATAAAATATATTTATTGCAGTGTGGAATAAACAAAAATATAATCCGTTAAAGCATTACATTTTATTTTTTTTGTTAAAACCTTTTCATGTTTAATGCACTTGATTCAAGTCATTGTTTAAGTGTAAGACTGTCACACTGCAGTGTGCATTGGCACAATAGTGTGACAGTCTGCATTAGGCATGATGTAGCAGGTGGTGTTGTATTTTAAGTCCCCCTCTGCCCCCCTCTCTAGATGTGTTCAGTCAGTGCTACCAGAGCAGTGAGAATCGCTCCTTTACACTACTGATCAGGATGTCAAAGGTTTGGGGCGGGGCTACCTGTCTGCAGATGGCAACAGCAGGTGATGCCCGCCTCTTCTTCAGCCAAGATGGAGTGCAGGTCTGTTTGTTTGCTCCCATGCTTTGATTTTACTGTATGTATATGCATATTTTATAAAAAATATATGTAAAAGGGCTAACTGTGGCCAGCTTTAAGAAGCACAAACAAACACTTGTCTGTCTGATTTTCTTCATGTTTTTTTTTTTTTTTTCCCAAAGCTGATGTTGAATTTTGTATGACAATTGCCAAACTTTGTTTTTGTCTTAGTCTCTCCTGTCTCAGATCTGGTGGGGAGACATGGACAGAAGCACAGAGGTGTGGAGACTCCTCTTCACTTTCCTTTGCCCCTTTCTTGTCTACACCAAGCTCATCAAGTACAGGTAGGTAGCTGTCTCTTTGTCTCCGTATCACTGTGAGTGATTCAAAGCCGGGCTTAACACCCATTTTCATTAGTGTGCCTATCCTAGTTTATTGACTGCTGCTGTGGAATTTCTTTAGGTTCAGTAACAATAAGGAGAGGTATTCAGAAGCAGGACAACAGCTGTATTATGGGAGCTCAAAGGGAGTTTAGATGTTGAGACCATTCCTGCTTACAAACATTCAGTATATATGGATAACAGAGTTTCCACGTACATAATGTATGCATTCTAGTTAAACGTTAACAACAAATAGGGCTAATCTCGGCTACCTCAACACAAGTCGTTAATCGATTACAGAAGCAGTTAACTCTAGGAAATGAAAAGTATTACGAAAGAACGTTTGTGACTAAGTTTAAGCAAGCAAGAATTCTAAAATAATGAAATTAATAGTATATATATTTGTTTTGTTCTTTTTTTCCCCCCATCATTTCTGTATGGTGAAATATACAAATGAAATATTTATATATATATATATATATAGATATAGATATACATATATATATATAAAATGTGTTATTATTATTGCCTGTAGTATTGGAATTGTTAACTGTGTCACTCCCTCTCCTTCTGTTACTGTACTTGCACTTTTTAAATTATGTAAATAGTGTCAGATTGAAATACAAAGGGAAATGAACAAAGAAAAAGTATTTCTGACTCCCTCCCTCAGGGAGCTCGAGGAGGAAGCAAACCCTGAGGAGGTTCCTCGGGACAAAGAGATGGATAGCCTGGATGGAGTGACCATCTTCTCTTTCTCTGACATCAAGCACACGTAATGTTCTTGTGTTCCTAATGTTTCTGCCTCTGAGCATCTGCAGCTGCTCTTACCTTTCAGTTGTGAAAATTAATATCAAATAATATTAATATTAATATCGTGTGTTTGTCTCCCTCTCTCTCACAGTCACGGTGAAGAAGAAGACGACGAATTTTTTTCTTACAGACAAGAGAACAAAGGTGGGTCTATCTCTCTTCTCTTTTCATTAGCTTTAAGATCCATGCATATTGTGCAGGTTGTATTGGAAGAATACAATGGAAGACAAGGGTAATGCAGTTGTTTCTCACAAAAATGTTATTTTCAGCCAGTGCAGATAAAAAAAAAAAAAACCCAATAAATTCAAGCAAATCACATAAGAGAAATGTGTTTGGAAATCCATTTAACCATATTTGTGAAAAAAGGTTAGCGAAAAAAAGTGCTACTTTTCATTGATCAAGTTTGTTTCAGTAGTCATGCTCATTTATGAAGTTAATAACGAGAGGCAGGTTAGCTAGCTAGCTCGATAACCATCTATGGATAGTCACTTAATCATGTGACAGTTTCCTTGACGATGATGTTTTGGAGTGGCCATAGCAACCCGTAGCAACCCATTCACCTTTTGTGGTAAAACACAGGGGTTAAACTAGGCCTAGATGACATGGGATCCATTCAAAAATATTATGATGGTGCCCAGTCAATATCAGTTTTTATATAAAGGTTGGAAGGTTGACCTTTAACGGAAGAAAACAAAGATCTAAGCCCCCTTCACTGCCGAGCAACCCTCTGCTTGACCTCTTTAGTACTGGGTTGCACCAGCTGTACTTCATTTCAAACGTAGCCTAGTTAGCTATTTGTAGTTATAAGTTATACATTTAACTTTAAATCCTACCAATACTCTTGATTTATGCATTACTAACATAAAAGTGGTGACACAACGGAAATAAGGTGACAATGTAACTAGCTAACAGTCCTATTGCCTACACCTACACTCAGCAGGTGTAATCGCACAGTCAATCACTAATGGTAAAACATATTTAATGCACACAGCATCATTTTTTTATAACACTATGGCACTTATAACTTCCAACTCTATTATCAAGTAGAGGTTTCATTTCTGTATATGATATTTCAGTAGTGATCTAGCTCGCAAAATAACTACGATGCCAAGTTGAAGACGTTAACTGCAAGGAGAAAAGATTTTCATCGTTGATTATCCACTCATCTTAGTAGTGAGTTCATTTGTAAATATGTCCAAAAGAGTTAGGATGTAACTAGTGAGCTCGGATACACTCGGTGATCACTTTATTAAGTGGACCTGTACACCAGTTTGTTAATGCAAATATTTAATCAGCCAATCAAATGGCAGCAACAAAATGCATAAAAGCAAGCAGACAATGGTTCAGCTATTTTTCAGACCAAATGTGAAAGAACTGTGATCTAAATGTCTTTCACCATGGAATGATTGTTGATGCCAGACAGGGTGGTATGAGTTTCTCAGAAACTGCTGATCTCCGGGGCTAATTAGCATATCTTTGGTTTACAAACGGAAATTTAAGATATAAAATAAATATTGAATTTGGAACCCAAGATATTTATTTTTTGCTAAATATTTAACTTTTAAACACAGATTTGTGGAAAAAAATAAAAAATAAATTCAATCTTAAATCTATATAAATATAGACATTTAAAATAAAAAATTTTCATTCAATATTTCTTTTTGAAAATCAGATTTAACATTTAAATTATATATTAGCCTTTATATTTTGAGATTTGTCAATGAAATCGTAAAACATGAACTAAATAATATTTATTTATGTCTGTATATACAGTGGGGCAAAAAAGTATTTAGTCAGCCACCAATTGTGCAAGTTCTCCCACTTAAAAAGATGAGAGAGGCCTGTCATTTTCATCATAGGTACACTTCAACTATGAGAGACAGAATGGGGGGAAAGAATCCAGGAAATCACATTGTAGGATTTTTAATGAATTAATTAGTAAATTCCTCGGTAAAATAAGTATTTGGTCACCTACAAACAAGCAAGATTTCTGGCTCTCACAGACCTGTAACTTCTTCTTGAAGAGGCTCCTCTGTCCTCCACTCGTTACCTGTATTAATGGCACCTGTTTGAACTCGTTATCAGTATAAAAGACACCTGTCCACAACCTCAAACAGTCACACTCCAAACTCCACTATGGCCAAGACCAAAGAGCTGTCAAAGGACACCAGAAACAAAATTGTAGACCTGCACCAGGCTGGGAAGTTTGAATCTGCAATAGGTAAGCAGCTTGGTGTGAAGAAATCAACTGTGGGAGCAATTATTAGAAAATGGAAGACATACAAGACCACTGATAATCTCCCTCGATCTGGGGCTCCACGCAAGATCTCACCCCGTGGGGTCAAAATGATCACAAGAACGGTGAGCAAAAATCCCAGAACCACACGGGGGGACCTAGTGAATGACCTGCAGAGAGCTGGGACCAAAGTAACAAAGGCTACCATCAGTAACACACTACGCGGCCAGGGACTCAAATCCTGCAGTGCCAGACGTGTCCCTCTGCTTAAGCCAGTACATGTCCAGGCCCGTCTGAAGTTTGCTAGAGAGCATTTGGATGATCCAGAAGAGGATTGGGAGAATGTCATATGGTCAGATGAAACCAAAATAGAACTTTTTGGTAAAAACTCAACTTGTCGTGTTTGGAGGAGAAAGAATACTGAGTTGCATCCAAAGAACACCATACCTACTGTGAAGCATGGGGGTGGAAACATCATGCTTTGGGGCTGTTTTTCTGCAAAGGGACCAGGACGACTGATCCGTGTAAAGGAAAGAATTAATGGGGCCATGTATCGTGAGATTTTGAGTGAAATCCTTCCATCAACAAGGGCATTGAAGATGAAACGTGGCTGGGTCTTTCAGCATGACAATGATCCCAAACACACCGCCCGGGCAACGAAGGAGGCTTCGTAAGAAGCATTTCAAGGTCCTGGAGTGGCCTAGCCAGTCTCCAGATCTCAACCCCATAGAAAATCTTTGGAGGGAGTTGAAAGTCCGTGTTGCCCAGCGACAGCCCCAAAACATCACTGCTCTAGAGGAGATCTGCATGGAGGAATGGGCCAAAATACTAGCAACAGTGTGTAAAAACCTTGTGAAGACTTACAGAAAACGTTTGACCTCTGTCATTGCCAACAAAGGGTATATAACAAAGTATTGAGATGAACTTTTGTTATTGACCAAATACTTATTTTCCACCATAATTTGCAAATAAATTCTTTTAACAATCAGACAATGTGATTTTCTGGATTTTTTTCATAGTTGAAGTATACCTATGATGAAAATTACAGGCCTCTCATCTTTTTAAGTGGGAGAACTTGCACAATTGGTGGCTGACTAAATACTTTTTTGCCCCACTGTGTGTGTATATATATATATATATATATATATATAGCTTAAATTTTGAAGAAAATGCAATATTTAGGCTAAATCTGAGAAAAAACACCCCATAATTATGGTCCCGACTGTATGTATCACCAAGGCTTTACAAAAAAACTAAATAATAAACAACAAGGCAACATATCACAAAATATAAACCAATAAAACATGAGCACATGAAAATGTTGAGAATAATAAATTAAAAGGAACAATTGGCAAGTTCTCATATTAGTGATCATAGAGGTTGGCAACTGTCTATCCAGCTGTGGCAGGCGGCTACATATTGTGTAGCAAAGTTTTCGCAGCACCTTCCTCTGCCAGGAGAATTACTAATTTCTCAGGCTCAGATAGGTTTGGAAAGTTAGAGAATTTCACGAAACATTTGGGGAAGAGGTGTTCTCAAATGTTTTGGTATTTCTCACATTTGTTTCAGTGGGAGCACAGCCTCTCGCTGAGCCTGTACTTCATCTATGTTTTCCTTCGTCATTTTGTCATTTTGTTTTTGTTGCATTGTGTTATGGTGTGGTTGGTTCTAATTGGAATGAAGCTGTCCTGTGGATGGATGGTGTTAGTGAAGGTTATTGAACTGAGCCTCTGGACCAGCTGCTTGATGGAGCTCTTCTCAGGGCTCAGCTCTTGGCATTACAGGGCATCCGAATGGTATGGTTACTGTTTTTTAAGTCATTCCTGAATTGAATGGCTCTTTATCGGATGGCAGTGAGTAGTGGATATCGGCCTAATTCTGCCAACTTATTTGCTAATTGTGATCAATAGTTTTTACACATTTTCTTTTGTTCCTCTCATCCTCTTTCCTCTCTAGACTACATCCCTGGAGCTTCCAAGCACCCATTTGTGGTGTCACGATGGAGGCAGTTCTGGTCTGCACCAGTCACTTCTTTTCTAGGAAATGTCCTGATGTACTTCCTCTTCCTCTTCCTGTTTGCCTATGTGCTCTTGGTTGACTTCAAGCCACCACCTCCATTAGGCCCTGCCATAACGGAGTTTGTGCTGTACTTCTGGGTCTTTACCATCGTCTGTGAGGAACTCCGACAGGTATGGGGAATGAGGCCTGGGCATATTACTATCCATGCTTTGGGCGATGAACTACTTCAGTTTACATTGTCACAGTACAACCATATCGATGTTGAGCCCTGAATGTTTTTATAATATAGGTATACTGTGCCCTCCCTAATGTTTGGTACAAAGACCCATTATGTCTCCATTTGCTTCTGATTTACCACAATTTTAGATTTGGCATCACACAATTAGGTGTTATGGCCTGGGCATGTATGGCTGCTGAAGGTACTGGCTCACTTATTTCATTGATAATAAATAAATGATGCTTTATCCCAGACCCCGTTATGGAGGGCATTGTAAATGTTATGTTACAAGAGAGAACCTGATAATGAATGATGGATGCCTATGTTTACAAGACATGTGGTGCTGTCTCCACATGTGGCTGACTCCACTCGGATGCAAATCCTCTCGTGGTTCTTTCTGCACTGTGGTTACTTTTCCGTCTGTAACCTGCTTTCCCCCTTTTATTAATCAGGTAATAGGGGTAAATGGGGCATCAAGGTTTTTATTTTTATTTACTTTTATTTTTTTTTACTGTGTAAGTACACTATTTACTGACCTAGTACATTAGGTCCAAACCTCTTATCTAGTCAATGCATTAGAGCAGCTGGAAGTCACCATTGACCAACTCATGAAGATGGATTTACATTTGCAGGTAGAACCATAAAAACAGAGCCATCTGAGAGACTCTTAAGTAAATAAGTGCTCTGATTTGAGTGGGTATGTTTTCTGAAAGGTAAACACTCTGATAAGGTAGTAACCTGGCTCAAAACTCTTAAATCAGAATGCAATGAGTCAAATATGTAAATATGCACTCACTGAGCACTTTATCAATTATTAGGAACACTATACTAATACTGGGTAGGGCCTCCATTTGCTCTGAAAACTATTATTTGTGGCATGGATTCCAAAAGATTGTATGCATTGCACTGCTCCCACACGATTGGCTGATTAGATAATCGCATGAATAGGTTGGTGTACAGGTATAAAGTGAATAAAGTGCTGAGTAAGTGTGTATATATACAAATGAAAAAAAAAAAAAATTATTTGGAATTATATTTTGGTCATTCCATTTCAACATATTCTGCGTTGTCACCCAGCCTGCTCAAATTTGGGTAAAAATTGCCTACATTTTGTACTTTTGTATTAAATTACATTTAATTAAAATGCCATCTTCTGGTATGCTAAGATGAAAACTGCTATTCATTGTTTAAAATTCAACTTGTAACAATGGTTAACTATTGGTTAAGTGAGAAGGTTTTCATCACATATTAAGCACACAGGTTATATAATGTTACTCTCTGTGAAGCTTAATTCATACTCCCCGTGTTCTATAACACTTGTGTGCCCCCACAGGCTTTATAGAAATTAATGGAAAGGTCTTGATTGTTTTTTGAAAATGGGATGTATTTTGAAAATGATTTAATCAGTGTGAATGAAAATCCTTCCATATGGCTTTTTCAAGAAAAATTGTGTTGGAAAACAAAATGTCCCAATGCCCCAATTGCATGTGGTAATGTATGTCACCAAAATCAAATTACCCTCTGATCTTTTGTGGGGTCTGTGAAATCACGTAATGGCAGGGAGAGAGATTGTGATCATGGACTAGGGGTCTCCCTGCCTCCCCTGTAATTATGTGTCAAAATTATGGGACACCCCAGTGTTGCTCATTTCACATTTTACTCATCTCTATGGAGAGTATGAATATGAATGTGCAGAATATGTCCATACAGATTGTTCATATATATGCATCTCCACCTGCTTCCACAGACCTTCTTTGTGGGCAACAGCCCATTGCGACAGAGGATGTGGCTGTACATTCAGGACGTGTGGAACAAGTGTGACCTTACAGCCATCTTATTATTCATTGTCGGGCTGTGCTGCAGGTAATCTATGACTGAATACCCCACTCAGCTCGGTAAGGCATTATTTAAGTAACGCGTGACCGTAATATTATTACTTTTATGAGTTACTAAGTAATACAATCAATTACTGTTAACAAATGGTAATATTATTACAGTTTTTAATTTTTAATATTTATATACCCTATTTTTGTGCAACATTTGGTTGTGGAGGAACAGAATCAATAAAGGTTCCCCTGTTCTTGATGTGTGGAGGCTATGGCAGAAAGATTCCCCTGTTGATGTGTGGTGGCAAAAATATTGGCAAAAATATTGTGACAGTTTCTCTATTCCATTTAGCCTCATATGCCTAGTCCCTGTACGCTTCATTTGAGGTCATTCTGTAAAAGTAATTCAAAAGTAACACAAAGTGATGTAACGCATTACTTTGCATAGAACATAGTATTGTGATGTAACTTATTGCTTATTACCTTCAATTAAAAGTATTGTATTTTTTTTAAAGTAACTTCACCACCACTGGTGAAATACTGTAGAAAGTGTAGAATGGTGTCATTTTGTCATTTATCCAATGAGACTTTTGTCATATTCCAGGTTCCTCAAGCACTTTCAGTTTGACTTTGTTATCCTTCAGGTACTAGATAAGTGTCACACTGTTGGCCAGAATTGCCATTGTAGGGTGACCTATCTCATATAATGGAATGTGACAAACTGACTACAGTCATATAGGGTCAGAGAAGGAAAGATTGTCCTCTTATTTGTGCCTTGGGTGTAAACAAAGTGTCACATTTAGCAGAAACTGCTCTTTCTGCAATGCTTGATCTGTTGACAAACTGTTGAACATTGTGGCAGACTGCTCTCTGAGACCCACACAGTGTGCAATCTGTTTTTCCACATTGATTCTTTCTCTTGTGTCAGAATGTTCCAGTTGTCCTATGAGATTGGCCGGGCAGTGCTCTGTGTGGATTACATGGTGTTCACCCTCAGACTCATCCACATTTTTGCCATTCACAAGAGGATGGGCCCCAAGATTATTATCGTGGGAAAAATGGTGAGAGAGAGAGAAAGAGAGTGGAGAAAGGTTTTACTGTATACAACTATCAGAGTAGTGGGGGGTTAAGGAAGTAGAGGATACGTTAACTTTGAAGTATTCTCAGATTATGCAGTATGTGTCAACTTTTCTGGCTTTTCTGATTTAATGTTTTATTTCCTGTTTGTAATTAGCACTTTTTGTACATAGCCCCTATTTAAATGTTACATAATAACATAATGTTAAATAAAATAGTCATGTTTTGTATTTGGTGGCATATTCTTTGCATGCCATGACTCAGTTATCGTAATTACTATATGTGAAACCAATGTGTACAAAAATACCTTTTAATAAAAGCTGGAAGTCTACACTGACCACATATGAATGGTTTGATTACAAACAGAGGAAATAGAACATTAATAGGAAAAAGCAGAAAAGGGCAAGGTGCGTCCAAATTTTGACTGGTAGTGTACATGCCAAAACGTATACAGTGGGCTTCAGAATTATTGCCACCCTTAATAAATATGCACAAACTATGCTGTGAACTACAGGTGATGCGGTTGTTACTGAATTGAGCGTTATTTTCCAACATATGTGAAGTAGTGTACTTTATTAGTGATTCAATGGAAACAAGCCTATATTTCCCCCCAAAAAAATGTTTCACAATTATTGGCACCCCTGGTTTAAGGTTTGAGAACATGTTGGGAGGGACATTCTACTACGCAGAACATTTCAGAATCATTGATATCTGGATGTTGGATGTTGTTTCCACTTAACCGTTTCTGTGTGGTTTCTTGATGTATGTTTGTTGTCTGCTGGACAATTTACCCATGACCAATCTCCGCTTCCTAGCAGAGACAACCAGATTTCTGATAAAATGTCTTGGTACTTTGTCGAATTAATTGTGCCAATGATAAATAGTGCCCCTGGATCACTGGCAGCAAAATGTCTCCTAAGCATTGATGAACCACCTCCATATTTGACAGGAGGTATATTAGGTGCTTCTCCTTGTATGCATTCCTCTTCCATTTAATAATTCCAATGATGTTTGGCAAACTCCAGATGGTTGATTTTGTTTATTGTGCTCAGTAAGGGCAGTAAGGGCTGTCTGTCTTCGTGCCACCCTTCCAAAGAAGTATGGTATGGAGATGCTATTTTGTGATTCTCTTTTAGAATTGGTGACTCCAAGAAGCAAACTGTCCATGCCATTCATAAACTGTGATCCTTCTGGTCTTTACAGCCTCCCTCACTATCTCCCTCTATGGAGATAATATGCATTTGCGTCTTACATACATAACATAACATAAAGATTATTATCTGTTTTGTTTATTATAGGCAGTGTTTTTTTTCTTCATTTTTATTAAGGGTGGTAATACTATCAACCTCACATTGACAGTGCTGAGGGGGAATGTGCTTAATTTAACTCATTTGCAAATAATGGCTCAAAACCCAATATGTTCTGATTTTCTGGTTGAATTATTTTAGTATTGTATTATGCTTTAAAAGGTGAATTGGTTCTTTCCCTCTATCATTTTTCCCCTCAGATGAAGGATGTGTTCTTCTTCATTTTCTTCCTGGGGGTGTGGCTACTAGCATATGGAGTGGCCACTCAGGCCTTGCTGTACACGTATGATCCGCGCCCAGACTGGGTCCTGCGCAGGGTGTTCTACCGGCCTTACCTGTTCATTTTTGGACAGATACCCCTTCAGGAGCTAGATGGTATTCCGTTGTGTCTAATTCCCTGCTTGTCTGTGCAGTGCATGTTGTATTCCATACTGTTCCATACTGCCTAAGATGGAAAAATATCACAGTCGCAAAACATTTAATGGATAGTTCACTGGGTTTTTCAAAAGTAGCTTTGGAGTTACTTGCTTTAGACCACAAACCATGGAATGTCCTGCTAGTAGTCATTGTAAAGCTGGCAAGCCACCAGAAACTTCTATATTTATCCATCATATCCTCCATTGCACGCAAAAACTGTCTGGGCCAATTAAAACATAGATAAAAAATTAAATAAATTCCACTTGTAAGTAGCTTTGGATTAAAAGCCTCTGCCAAATGTCTAAAATGTAAAATATAAATAACATCAGATTCTCCAGATGAACTACAGTATGCCTCTAAGACAAGGGTGAAGTCTTACCCAAAAAGCCCCAGTGTGGGTGCAGGTTTTTGTTTTAGCTCAATACTAGGACACCTGATTGTTCTTATCAATGTCTCAATGTCTTGATTGAAGATCATGATTAGTCAATTTGTTGAAACCCGTGTCTTAGTGTTGGGCTATGATGTTAACCTGGACCCGCACCGGACCTTTGCGGCTAAGATTGGACACCCCTGCTTGAAGAGATCTGGCATTTTCCCCAAATTCTGATGTGTTAACCTTTCCCTGCTGAATTCTTCATCTGTTTGAATCTCTCATTCCCTGCGTGTCTGCCTGTTCTTAGCTGCCAAGGCAGGGGGCATGAGCTGCACACACAACGTGACACTAATTGATGCTGGTGCAGAGCCCTGTATGAACCCCAAGGCCAACTGGCTGGTGATCATTCTGCTGGTCGTCGACCTGCTGGTTACCAACATCCTGCTGCTTAACCTCCTCATTGCCATGTTCAGGTACGGCTCAGGTATGGTGCGGTCAGGCTGCCCTGAAGGCAGGAAGGAGGGTAGAGATGATGGATGCAGAATTCTGAATTTGGACGAGCAAAGCTTGCAATTTTGATTACAAGGAGAAACAGGATACAGGAGGGGCAGGTAACGGATCCATTGATGTTTTTTAGGGGATGGTTTGAGAATGTATTCGTATAGAATAAGTGTATTTTAGTTTGCTTCGCAGTGCAAGTATGCTTAGGAAAATCTGGTGTGTAAATGAGGCCATCTGCGTTGTGGATGACGATGGAGGCTACAAGGTGTGTTTCTAAACAGAATTATGTCAGACATGGGTGGAATTAGAATATGCCTGTTTTGTTGGGATAGGGGCTGGCTTAGAATCGGCTTTGTCCTACTGACTGGCATAACTTGTTGAAGCGCTCATGTGCAAGAAGGCAAATGTAGTACGTGTGAAATAGGTTCTGGTATGGATGATTCGGAAAGATGGCAGACCAAACCAGCGGAGATTGCTGGAAAAAATATCAGTGTCTCAGTTAAAATTACATTGTAGTGTTTTAATTTTGAACTCTGCAAGTACTATACAATGCTTCTCTTTATGAATTGCTGGCAGTTTGCGTATTAGGTTTTATCTGAGAAATAATTTTATATAATATCTATAGTTTGCTAGTTTGTTATCTGGGTAGCTATAGCTTTCTTAATTATACAGGGTAAGTTTACCTTCATTGGGCAAATGGCTACCTAGCTACCTCTGCCTGTTGAAAAAAAAAAAGAAAAGAAATTCTGTTAAATATTATGTGAATTTTATATTGAACAATCAGGATTTTTACAATGAGGTGCAGGTTCTGATTTGATCAAATCACTCGGTAACATACAGTACTGTGCAAAAGTTTTAGGCAGGTGTGAAATAATGCTGTTAAGTAAGAATGCTTTCAAAAATAGAAATGTTAATAGTTTATTTTTATCAATTAACAAAATGCATAGTGAGTGAACCGAAGAAAAATCTAAATCAAATCAATATTTGATGTGACCACCCTTTGTTTTCAAACCAGCGTCAATTATTCTAGGTACACTTGCACAAGTCAGGGATTTTGTAGGAATATATTCAGGTGTGTGATTAACCAATTATACCAAACAGAAGCTAATGATCATCAATTTAATATGTAGGTTGAAACAAAATCATTAACTGAAACAGAAACAGCTGTGTATGATGGTTAAAACTGGAACAGCTAAACTCTTCTTCCAAGGTGAGGTTTCTGAAGACAGTTTAATGTCAGAAGTCATACACCATGGCAAGACTGAGCACAGCACAAGGTAGTTATACTGCATCAGCAAGGTCTCTCCCAGGCAGAAATTTCAAGGCAGGGGTTTCCAGATGTGCTGTTCAAGCTCTGTTGAAGAAGCACAAAGAAACGTGCAGCGTTGAGGACCGTAGACGCAGTGGTCGGCCGAGGAAACTTAGTGCAGCAGATGAAAGACAAATTATGCTTTACTTCCCTTTGCAATCGGAAGATGTCCAGCAGTGCCATCAGCTCAGAATTGGCAGAAACCAGTGGGACCCAGGTACACCCATCTACTGTGCAGAGAAGTCTGGTCAGAAGAGGTCTTCCTGAAAGAATTGAAACAAGGCCAATCGACTCAAATATGCACGAAAAATGGCAGCAGGTTCTCTGGACTGATGAGTCAAAATTGCAATATTTGGCTGTAGCAGAAGGCAGTTTGTTCGCCAAAGGGCTGGAGAGCGATACAAGAATGAGTGTCTGCAGGCAACATTGATGCATGGTGGAGGTTCCTTGCAAGTTTTGGGCTGCATTTATGCAAATGGAGTTAGGGATTTGGTCAGAATTAATGGTCTTATCAATGCTGAGAAGTACAGGCAGATACTTATCCATCATGGAATACCATCAAGGAGGCATCTGATTGGCCCCAAATTTATTCTGCAGCAGGACAACGGCCCCAAACATACAGCCAATGTCATTAAGAGCTATCTTCAGCAAAAAGAAGAACAAGGAGTCCTGGGAGTGATGGTATGGCCCCCACAGAGCCCTGATCTCAACATCATCGTGTCTGGGATTACATGAAGAGACAGAAGCATTTGAGGCTGCCTAAATCCACAGAAGAACTGTGGCTAGTTCTCCAAGATGTTTGGAACAACCTACCTGCCGAGTTCCTTCAAAAACTGTGTGCAGGTATACTTAGAAGAATTGATGCTGTTTTGAAGGCAAAGGGTTGTCACACCAAATATTGATTTGATTTAGATTTTTCTTCTGTTCATTCACTTCTTCTGTTCATGCATTTTGTTAATTGATGAAAATAAATGATTAACATTTCTATTTTTGAAAGCATTCTTATTTTACAGCATTTTTTCACACCTGCCTAAAGCTTTTGCACAGTACTGTATATTTTTGTCTCGCATTGTTCAGTATACCTTTCATATTTTATCCATGGAGATTCCTCAGCACAAGTAGAATGCGATTAGTAAAATTTCCATTCCATTAAATTCTGTTTGATTTAATTATGCCCAGTGGGGAAATTGATTTGCCCTTTTGTGGTATCAGATAAAAAGCCAGCAACCTAAAGACAGACAACAATAATATACAGATCCATTCCTCCTCTGCCTTTTCCATCAGCTACACTTTCTCCAAGGTACAAGACAACAGCGACACCTACTGGAAATTCCAACGTTACAACCTGATTGTGGATTACCATTCACGCCCATCACTGGCACCCCCCTTTATCATTCTGTCCCACCTCCATCTATTCATCAAGAGAAACGTCCGCAAGATCCCCTCTGTCAAGATCCATCATTTTGGTAAGACTAATGAATTTGTGTCCTATGGTGTCATTGATTGAGACAAATGAATAATTAGCTAGTAGAGGGGTAGCCATATGGTTCTGTTTAGCTATTGTAGTTTGTATATAGGTAGTACACAAGTGAGTTTGGAGGGAGTTTGTCGGGGGTAAGTTTTGGCTGTGTTTGTCCTACTGTTACAGGGAGAATAATGGCAATGGTAAGTCTAATGCATTGCATGCCGAGTTTGTGTTGCATTGCATTACCCTTATAATAATAAAATTATCAGATGTCTCTCCCAGGTCCTGATGTGCTGATCAGTTAAAAAATTAAAGCAAAAAACCGCAAGCATCATATTTGTTTTGTCCTATACAAAGATTTGTGACTTGTTTTAGGGTGAGAAATTATGCTTTATTATTCCCCCTCATATTCCTCCTAATTCAAGTCTTCTACAAAATAATTATTTTCCTTAAAGAACTGTGCCACCTTTCCCCCTATTTCTCCTCTCCCTTTTTTCCTTTTGGAGTTTTAACATGGACTATACCTTGTGCTATCTAAGCTGTGTATTTGTCTTGGGTTGCAGTTTGAGTAAGGCTGTCTGAGGGAACATGCCTCACTAACTAGCACCCCCTCCTCTCTGTCAGTGCTGGAGCTAACAGGCAAGCGGGCCAACAGGCTGATGACATGGGAGGGCATTCAGAAAGAGAACCTCCTGACCGACCAGAACAAGAGGCAGCGAGGGAGCGACACAGAGAGACTCAAGCGCACATCTTCCAAGTAGCCTTTTCCGTTCTCCCCACCTGTCTCTCTCCACCTCTGTGGCCCTATACTGCACGTGTGTGTCTATCGAGCTTTGTCTCTCCACCTCTGTGGCCCTATACTGCACGTGTGTGTCTATCGAGCTCTGTCTCTCCACCTCTGTGGCCATATACTGCACGTGTGTGTCTATCGAGCTCTGTCTCTCCACCTCTGTGGCCCTATATTGCACGTGTGTGTCTATCAAGCTCTGTCTCTCTCCACCTCTACCTCCTTCTCCCTCCAGTGTCTCTATTTACCCATGTCTCTACCTCTTCCTTCGTCCAACCTCTATCCTGCTCCGTTTAGTGCATATCAGGTCCAATTAGGGCTTGCTTGTCTTTTACACTGTCTGTGTGCGCTGTTGGACTAGGCATGAGGTGTGTAAGCTGGAGACGCACATTAACAGACACATTAACAGGCAGTGAATGATTGAGTGTTGCTGTGTGTGCACTGTTGTACTGGGAATGAGGTGTATAAGGTGGAGACACATTAACAGACAGTGAATGATTGAGTGTTGCTGTGTGTGCAGGGTGGACGGTGTGCTGAAACAGATGGCTGAAATTCGTGACCATGATCGGCGATTGAGAGCACTGGAATCACAGGTAAAATGAAATTAATCACATTTCCTTTACTCAGTCTGTTCATAGTAAAGCACAACTTTACCAGTGTCATGGGACTCTGATTTCTGTTCTCCTAGTTCTGTTCTATCTAGTATGTTGGGTTCTGTTCCACCTCCAACCCACAGTAACCCGACATACTAGATTCAGTTTTCTTGTGTAAGGGCAACTCCTCCCCCCTTCAGCATGAGTTTATTCTGCAGCTGTCCTCCCAGTCAGCTTAGTGCAGTGGCAGTGTTAATATCTCTCTCTCTCTCTCTCTCTCTCTCTCTCCCCCTCTCTCCCTCTCCCTCCCTCCCTCCCTCCCTCCCTGCAGATGGATTATTGCTGCAGTGCCCTCTCCTGGGTGGTAGAGACATTATCTCAGAGCAAGCCAACACGTCCTCCACCTAAACTCAGAGGTACTGCTATGTGCTGTCACTTTCTGTCCACTTGAAGAATGGGTTTATTTAAAGCTGTCTAATTGAAATTTTGGTCAGCATTTCATAGATTATCATTTAAATTATGCTACAAATTCTCACTTCTTGCATCGAGTAGCATATTTATGATTATCATAGTGCTGTACCTTTTGTCTTTCAGAGCCTCCTCCAAGTTGATCAAAAGAGCAAGACCAAAAGGGTCAGTGAAACGAAGAGGCAGACCCTTTTCACTCCACTACTGAACCTGTTTTTATGGATTTAAATACTTTTACTGCTGCTGATTGTTCTGTTTCCATTTTTACATCAACCATCATTAATCAATTGTTTCCTATCAGTCACTGTTTCCACACAGATCAGGAGTGAGGGTGGGTGAGGGCAAACGGGGAAATGTGTACAAACTTCGGAAGTATTTTGATAAATGACACTTAACTTTGTTGGAGAACTCTAGGGCAACTGTCTGGTGTCAGTTTTATTTAAGAAGTGGTTATGTTATGCAAGTTGTAATTTCTGTGTGTGCGTGCATGTGTGCCTGTGTGTGACTTCCTCCTGTCATCTCTGCCTCTTGAGAGTAAAGGGCACAGTGTGTGGAGGACAATGTTCTGCTTTGGCTTTAACCTTACAAGGATGTGTGCTGCCATGGATTACACTGACCTAGGAGATTAATTGAACAGTGGATCTTACAGAAGCAAACAGAAATCACTCAGAGGAAGAACATCGCCATTCCATCTGAATCGGTTTTTACTTTCTGTTTATGTTGTTGGATCTCATACATGTTCCTGTTTGATGTTTGCGGAATTATTATTTTGACTGTTTATCTTCCAGAAGCAGGCAAAAAAGAAATGTGTTTCTTTAATAAAACTGTTACATTATTGTCAGTGTTTTTTCTTGGCACATTTGGCATTTTCCAGATTTTTCAGTTGTTTATTGCTCCCTTAAATTTCACAAAATAACATTCCATTTAATAATTTGTGAAGCCATTATCAAGAACATTTCATAAGAGATGAGGGGGGAAAAAGTTTCCATAACTGGAAAGGGTTATGAAGCCATTTCTAAGGCTATGGGACTCCACTGAACCGTAATGAGAGCCATTATCTCCCAAGTGGAAGACTTGGAACAGTGGTAAATCTTCCCAGAAGTGGCCTGCCTGCCAAAATTCCTCCAAGGGTGCAGTGACAACTCATTCAGGAAGTCAGGAATGATCCAAGAAGAACATCCAAAGACCTGCAGGACTCTGTAGCCTCAGCTAAATGTCATTGTGCATGACTACAATAAGAGAGTCTTGGCAAAAAAAGGGATTCATGAGAGTAGCAAGGCAGAAACCACTACTAAACTAGGGGTGAATTACAGTCTTTGAATATTCACTATCTACTAGTAGCACACATTCAAGTAGCATGCCCAGTTCCTTTTTTATAATCCCCAAGCCTTTTGGCATAAAGTTCTATGGACAGATGAGTAAAAAGTTTCATCAGTTCCCATTATCTCTAGCACAAAACAAATACAGAATTTCAGAGTAAGAACATGATGCCCAAAGTCAAACATTGTGATAAGGTATGATGGTGTGGGGCTGCTTTGCTGCCTCGGGACCCGGACAAATTGATTGGCATTAATGAAGTAACCATGCATTCTGTCTGGTCAATTGTCCATGAGCTGATGAATTAATGAATGAATTAATTCATGAATGTTTGAACATTTAAGATTTGCTCTTCTGACACATTAATGCAGAAAAAAACCCCATCTACCATACATTTTACCTAATAACGCTAATAATAAAGAAATTATTGTATTGTCCTTTTCCATATTGAATACATCATTAAAACATCCACAGTATAAGTTGCAAAAAGTATTTGAACCCCTAGGCTAATGACTTCAACAAAAGCTAATTGGAGTCAGAAGTTAGCAAACCTGGAGTCCAATCATGTGTGGGTTAGAGCTACCTTCACTTAAAACACTCAAACATTTTGAGCTTGCTATTCACAAGAAGCATCTGCTGATGTGAACCATATCTTGCAAAAGAGATCTCAGAAGAATCGTTGATTTGCATAAAGCTGGAAAGGGTTACAAAGTAATTAATCAGTCCACAGTTAGACAAATTGTCCATAAATGGAGAGGATTTAGTACTTGCCTAGAAGTGGGCGCCCAGCTAAGATGACTGTACAGGAACAACGCAGAATGCTCAATGAGGTCAAAAAAAGAACCCTCGAGTAACGGCTTGAGATAAAGGCTTGAAGGAATCATTGGAACTAGTTATCGGAACTAACATCTCTGTACATGAGTCTACTATATGCAAAATATTGAAAGGGCATGGTGTCCATGGCAGGAGGCCACAGAGGAAGCGACTCTCCAAAAATGCATTGCTGTGTGAGTTTGCCAAAGAGCACCTTCACACTCCACAATGGTACTGGGGAAAATGTTTTGTGGACTGATGAAACTAAGGTTGAATTGTTTCGGAAGAACATGCCGCACTACATATGGCAGAAAAACAATGCTTTGTGGCTGCTTTGCTACCTCTGGGCCTGGACAGCTTGCAATTACAGAGGGGAAAATTAATAACCAAGATTATCAAGTTATTCTCCAGGATAATGTCAGGGTGGCTGTCCTCCAGCTGAAACTCAGTAGAAGTTGGGTGATATAGCAGGACAATGAGCCTAAACATTGAAGTAAATATACTACAGAATGGGTTCAAAAAAAGAAAATGCCACTTTAGGAATGTTCCAGTCAGAGCCCAAACAATAACCCAATACAGATGCTGTAGAATGACCTCCAGAGCTGTTCACACCAGTCATCCTAAGAATGTGTCTGAGCTGAAGCAATTCTGTAAGGAAGAATGGTTCAAAATTCCTCCTGAACATTGTGCAGGTCTGATCCTCAGCTATTGGAAGTGTTTGTTTGAGATTATTGCTGAGGTTCAACCAGTTATTAAATCCAAGGCTTCACTTACGTTTTCCATCAGCACTGTGAATGTTGAATGGGTGTGTTCAATAAAGCAACCTGGTCAACAAGACATGACAGATTATAATTGATTGTGTGTTTTTAGCTTCAGTATATTGTGTTTTTCTATATTTCTAAACTTATATTAAGCTCAGATCACATTTTATGACCAAATAATGCAGAAAACCAGGCATCTGAGCATATTTTGGGCCCCTGCGTCCTGCCTCCTCAAATTTCAACCACACATTGGTTTTAGCCATATTTCATCTGGTCACTTTCTCTCATTCCCACAAATCTGAAAACTACTCACTTGTTCAAAGTCAATTTCAAGGTAGCGCAATAGTTTGACAGAGATTTACTGAAATGAGCCTTTGTCCCCAGAGACAGTAAAGACCAGGGAAGGGGCAAATGACACCACAGAAAGTAAATATGAGAGTAGAGAATTAAGACAAAGGGACAAACAAAATGCTGGTTTTGCAAGAGAGGGGATGGAGAGGAGGATTTAGAAAAGCAAATGTTGGAGGCTAATGCAGACAGAACCAAAGATGGAAGGGATCTACTTCTTGATACATGAGAAAAGGCTGAAAGGGAACGAGGGGCTGTGATAAAGCATGTGACACACAGTTCTACTGGCAGGCAGACCAAATGAAGGTCACATTGTCACACACTGAGGGGGACAGAGGGGCTTTTAATAGAGTTCCTGCCCACCTGCCCAATCCACAACTCACACACTCAGCTATTTTGGCAATGTGTTGGTGGGGGTTGGCTGCAGAAAGGTTGAGTGTTAATGCTAGACTGCCTGAGGACAGTACTACATGTACTCATGTCTGTGCCACTGTGAAATGCCATTGTTTCTATCTAGGCCATTTGTGTACATATTCACCTTGTTTTCGCAATTATGTATGTGTTTGTGACTGTTCTTTTGGCTATTGCTACTGCTGCAGGGGTTATAAGTAGTTAACTTACTTGAAGACAATATGTGATCATTCTTCCATAATAGTTAATAATAGTTATATAATATTTTCATAATTTTAAGAGAGTGAGTAGTCATAAGACAACTGATCCTTTTCAATGCATGACCTTCCAGCATGAGCGAGAAAAGTCCAACTTGCAATTATGTGGTCCGGGAATGTCCATATGTGGCAGTCCCGGTTGCAAACTGACGGTTTGATTGATTCCTGGCCAAATGTTGGGGATTAGGAGCACATTTATGCACGTGTGAGGGTGTGTCTGAATATGTGTACTCACCCATATTCACATATCTACAGTATGAACACTTATTCTGGCATGCTTGTAGCCCTCCTTCCAGAATTCTTCTCCACCACTGAAATACTCAGAAATGACCATGTCCTCAGTATGTCCAACCTGTGTCTCTCTAGTTAAACCTGAACATTTATTGATGGCAGAATTTCTCCATTTGGTCTCTCTCTCTCTCTCTCTCCCTCTCTCTCTCTCTCTCTCTCTCTCTCTCCCTCTCTCTCTGTCTATTCTCTTTTTCCACACCCAACTGAGTTCAGAACATCATAAGCATAGTCTTTACACATGTGCTGTTGTCAGTCACCAAAACTACCCCCACATCTCATCTTACCCCCCTTTCTCCTGTTCACTGTCTGTCTCATTTTAGTCAGGTCCGAGTCTCGTCACTGGGCTGAACTGTATAGTCTTATCTTTTTGGTGAATGAATGAACTACTGCATAGTGGAACAAGAAGAAATATATTTTTCTGATTACAGTTCCCACTTTCTGAAAAGAAGAGGAATATTTTGTGGGAGCAAGTGTCAAAAGCCTGGAAATTGGATTACGCATATTTAAAAAAAAGGGGGAAATATATACACATGCTAAATATATGTTTTATTTTTATGTTTTCTGGGTCTTTAGATAAAACAACAGCTCGCAAGTGTTGCTGAATTTGTTCTTGTGGATTTACTGGAGTTCTGAGGGATTTTAACCTTCTTTCCCCTTCTCTTTGTTTATCTGCCCACACTTTGGTGTGATATGGCCTCCTTCAAAACCTGGCAGATAGGGCTGACGCTCATTCTCCTGTGTTCCATCCAAACCCCCTTTACTCCAGTGGTCAGAGCTCAGGAGGAAGCTCACACTGAAGACCACCTGGAAAACAAAGCTCACGAGAGTAAGGAGCCAACAGGTGGAGAGCTTGAAGGGGATAATAATTATGAAAATGATGATGTTGGTGATGATGGTGATTTTTGGGAAAGCATAGAAGGAGCTAATCATGACGATTATGATGGGGATGACAATGGTGATGATGAGGATGATGTTGATGGTATTGACACAGAGAGTGAAGAGGAAGTCATCAGTGATGATGATCATGATGGGGAGAGTAAAGATGAAACAGTCACTGATGAGTATGACAACAATGATGACGATGATGATGAAAATACCAACAATGGCAGTGACACCAATGAGGATACTGAAGAGGAAGGTGATGGTGATGATAATGATAATGATGATGATGGTAATGATGACAGAGGAGATGATGATGATGGGGATGGTGATGATGAGGAAGAAGATCATGATACAAAATATGACAATGAAACTGATGATGGTGACGACAAGGATAATGACAGCAAAGATGATGATGATGAAGAAAGAGAAGATACTGATGATGATGATGATGATGATGATGCTGATAATGTAGATGATGTTAGACAGGAGGATGATGATGTTGACGACACAGAGGAGGAAGATGGACCTGATTCAATGGATGGTCATGATGAAGATGATGGTGAAAGTGATAAGGAGGATGATGATAGTAAAGATGATCAGGATGCTTCTGCTGCTGCTGATGATGCTAGCGATGAGGATAATGATACTGATGATAGCAAAGAGGATGAACAAGGTAATTAAAGAATGTCTTATTTGAATGAAGAATATCTATTTCACCACATTTGCCCATGAGGCTACTCCTTTTCATCTCTCCTTGTATCTTTCTCTATCTGCTCTGAACTTCAGAACAGAACAGAAAAGGGTGCTTGGCTACTGTGCCTAGATCTGTGTAAATGCATGTGTGCCCATTATTGTCCTTGCTAAATTATATGAAATACAAATTAATGATCCTGTTGGCAATCTGTTGTGTAATGATAAAAAATATAAAAAATGTGTTACTGTTGCATAAACGTTCAGAAATAGTCTTATTGCTTGAACCCATACATGTGAGAAAATATTGCTCTCCTGTATGTGTATCACATATATATTGTGATTTTGTATAGTATAGTACTTCAGTTGCTTCCATGATACACTTGGAATATCCTGTCTGTATCAAAGGAATTATTTGAAACATTAATGTTTCATTTTCATCTGAAATTAAGCTGTTATTTTATTGTGGCCCTTTACTCAGCCTGGCCCAAAACAGTCTTTAGAAATGTGCTCAGATTCATGGGCTAGCAATAGTATGTGTGTAACTGCTGTGCTTTTCATCTGATATTGTCAGAAAGACAATAGAAAAACAAGATGAGCATTATTTTGTTTTTCAGATCCCGATGCAGATGCTGAAGATCATGTCGATGAAGTAGGCAGTGGTGATGAACACCACCGTGCTGGATCCCTCTGCAGCTACTGTTCCTTCTGTGAGGTAAATGCTTGATATCACTTGGCCATTGCCCACTTCACTCAGTGTACATCCCTCCATATTTCTCTAGATGTAAAAATAATTACCTTCTCTCTCTCAGCACTGTGATGCATGTGAAATGTGCCCTTGTCAGGAGGGAGACATGTCAGAACACTGTAAACACTGTGAGGTGAGTCTCTTTTTGTTACTGTAAAGTAACAACAACTTCACCACATATATGAACATAATCCAGCATGAGAGAATTGCATGATGTGAAAGTTAACATTTAAACAGAACTGTAGTTCATATTATGCAGCTGACATGGTAGCTTTTGCCATATTATGCAGCTGACATGGTAGCTTCTGCCATATTTACATGCTTTATTACACAACAGGCTATATGTATCTTTACTGGGTATGCACTTTGCATTATGTTGTTCGTCGCTCTGGATAAGAGCGTCTGCCAAATGCCATTAATGTAATGTATCTTATAAATGAACTAAAAGCAATGTGTTGTCTTCTTGTCCACAGTATGTATATGACCACAGTAAATGTGTGCAAACATTTCAGTGGAGAGCAGGGTGCAAGTTGTGTTGTGTAGGTCCTCACTTTGACTATCTTTTTCTAGATGTGCAATGTCTGCTACATCTGTCCTGTGCTATGCGATACGGTTTGCAGTCCAGGTGAGAGAATTAAATAAAACTATTTCATTTAGGAGTTTAATATTAAAATATTATTTTGGCATGGAACAGTGGGATAACAAATGGATAAAAAAATTCCCAGACCTTAAACTGACCAAACATTTTTTTTCAGGTGGCTTTGTTGATGTACTAACAGGATCACTCTACCAGTAAGACACCCCTATGCTACTGAATACAGTTTATATACAGTGAGCACAATGTTTGGGACCAAGACATATTTTTTCTGGATTTGGCTCTGTATTTATGGGTACTTATATACTTTGGTTTCACCATGTAGAAATTGCAGCACTTTTTATACATAGCCCCTCTTTTTAGGGCACTATAATGTTTGGGACATATTAATGTTATGTAAATAAAACTGTGTAAATTCTGTGACCCATAGACATCACCAGGTGCTGAATATCTTCACTGGTGCTACTCTGTCAGGCCTGTACTGCAGCTATCTTCAGCTCCAGTTTGTTTTGGGGGCTAGTTGACTTTGAATTCATATAAAGAGTGATGTATTTTACACTTGATGTATTTTAGGTAATACCATTTAATAAAAGCTGAGAATCTGAAGAGCTGAGAAACTTTTAACTACATGTGAATTGTTTGATTACAAATCTAAAAAGCAAAAAAAAAGGAAAAAAGAAAAACATGTTTTTGTCCCAAACATTATGGAGCTCTCTGTATATCTTGTGAGTTTAGCATAGTATTCTCTATTCACTGAATGCAGGCATTGATTCATGAAAATAAAAAGTTAAAGCAATATTTGAAAACACGTTTTGGTTAGATCTGTTGCAAAGAACTCTTTCCTTTCTTTCCTCCTACAGGACAATAGCTGACATCTTTGAATAGCCTGGATACCACTCCATCGCCACCATGTGGCAAAGGCAAGAACTGCACCAAGGGGAAATTTGTTGTTAGACTACTTTATCATTACTAGCTATATTGTTTATTCTTTTATTTTTCTGTTACTTTTTGACATGATTACATCACACATACATATTGAAAAATAAAATACTATTAAAATATCTGAAGCAGTCATTTATTTTTGTTTTTTTTAAAGTTTAAAAGCAAGTTTCAAGAACAAAACGATGTGGTTAGGAATATTTAAACTATATTGCTGCATGGCAGAATAAAAATGAGATAAATAACAAAATAATGTTTGCACATCTATCCTTTATTTTGCTGTGTCTCAGGCAGTGTTCAGATGCAGTAATCCTTCCAAATTGATCACATGATACAATGACTTCATATATCGATATACACTGGTTATATTGAACTTGTAAAATATAGGCATACCATTTATAGTGTCCTGTAAATCTTGGTTTTGTTCATTAGAAAACATTAAGCATAAGTTGATTGTATCATGTAATTAAGAAGGGCTATCAACTATCCTGCTAAACGTGTTTGGCCTACTCACAGCTTGGAATGCAGCTGGTTGTGGTCCCCACACGCCCGTGCTTATTTGTTTGGGTCAGCAAGGAAGGGTTTCAACTTGTATGGTTGATTGGATACCTGCACCTTCATGTGTGCAAGCTACAGTATAGTCTACCAAAGCAAAGCGGCACGTCTTAGCTGGTTAACTGAAAAATTAAAAGGTGGCAGTTAGCAGCAGGTGCTTCAGAGCATGTGTGCTAGTAAGTGCTGTCCAAAATGGATGACATTGCAAAACTGTTGCATCTACAATTTGGCATTCCTAATGCGAAGGCAAAGAGGAACGGGGATGGAAAAAATAAGAAACTACAAAACACAGAAGGTATTTCCTGATGATACACATAATATAATACAACTACCAATGGAAGTGATTTCAGTTAAGGTAGGGCTGACTGTTAACACTTACTATAATCTGGGCCATACGATACAACAAAATACATTTTACCTGAACAATGCAATAATTTGTGTCACACTCTATGGTCACACTTGGCAAAGGCTCAATTCATAGCACTGCAGTGTTCAGCTATCAAAGATGAGTTATTAAATGCACAGAGTAAATGCAAAACATCGGCATAAAACTTTTAACATGTATACTAATCTGATAATTATGTGATGGAACGGATTATTACAAAATTAAAAACATCAGATACATAATACATAAGATTCTTACGCGTTTTAAGAAGTTTAAATCTTTGCTTCTGAATTCACATTGTTCGGATATAATTTCTTTGTGGTTTTGTTTAGTTAACAGTTAACCGACATATTATTCATAAAACGGAACCCTTAATCATAGCTTCATGGTAACAGAAGACCTAGAAAGGTGACGGACCACTATCCAATCACGCTAAGAGGAAATGTAACGTTATAGCTACAGCTGCTATAATCCAGCTATCTGAATTTAGAAAAATATAACTGGACGAATTGGCAAGCTAACGTCATAGTATACAAAGGTAACCATTAATCTAAAGTTGTGAAAGATTCAGTTAAAACTATAGAGGCAAATGAGTTCATTGATAAACTCCGAAGAAATTAAAGGGAAAAAAGTATTGTTCGTTGAGAGCTCCAGACAGAATACACAGAGGGCTTCAGTTTAGGGATCTTGACCTGCATTAGTGGTTTGCAAGCATGCTAGAAAACCAGGTGACTGGTATTATAACGTTAGTACAGCTAACACAGTGCTAAATGAAAACGACGACAAATTAGCGACACAATTAATTGATTTCATACACTCATATGGTCGCCCTGTAATTATGCGATCGAGAATAGCTTTTATCTAGCTAGCGACCTAACGCTAGCTATTTTACTTTGCTAATAGCTAACGGTAGCTAGCGTCAGTTTTCAAAAAAATTTCACAAAACCTTCACCCATAACTTAGAGCTGTCTGGGAAGCTTGATGTCTTTAGCAGCCTAGCTACATGTGTAACTAAAATATGTTTCAAATACCTCAATTTCTATTGTTTCTATTATAATCTTTCTGTAACTAGCTAGCTAGCTCATCTGTCAGTCCAGAATTGTTTACACTAATTACTTAAACTAAATTGTTTAGGTTTAGCTAGCTTGATGTATGATTCTATAGCAACGGTTTTAACTGCGTGACACTCCTGATTAATATTCAGTGTTTGCTGTGGTTATCCTCATTGTCCTGTACGGTGGAACAGTTGAGTAATTAGTACTTGTTATGTAAGTTTTAATAATGCATTTTCTGTCTAACAGTGGGAGCGTGTATTGAAGAAAATTATTCTGGAATATTAGGAAAAAATGGAACTGGTTCACATCAAAGAAGAACCTTTTGAATATGAATTGGGATTGGGAGTAGAAAAACTATTTGAAGGAAACTCCAAACTGGGTTCTGTTGAAAGAAATCAGGAAAGCAGCGTATTAGAATTCCAGAAAAGAAACAGGCTTGGATTTCAGTCCAGACCAAGAGTTGGCTTTACAAGGAAAAGATTGCTCCGTTTATCAAAGCATTTGGATGAAGAGGAACCAAGAGGAATTGTGCAGAATAGTAAAATGTGCCAAAAGAATTATGTCACATTCATTAAAAGTAGATGCCATGATGAGAATATCCAAGGTCCTTGTAAGAGCGGTAGTGCTTTACTGAGCAAAGATACTGATTGTGATGTTGGCATTAACAAGCGCACCAACACCACCATTGTGAAAGAGAAAGTTAAACAAAAATCTGATATAAACATAACTTGCAAAGATTCTAAAAGCATCTCTGACCATAAGGTTAACTGCGACCAAAGTGATCATTTGAACTCTGGTGGTGAAATTAACCATTCAGGTGGTAACAGTCCCATTAACTGTGAGAACCTAAACCCAGAACTAAATACAGAAACTGCTCTGGAGATTGTAGTTAATCCTGCATTTGACAGCTCACAGATCATTGCAGTCAAAATAAAAGAGGAAGAATATAATAGTGGATTTGAAGCGGAGGAACAAACGGGAGAGGAAATGTCTAGGAACAAAAATGAAGAAATCGCTATTCTCCCCACCGTCCCCAAATATGGGCGAAGAGACAAGATCTATCCATGTTTAGTTTGTGGTAAAGTTTTTGACAGATCTTATAATTTGAAGCAGCACAGTAGGGTCCACACAGGTGAGAAGCCATACAGTTGTCCACTCTGTCTTAAAACATTCACCCAGTTAGGATCTCTTAATAAACACAAGCATAGCCACAGTGGTGACAAACCATTTCTTTGTGCCATCTGTCTTAAGACCTTTGCCAATTCCTACAGTTTCAAACGACACCAGCAATTACATGCTGGAGAGCGACCATGCTTCCTGTGCACCATCTGTGGGAAGAGTGTCAGTACAGAGGGAAGTCTAAAAAAGCACCAGAGAACCCATACTGGTGAGAAATTGTACTGTTGTACGTGGTGTGATATGACATTCAGTCAATCAGGGGACCACAAAAAACACCAGCAGATACATGCAAGAGGGGGGCTGTATCACTGCATTGAGTGCAAAAAGACTTTCAGTCAGGAAGAAAACATGAAATCACACCTGTGTGTTTTGCCCCCTGGACAATATTCCCAATGTGGTGAGCACTTTTATACTGGTAATACTTTGAAAGGTCATCCTAAGGATCACTGTGGACAGCCAGTGAGAGGGAAGAGGTAAGAATGGAGATTGTGTACAGTGTATGTGATGTGAAGCTGATTACCTTGGCTACCCTTTCTATAGAAAAATAGTGTTCTCAAAATAGTATTTCATGGCACTGGAATTGTGAGGGCATAGCCACTCAAGGTACAGTCCCTTGAGATATGTTTGGTTCTTAAAGTCTGCATGCCTTAACACTTTTTTTGTATGTTCAATCTAAACAGTAAGGCACGTGAAAACTTGGACGGGGACTTGGGAAACGACTCACCATTCGCAGTTTTGTCCATCCAAATTAAAGAAGAAGATATGGGAGCAGAGGAAGAACTGTTTGAAACTGAAAAGTCAGATTTTGATGAGGCTGGAAAACATACTAGAGCTCTAATGCCTGCTTCAGAAAAGCCTCAAAATAACTTTTTTGGAAAATTACAAACCTGTCAGACACAGTCTGTGTGTACTGAAATAGAGTGGCTAACTCCTCAAACTCAGTATCCATCAGTATCAAAATGCAAATCACCAAAACATAGTCACAGTACTGATTCACTGCCTCTGAGGTCACACTCCCCACCCTTAGACAAGCCCTATATTGATATCCCCAACTCTATGCGTCTTTCCCCTGTCAGGCCTACCTCCAGCTCACAACCTAACTCAACTTCCCTCTGCTTCAAACAGAGGTCTTCCCCTGATATGCCCCTTTCCCCGGTGCATGGTTGTCAGTCACCTTCCCCTTCTTCTAACAAACTCTTAACTTCTTCCCTCTGCTCGCCTGATAAAATACACACACCCTCCTCATTTCCCACTACAGCTGTAACTCCTCTCTCTACAATGGTCAGGTCCTTCCCCCAGCCTTCCTCACACCCCCCAAAGCCGCACCCTTGCCCGTCGTGTCACAAATCTTTTTCCTGTGTGAAAAACCTGCGCAAACACCAGAGAATCCACTCTGGACGCGGAGTGTTTACCTGTCCCACATGTCCACTCAGTTTCCTGGCTGAGGGCAACCTCGTAACACACATGAGGGTACACACGGGTGAACGTCCTTTCTTGTGTAAAAATTGCCCAAAAACATTTATGAGGAAGTCTGACTTAAAAACACACTCAAAACTGCACTCTGGTCAGAACCTTTTCACATGCTCTTACTGTGCTAAGTTCTATACTTCTAATAATGACTTGAAAAGGCATTTGCTGGTTCACACTGGGGAAAAGCCATACAGCTGCCCGTGCTGCTCTAAGAGATTTAGACAGTGGGGTCATGTAAAGGTACACATGCGTGTCCACACAGGAGAGAGACCTTACTGCTGTTCACAATGTGGAAAGAGCTTCAGCACTGGCTCCAGCCTAAAACTCCACCAGCGCATTCATACAGGAGAGAAACCCTATTGCTGTACTCAGTGTAGCCGACTTTTCACCAGACTTTCTCACCTGAGATTGCATCTGCATACGCATACAAAGTGGGAAGGAAGGAACAATGGAACATCTGTGACTGCACCATTAGTGGAAAAGGAGTGACTCATTTAAATAAAAATCTATTCCACTGTTGGATGCAATGTATTTTAAGGACTGAAGTCTATGTTGGGGTAGGCACATTCTGTCCAAAGACTGCATTTTCTGTCAGCAGTCACTTGAGAGCTAGTAGCAAGAGACTCTTTTGTCTCTTCATAACCTTGGGGAACCACAGGCCTGACTTTTGATATATCCCTTACAGCACAGGTGTCAAACTCCAGTCCTGGAGGGCCGTAGTGTCTGCTGGTTTTTGGGGTGTTCTGGGTTCATTCAAGTCATTGATTGGTTAAAGTATCCACCCGCCTTGTTCCCAAGGCCTTAATTTGCCTTAATTGGCAGCTGATTGAAAGGAAACCACAAAAAACCGCAGACACTGCGGCCCCCTGGGGATTCAGTTTGACACCCCTGCCTTACAGTGTGTTTTAGTATACTCTACTGTAGTGAGCCATACTTGCACTACGTTGTAATGTTGAATCCTACTATAGCTAGTTTTATTAATGGTTTGTCTCCATACACAATCAGAAGTTAAGAACTGAGTGGTTTTAGGAATGGGTGATATGCCTTTTTCTGAATAAACTGAAAGAATGAACAAAACATTGAAACAAAGTGTAATTGTTGTGCTGTGCTATGCATGATAAACTGCTGTGGAAATGTCATGGGATGATGAAAAGAAAGAAAGAAAAGTTTCTAAGCCTTTGCACTTGCGCTGCGTTGACCCTGAAGCAAGATTTCTATTTAGTGTCTGTGTTCTATCCAAGTTTTGTACAGTATAATAAGATTGGTTAAGTGCCCTGATGCATGCATCTGTGCTTGCCCTATGTATGCATCTGTGATTGCATTTGGGTCATTCTGTGAAAAATCAACCACAGGTGTGGGGGGTGACCACTCCAATTTTGCTCATACTTTGTGTGAATGTTCTTTGTACACTCAGTGAGCACTTTATTTGGTATTTTTCTAGACTTCTACTGCTGTATCCTGTCCACTTAAGAGTTATTATGCGTTGTGTGTTCAGAGATGCTCTCCTGCATGTGACTATTGTAATGTGTGGTTATTTGCGTTACTGTCACCTTCCTGTCAGCTTTGACTAGTCTGGCCATTCTCCTCTGACGTTTCTCATTAACAACGTGTTTCTGTCTACAGAACTACTGCTCACTGGATTTTTTCGTTTTTTTTTTTTTGCACCATTCATTGCAAACTAGAGACCAGTGTGCATGAAAATCTTAGGAGATCAGCGGTTTCTGAGATACTCAAACCAATTCTTTATTAACCACTTTATTAGGTAGACCTGTACAGTAAACTTCTTAATGCAAATATGTAATCAGCCAATCAGGAAGAGGTGCAGCTGTTTTTGAGACTAAATGTCAGAATGGGGAAGAAATGTGATCTAAGTGACTTTTACCATGGAATGATTGTTGGTGCCAGACAGGGTGGTTTGAGTATCGGAAATAGCTGATCTCCTGGGAAACAAAAAACTTCCAGTGAATAGCAGTTCTGTGGGCGGAAACACCTTGTTAATGAGAGAGGTCCGAGGAGAATGGCTGGACTGGTCAAAGACAGGAAGGTGACCATAATGCAAATAACCACACAATACAACAGTGGTATGTGGAAGAGCATCTCTGAAGACTTAAGTAAAAAAAAAGGTCTAATAAAGTGCTCACTGAATGTATTGGTACTAGCTGTCTCCTGTACTATTTGTCTAGTATAAAATAGACATTGGTTTGCAGATGAATAGGTTGTGATTGCACATGATGTTTGGAAGCTGGATGGACATACCTATCAGCTTTCTGGTCTGCAATAGACATAAAAGGGATAAATGTTCCACAATGCCTCATTCACACAATGCAGAATAATGAATTGGACAAGCTCCAAGGAGTTCCTGCATACAGCCAGGGATATGAATACTGGGGCATGTTTTCCCTAGTGGTGCATTTTAAATTTAGTTGAGCTTTCTTAATGGTATGCCTGCATGAGGACATACAGTACAGATACTGAGCAGTGTGTTTACCTTTCCACGCTTGGTGGGCTTGTTTCACAGGAAGCAATGTTACATACAGTGGTATTGGTAATGTTACTGTGACATCAAGTTCACCATAAGGTATTGGATACTTATGTTGGCTGCATAACTGAGATGTAACATTGCCTGAGATCAAAGCTCTGACCATGCCATATTTTGTCAAATGAATGTTTTGCAACAATCCAAAAGCTATTTGTATTGTCTTGTTTGAAATTGTGTGACATCACAGCTATTTTAACTGGATAGGTAAACAAAAGACAGGGTGTGTTTCTACAGAATAGCGCCTTGCAGGTATTGTATGCTCCTGGGATTTTTTTTTTCTTTTTTTTTTACATTTCAGTTCCGCTTGCGTGAACCCGGCCCTCCAAACCTACTCTGGGTGATAGAAATGTCTCAAAATGCAGTTATTGCAATGTCTCAAATGTCTCAAAATGCAATTATTCTGATGCAATGTGGTGATTGCCAATACATTACCAAATGGGGGAAGATATTTTAAGTTAAAAATTAGGTTCACATCCACAGTCAAGACAGTATTTCTGCCCTAGGTGTTGCACCTTTTTTTGTTATATATTTTCCGTTTGTTCAAACAGAATGAACACCACTTGTCAAAACAACTTGCGCAACTCATTACTGAAGAATGGCTGATGTACTTCCCTCCACCCTTCTTATGGTGACGAACCACAGAATCTAAAAAACCGTAAACGTAGTAATGTTGACCGCCTGCATTGCAATGGAAGGTGAGAACACAATGCTGGAATCTGGGTACCTCATCACATTGGAATCAGATCAGTACTCCTGGACACTATGGTACTCTGATGTCAAGTATTATACCAACACATTTTTCTCGTGGAGAATGTCAAGTTCAGGATGATTGCTGATTCAGTTCAAAGACAAGGTTGTGATGTTACGACCTTGGAAGGAGACATGAGCTCATAGTGGGTAACTGGGTGAGGTGGAGTCTCAGTAGAATAATAAATGCAGGAGAACACAAGTAATGGCAGACCCATGTGGTTTTGAGGGGCTGTGGTTGCTCAGCACTAGCATACACATTCACCCACCAGATGGCACACTGAATCCAGAGCCAATTTAAATGTTTGGTAATATAACCATTGACTGTAGTGTCTAGTACAATGAAAACAATACTGCAGTACAATAAAAATGTAAATTTATAATAACGGAACAAAATGAGACAATTGTCTAAATGCAGTTTGCATACCGTGTAATAGGCCAGTTATAACTAAAATAGGTTACAATAATAAATGACTGGTAGTTCCTAGCACACTTAGGGCCTGTTTTACTAAGACCTTTAGCACATGCAACGCTAATAACCAACGATAGGTGCTGAACAAATATGTCCATGACCACTCAGTCATGTTATTGGTTTTATGTATTCTAAAAGGTTTGCATATGCTAAAGATTTGAGTAAATCGGGCCCTAAGGCATGATGTCATGTCTGGTATGCCATATACTTTTTTATCACACTTATATAATTTATATCAGTAGTTATAATTGGAACAGTAAATTGTCACATTAAAAAATAAATGGCAATGATAACGAGAAAATACAATGTCTTTATTAGAATGTGAATGATGAAATTACGTCAGCCATTGTCATTCCAAAAAAGCAATGATCCTTTGGTATTTTGATTTAAATAGTGGAATTTACCCTTTGACCTACTGGTTTCTTATTCATTGTAATTCCTTTCCATGTAGAGAATGTAGATTTAAAAAGAAATAACATTCTTCTCTTTCCTCTGTCTCTCTAATATAGAAAATGTAAACTTTTTCACTTTGTCTTATTTATAAAAGGTCTTATCTACAATCTCTCCCACCAACAAATCCTTGAAAATTTCTATCTATCTTCAATAATTCTGAAGGTATGGCTGGTTTTAAAATACCCCTGTCGAAAACTGTGTTCATGACAGTATAAATACCACCCTAAACCCAGTTCTCATCATAGCTGAAGTGGTACTGTGGAATGCTTGGTAAATTATGGTAAACAACGGCATATAACGAAAGTATTAATATGGCAGAAATTTATATTTACAGAATACTGTTTTGGGGCAAGTGCATCATGTAAGAAAAAAATGTGGTATTCCAAAAGAAAAATACATCACATGAAATTATACAATAAGATATAAAATTCAGACAGAATTATAATATGCCTCGTTGAAAATATATGGAATATTGACAGTCTACGTACATTGTAGTGTGAAGCAAAGTTTAGTTAAAGGTACAATAGTTAATTTTGGTCTCCTAACGGTCAAGAGAGGAATTGCAATCACAGACAACCTGAAAGCACAACAATGTTTATGCTTCCCACAGTCCATGAATATAATGCGAAATATAAATCGTTATTATACAGTTCAGTGTTCTCGTGCACTGTTTTGCACTGACAGTGACAAACGCAACAGAGCCTGCCGTCTTTTCGTAGTGTTCTAGTAAAAAAATGTTCGCTGAGCAGGTGACTTTATGAGATCTTGACTTTGGTGTGCTACACAA
The DNA here is from genome assembly GCF_963514075.1 of Conger conger. Classification (NCBI taxonomy): domain Eukaryota; kingdom Metazoa; phylum Chordata; class Actinopteri; order Anguilliformes; family Congridae; genus Conger; species Conger conger. The sequence continues at coordinate 50,562,581 of NC_083761.1, read as the reverse complement.
CACTATTTATTGTGTTCACTTTAGCTAACCAAATATATTGTGAGCAAGCAAGTTATTTGGCTGCGTAACTTGCTGGCTATATAACTAAGATATGATAACCTACCACAAACGATGCAACTGCAACTTACAGTTTGAGAGAAATAAAGGTTGACGGATGATTGAACACGTAAAGAGACAAAAGGAATGTGTAGCTGCCCAAATTGCACTCCAGCCAAGCGATCACTGAAAGTCTGTATACTATTGCTTATCTAGTTAGTAAACAATACCAGTTCACTATAACAAGTAAATGAGCTATTACTAGTTAGCTTCCTGAATGTACAAATATCCACCTGAAGCACACTTGTGCAATCGCTACTATGTTCCTATTGCCTATATTTTGTCGTAAGTGGATATTTGTAAATTCTTCAAGCTAACTATAGCTAATTTGCTTGTTGCTACCGAAAAAAACCCCCAGCATTTTTTTATAACTAGATATGTACTCTTCGCTTGGCTGTGGGAGTTAGAACCATGTTTCAACCAATGAGCTTTAATTGTTGTACAGCTGTACAATGTTTTGATACATTTGACGGCCCGACAAATGTACACTTTAAAACCTGAATTTAAGGACTATAAACACAGGCAGAGGGTGAGTCAACATGTCAGTGAGCCTTTTTCAACGATAGGAAGGGATTTACAATGGTCTTGCGACAATGTTTCAACACAAAAATCCTACCTATTGTACCTTTAAGAATGAATGAAGAATTATTTTACAAAGTAGTGAGGTTCATTGCAAGTATCTTCTGCTTTCTTATATAATTCTCATAATATTGTAGGAACTGAAGTCAATTTAGATGCTTTCCTACAATCATTATCACAGCCATGCAAAAATGTCTCAAGTTATGGTATTATGTAACAGTAACAATTATTTATAAAATCTCAGCTTAATGTTTACCATAATTTACAATCACTCTAATACTCGTTTTCAGCAGGAAACTCATAAACTTTGCACCCTACCCTTCCAGCCCTCCAAAAATTATAAACCAATTCCCTGCCCAAGCCCTCAGGTGACATCAGAGCTCATCATGTTTCTTAGTGAGGTCCTCTCCATAATTGGTTGCTTGGCTTCCAACAAACATGTTCCAGTTTTCCAAAATCTCCTTCTTGGTAAGTCTTTCATCCTGCTCAGCCAATCATAGAACAAACAAGAGCATTGAGATCACAAAAGCATTTATAGAGAGAGAGAAAGAGAGAGAAAGATAAATGTAGGTCATTAGAAAAATGATCAATCAAAACCAATTAATCAGTCACAGCAAAAGTTTTAAGCTACTTTCTTGTTATTAACTATGGCAACTGTAAATACACAACTTAGTCAAATGAAGTTCTGATCATATCCAATATATTTCATGTGACATGCCATGCAATTATCTCTCTTAAACATTACATATCACAAGCCCTGTGCTTTCAGTGAGTACAATACAGTTGTATTTCAGGCTCCCGTCACCTAAATAATGATACATTCTTCAAGAATTACCTGTTCAGCACTCACAATCACCTCAGTGCTTTACTTGAATCATCTCAATTAATCATTTAATTATTAATTACAGTTCCCTCCAAAAGTATTGGAACAAGAATTGACCTTGCTGTTCCAATACTTTTGGAGGGGACTGTACATGTTGATGTGCACTGATAATGGCATATTCAGTGGAAAAACACTGCTTATGTGATGTTTTTAAGGATTGACATTGTGAATTTGCCGTTTGTGGTAATACCTTATACCCACATTTTGCTGTCTAACATATATAGTTACTCTTCACATTTCTTAGATTACACCAGGCTCATTATGACTGGACTTCCTTTGACTTCCCCAAAATGACCTTGTTCTTCAACTATGGCAGCTACCACAGACATTTTTTTTGAAGATTTTTATTGAACTTCAGGTTACCCTATCCAGTTGCTGGAAGTGCAAGGCCCAACATGGGACATTAAGACATTATGCAGAATGGTTAGTTGGCTTCTTTATCAAAACTTTTGGCTTGGGAGATACCAACCATGCTGATGAATCTCATTTTGTATTGTAATCTCATACCAGTGAGTGTTGCTTCACTGGTATGACGTTATGAGTTACATGGGTGAATTAAGTGAAAAGGTAAGTGTACCTTGTCTGTGTCTGTCTCGTGAATGAGATGTTTCGCTTCATTGTCCGCATGGTCAATCTCTCCTGGGAGGATCCACTGACTCACCTCAGCAGCATCTAGGGACCCATCCTGACAAAAATAATGGTGTTGTGACAACTACCTCTGTTCCCTGCTACGTCACACAGATACATCCCTTTATGTCTTTTCACTTCTTTCTCAGCATGCTGCATTTGTGGCAACATTGAATGTTATATGAATGGGTATCTTGCGTTACCAAGAGTGAATTCAACTGGCCCTAGGAACGCAGTGGCTATAAACTATTTACTATTGTAATAAGTAAGGATTCAAAAACAATTAAAAAAGATTTCCATTCTTCCTTCCTTTCTATAATGAAAACCTACTAAACTGAAAAATGCAGCAACGTATTAAATTAAAATTTATGCTGAAGGTGTTATAACACAAGATGAGCATATTATAATATACAGTAGCATGGTGACAGTGTAGAAAAATGATTTGGGACTTGGCCTTGTAACTATACAATCCTAAACCCAGCCCTGAAGTGGGCTTTATTCCCAGGTGCTGTTGTGACCTTGTGCAAGGTACTTAACCTCAAATTGCTCCTGTAAAATATCCAGCTGTATAAATGGTCTATATTACAGGACAAAATGTCAGCTGTGCAAACTGCTGTGGACATAAACAGCTTAATTTATACATTTATAAAAAATTTTCATACTTATTTTTATTACTGCACTTTTGTATACAAATCAGAAATACCTTGTTTACATCTCTGAACTCTACAAAATGCTTTTTCTCAGTTTGAACCCAGTCTGGTTCACTCTCCCCATTCTCTGGAGCGTACATGTCACCTAAAAGAAATGAAAATAATTTTTTTATAGCAAATTAAGAAATTGCATATTTTCATCAACCTGTAGATATAGGACAGAAAGCAAGAGTAATGTGTCTTGCCTATATATTCTTGCACGTCAATCAGCCCATCGCCATTCTTGTCAATGTCCTCTATTGTCTCCTGTAGAGGAAAATGCACTATTTTTTATTAAAACATTTTCATTTATTCTCTCACTGGCATTGGTTTGCATATATTATGCCAGTGAAATTGAACTGTGAAGTCCAGTCAGGTTATCTACATGACCAACATCATCACTTTCTTTTACTCACCGCCACCACAACTTTCTTCATGTGATCAAACTCTTCTGGATGCAAGAAGGCTGTAAACTCCTCCTTGGTTGCTATGCCATCACCATTGACATCGGCACCTTTAAATCTCTTTTCATCCCTGGCCAACATGGCCTTGTAGCTGGCCTTGTCATCAACGTCATCAAACTCTTCATCTGAAAAATGGTCATACTGTTAATGTGAATTTCTAAAATTACACTGAAGGTAAATGGATTCATTTAACTGTACACACTCTTTCACACTAATTTTGGGAACTCTTTGCTCCCTTCTGTCCAGTGGAACTGTTCTCCGTTACATCCACATACTCACTCAAGTAATAGCCATAGGTTGTGTTCTTGTACTCTTCCCAGGCGACCAGTCCATCCTTGTTGAGGTCATACTCATTCCAGTGCTTGTTCACATTCTCCTCGATGTATCTCCTCTGTCTGTGTTTGATCCAATAGTGTAGCTCTCCATGGTTGATGTAACCATCACCATTTGTGTCGATGCGATGCACTATTTTCCTTCCAGAGAACAGAGGAATAAGATTAAATGGACCATGCATGGAATTTACAGTGCATACAGGGCTGTTAGGGGAACAGGAAAATAAAATATGTCATACAGTATATATGTCTACTGTATATTTGGATAAAGTTATCCAATTATGATGATTATTATTTTTATCGTAGTGTATCGTGGTATACAATTTGAGGCATAGTGCACTATGGTAACAGAAGAACAGAGCAATTTTACCCCAGCCTCTCTTTGCTCTCCTCAGGACTCAGCTGATCAAAGGTCTTTGCGTCCTCTTTCCCAAGAAAAGCCTCATGGTCATACTGGTAGCCCTGTTTGTCATCATGTGCGTGGTCACTCAGGTCACCGTGGCGATGCACACGCTTCTCTTGTGTGGGCACGGCAACAGTCAGAGCCAGACAGATTGGCACTGTCCATAGTAACTGCATCAGCACCATCGTTGCTCTTCTGCAAAAGTAGCACACAGCAGTACTGCACTGTATATCACAGTGATGTATGACTACCATTCAATTAAATGGATGATCAATTTTTCGAATATTATGGTTTCCAATAGTACAGAGTTACATTGCGAGAGCTGTAAAGAAAACTCTCAATCAACCGTTTGCGCTAGCTGGGTAATTTGCTAATCTCGTTGTAGATCTTATTGTAGCGTTTTAATAAGCTACTGTCACTTTGTGAACATGATGAGCCACCCTAAATTATATTAGCTAGCAAGCCCTCAGTGTAATCGTTTAAACTTAATTTTATAATTTCACTGAAATTATGACATACAGACAACTCGGTGCTACACATAGACTCACATAGACTCACTCACTAATGTGTATGTGTATCTCAGTTGCTGAAAAAATAATTACAATCATTTTATTTTGATTACAATCATTTCGAGGTGTGAGGACAATCAAGGTTGTAGGCCTACAATTAAGTCCTGGGTTTCTGTGTTTTACGAATTAATCAAAGATTATAGTCAAGATATAACATTCCGTTTCCCTATCCAAGTAAAACTAAGAACAGCTTACATTTTTACCCGTTATGTTTCTGTGATTTATCTCTGTATAGATAAAAAGTGTACCTCGTTATTTGTTACAGCGATCAGCATCCATAAAACAATTCGATACAATCAGTCGGTAAACTTTCATTATTTTCTTTATCGCAGAAGGCAAAAGCAAAACTTTAACTGCTGTAAAAACTTTATCAGTAACATGTAAACACCCATTAGACCTGTGGGTAATGTCTAACAATTAAAGCAATTGTTTGTTCGGAATGTATACGTTAAACTTATTTACTCTATTTATAATAATAAAAAATAATAATAAAAACTGCTTACCTGTTTTTCTTCTGAAAAACTTCTTCATGCTGAGCTGGCAACGCGTTCTTTTTAAATTGTACTGTAGGGAAGGCGGTCCCATCGCTTTCCTTAACCAATAGAAAACAGTGTACGAGATATTATAGCCGAAGGACTGTAAAGAAGGGGGCTGCGCTGAGCAAGACACGATTTTCGATTGGTTTTGAAACGCCACGTTGACACGCGGACGAGCAGGGAGCGACGCCATCCCTGGGGCGCGCATGAAACAATCTAGAAAATAGAAACAGTACATTTTGGTTATGCTTAGGCCAGATTAATGATAATGCTTACTCACTCAGTCGTGTGACAGTTTTGCAGTCGTGTGTTTGTCTCTAAAATCTTTGGTAAACAAGAAAAACTATGTTAATTTAGCTCAAATATATATTCACAAGAGGAAATGGCCTTAGATAAACTGTTCTAACAATAGCTGCAGACAATGATAAATCATTACTGCATATGCCTTCTACATAACTACAGTGCAAAAAGTTAGTTTAATAATTTAATAGCTGTGTTATTGTTCAAATGCAGTTGCTTTCTGAAGAGAAACAGGTTTTCAAAGTAAATGATTTGTTTCCTAGATAAAAATGTCATGCCTACAATAAAGCTACAGAAAGTGCCTATAAAGGAACAAATGCTTGTCAATGGGGCGGTACCCTATAGCTACGTAAAATTGTGCCCCTAGCCAGCAATATAAATTCAATGAGCACTTTATTAGATATTTATTAGGCTTATTTTTTTTACTTCTACTGCTGTAGCCTATCCACTTAGAGTTATGACACATTGTGCGTTCAGAGATGCTCTCCTGCATACCACTGTTGTAATGTGTGGTTATTTGCATTACTGTCACCTTCCTGTCAGCTTTCACCAGTCTGGCCATTCTCCTCTGACGTCTCACATTAACATTTCTGTCTGCAAAACTACTGCTCACTGGAGTTTTTTTTCTTCCTTTTTTCAGTTTTTTGCCCCATTCTTTGCAAACTCTAGAGACCAGTGTGTGTGAAAATCCCAGGAGATTAGCAGTTTCTGAGATTCCACGGTCAAAATAAGTAGGTGTAATAAAGTAAAAATCCTAATAAAGTGCTCGATGAGTGTATCAGTAATTTATATCTTCTTTGCTTGGAAAAAGTACTCATTTGAAAGAGAACATTACTGTACTTTCAGGGTACATTTGGGAAATGTGATCCTTGAAGAACATAAATGGAGAGGATAATAGATTTTATCTATCATATTCCAATAGGAAGTAAAGGCTATAGTAGAATAAAGTAGACTGTACAGTCAGTTATTACTATTGGAGTTATTAATCACTCAACTCATAGGCACAGCACAGTATTATAGAAAGCCAACAGATAATTTTAAACAAACATGAACAGACATGTTAAATAAAGAGGTTGTGCTATATAGAACAGTATTTTCGTAAACCTTTTACACTGCCAAAGAAGCATGAAAATAAATATTGAAAATGCATTATATTTCACTCTAGCATATGTATCATATCAAAATCAAACATTTATAAATGAAAAAAACCAAATTCCTGTCAGGCTTCAGGACGAAGGATCAAATGCTTACTCAGGGATAAGGTGACAAAATGGAATGCTTTAATAGATACAGGCAGATAAGGCAGGCAGTGGTCGAACTCCAGCAAATGGGTATTACAAGGGTAATCGGGCACATAATTGTAATCCCAGGCAAATGTCCAGAAATGAGAACCAGACAGGTAAACGGGATGGGGAAGCAGGGGCTAGAACAAAACAGAGAACAAGCAACCACAAGAACTGAGTAGACGAACTAGCCAGGAACAGAGCAGGTAAAAAATGCACCGACAAATTAACTCAACAATGAACAGGTGTCATGGCTGGGAAACAGAAAACAAGAAACAGGTGAAACTAATGACTGACTGAAAGAACTATGAAAAAAGAGAGGACATGAAACATTACACATTACACATTACACTTTACATTAATGGCATGTGGCAGATGCTCTTATCCAGAGCAATGTACAGTTGATTAGACTAAGCAGGGTTAAGGGCCTTGCTCAAGGCTTTGTGGATCTTATTGTGGCTACACCAGGGATCAAACCACCAACCTTGCGGGTCCCAGTAATGTACCTTAATCACTACGCTACAAGCCACCCACACAGGGCAAGAAACAGAAAATGAAAAACTGGAGAGCATGGAGTGAAAACACAGAAAACACCTAGAAAAAGGAAAAACAATTGGAAAAGGACATGGACATGACACTTCATGATAATGAAATTGTAATTGGAAATATTATGATTAATTATTGAAATAGAATTATAATACATTGATGCAGTTAATACAGTTCATATGAAACAGTATAATAGGCAGGGTATCAGAGAAAAGGCCACTTCTGAAACTGGCAAACAAGAAGAAAAGGTTAAAATGGGCAAAAAAAACACAAAGATTGGAACCCAGAACCTTTGCAGTGATGACTTATCTCATTCCAAGCCTTGATCAGGAACGTTCAGTACACACATGTGCAGGAGAAGGCAGGCACATTTGTGACACCTACAGTCCCCTCCAAAAGCATTGGAACAGCGAGGCCAATTCCTTTGTTTTTACAATACACTGAATACATTTGGGGTTCAGATAAAAAGATGAACATGAGTCAAAAGTTCAGAATTTCAGCTTTTATTTCCTGTTATTTACACCTAGATGTGTTAAACTACATAGAATATAGCACCTTTGGTATCAGACCACCTAATTTGTAGGTGAGCAAAAGTATTAGAGTAACAGAGAGTATTTAAGTAAATGAAAATGCATAACACTTAATATTTGGTAGCATATTCCTGGCTTGCAATAACTGCACCAAGCCTGCAATCCATTGACATCAGCAAACTGTTGCATTCTTCTTTTGTGATGGTTTTCCAGGCCTGTACTGCAGCATCTTTCAGTTGTTATTTGTTTCAGGGTTTTTTCCCTTCAATCTCCTCTCCAGGAGGTGAAATACATGCTCACTTGGGTTCAAGCCTGGTGATTGACTTCATCCTGCTCCTACCATCATGACTTACATCATCAATAAAGATTAGTGAGCCTACTTTTCAGGATAAAAAATGTTCTATAGTTCAGAAAGAAAATGCAGTATTTTACACATCATGAGATCCATAATATCATTTAGTATCCATATGTCCTTTTGGAATCTCTAGATCTAAAACTGCCTGGATAAACAGTGGTGTGAAAAAGTGTTTGCCCCCTTCCTGATTTCTTATTTTTTTGCATGTTTGTCACACTTAAATGTTTCAGATCATCAAACAAATTTAAATATTATTCAAAGACAACACAAGTAAACACAAAATGCAGTTTTTAAATGAAGGTTTTTATTATTAAGGGAGAAAAAAAATCCAAACCTACATGGCCCTGTGTGAAAAAGTGATTGCCCCCTCTGTTAAAACATAACTTAACTGTGGTTTATCAAACCTGAGTTCAATTTCTCTCGCCACACCCAGGCCTGATTACTGCCACACCTGTTCTCAATCAAGAAATCACTTAAATAGGACCTGCCTGACAAAGTGAAGTAGACCAAATGATCCTCAAAAGCTAGACATCATGCCGAGATCTAAAGAAATTCTGGAACAAATGAGAAAGAAAGTAATTGAGATCTATCAGTCTGGAAAAGGTTATAAAGCCATTTCTAAAGCTTTGGGACTCCAGCGAACCACAGTGAGAACCATTATCCACAAATGGCGAAAACATGGAACAGTGGTGAACCTTCCCAGGAGTGGCCGGCCGACCAAAATTACCCCAAGAGCGCAGCGATGACTCATCCAAGAGGTCACAAAAGACCCCACAACAACATCCAAAGAACTGCAGGCCTCACTTGCCTCAGTTAAGGTCAGTGTTCATGACTCCACCATAAGAAAGAGACTGGGCAAAAATGGCCTGCATGACAGAGTTCCAAGACGAAAACCACTGCTGAGCAAAAAGAACATTACGGCTCGTCTCAATTTTGCCAGAAAACATCTTGATGATCCCCAAGACTTTTGGGAAAATACTCTGTAGTCTGACAAGACAAAAGTTGAACTTTTTGGAAGGTGTGTGTCCTGTTTTGCTGCTTCAGGACCTGGAAGACTTGCTGTGATAAATGGAACCATGAATTCTGCTGTCTACCAAAAAATCCTGAAGGAGAATGTCCGGCCATCTGTTCGTGACCTCAAGCTGAAACAAAGTTGGGTTCTGCAGCAGGACAATGATCCAAAACACACCAGCAAGTCCACCTCTGAATGGCTGAAGAAAAACAAAATGAAGACTTTGGAGTGGCCTAGTCAAAGTCCTGACCTGAATCCTATTGAGATGCTGTGGCATGACCTTAAAAAGGCGGTTCATGCTCGAAAACCCTCCAATGTGGCTGAATTACAAGAATTCTGCAAAGATGAGTGGGCCAAAATTCCTCCACAGCGCTGTAAGAGACTCATTGCAAGTTATCGCAAACGCTTGATTGTAGTTGTTGCTGCTAAGGGTGGCCCAAGTTATTAGGTTTAGGGGGCAATCACTTTTTCACACAGGGCCATGTAGGTTTGGATTTTATTTCTCCCTTAATAATAAAAACCTTCATTTAAAAACTGCATTTTGTGTTTACTTGTGTTGTCTTTGAATAATATTTAAATTAGTTTGATCTGAAACATTTAAGTGTGACAAACATGCAAAAAAATAAGAAATCAGGAAGGGGGCAAACACCTTTTCACACGACTGTAGATTAGAAAAAAACAATGCAGAATGCTCATTTTAAGTGAAAATTTGAAAAGGGATTTGTCCAGTGACTTGGCTCCATTGTGTTCCTAAATGCACCAGCCACACTGCAGAATCTTTTCAGTGAGGAAAAAAAGCTTTCACTCTATTTGAGCTTCTGTAACTTTGTTTTAGTAAAATTTGGAGTAATTCTGACTCTTGGAAAACAAACGCCAAAGGGTTACCTTTTGGAAGAGACCAGGATTATGCCTGTAGTCAAAAGGGTTCACGAATTGTAACCATTTTATTTTGGGCAGTGGCATATAGAGTGCTTCTGGGAAATATGTTTGCTATTTTCCAATGTGAACTGTCTTGATCATGTGTTGATATTAGCTGGTCATAAAATATTGAGCGCCATTTGGCTGCCTAGTGTCTAGTTAGCTGCCTAAAAGCCCTTGAAGCAAAAGTGGGCTGCAGAAAAGAGAGGATAAAAAAGGACCAGGAGGAAAAGGCAGCAATCTACCTAAACTGGATGGCTTTTTGAAAAAATTATCACTCAACTGCTACCCTGTTCCCAGTAGCAGTTGCCCATCGCAATCACTGCACCCGGCGGTGGCAAAACCTAACAGGTTGGATAGCAAGATAGATATTACATTAGCCTACTGTACTATTTTTCAGGTGACAATTTGGCTACAAGCTGTGGCCGAAACAGCTACTAATACATTGTCCTGAAACTGTATGTACGATTTACTCAACATTCTGCCTCCTGCCTACCTGAATACAGACCGTGTCTGAAACGGTAATTGAGTAGAGGAGAGAATAAAGTGCAGTCCTGTGTTGAGCTGACCTTGTGATATAGCCAACATTAGCACACATGTCAGTTTGAGGCAAGTTGTCTAAATGAGTTTGGGGCAAGTATAAATTCACAGTCACACATCATCAAAATCATTGTGTAATCAGAAACTTGGTTTCTTATAATAATACTAATGTTATTGTAAATGGATTATTATATAGTCGTAGGCAAAAAATGTGGCGAAAAAGGTCTTTTACAATGAATGTAACTCCATGACCTCTAAAGTATCCAACTGCAGTGGCTATTATGTCTGATGTTAACAACCATGGGTTCCTCCATACAGTTGTCCAAGGCTTTCAGAATGAAGATGGTTCTTTTACACCAAGAAGGAGAAGGCTACAAAAAACTCTCAACGTTTCAAATGGCCTATTTCCACTATCCATTATTTGAAAATGGAAGATAAATGTAACAGTTGAAGTCAAGGCAAGCTCTGGAAGAAAATAGTTCAGATAGAATGGCCTAAGACCTGCTAAAAAATGCTCAGAAGAACCTACACATCACTGCAAAAGAGCTGCAGAAAAGAGTAGCGGGCACCGGTCTAGCTGTTCACAGGACAACAATACAACATGGTTTAATGAAGACCTACATTGCAGAGTTGCCAGAAAGCAGCCTTTCCTATGACCTCAACACAAAATTAAGCTTCTGAAGCATGCAAAAGAAAACATTGAGAGGCCTGAAGCCTTTTGGAACCGTTGGACCGAGAAAACCAAGAATGAACTTTTTGGCCACCACCAAAAAGGTATGTTTGAAGAAAAAGGGGTGAAGCCTTTGTAGAGAAGGAACAGCTTGCCAACTGTGAAGCATGGAAGTGGATCCATTATGCTTTGTGTGGCAGCTGGGGGTACAGGAAATATTGTGTGGGTGGAAGGAAGAATGGATTCCACTAAATATTAAGAAATTCTAGAGGCTAATGTTCAAAGGCCAGTTCAGACATTGAAGTTGAAGAGAGGCGGGGTATTCCAGCAAGACAATAATCCAAAGCATACCTCAAAAAATCAACCATGAATTACCTCCAGGAAAGATGGATCAAGGTTTTGGAATGGCCACCACAGTCCCCAGACTTGAATATTTTTGAAAATCTGGAGACTTCTCAAACATGCCTTACATAAAAGGAGGCTGAAGAATATTTGAGAGGTGTTTTGCCAGGAAGAATCCGGAAAAATACCAAAAATGAGGATTGAAAGACTCTAGACTTCTGCTCTCATCGCTGTCTGGGATGGGTGTCACAGGGTCTGCACTTGCTGGGTTTTCCTCCTACCTCTCTGGTCATTCCTACCAGGTGACATGGAGGGGCTCAGTCTCTGACCCTCACCCCCTACAAACTGGAGTCCCGCAGGGCTCAGTTCTTGGTCCTCTCCTCTTCTCGCTATACACCATATCTCTTGGTTCTGTTATCTCTTCCCATGGCTTTTCTTACCACTCTTACGCCGATGACGCCCAACTCTTTATTTCCTTCCTCCCCGATACCCAGGTCACCACACAGATCTCTGCCTGCTTGGCTAATATCTCTGCGTGGATGACTTCCCACCACCTGAAGCTTCTCTACATCCCTGCTGTAGTCCTCTCCGACAATCGACCTCTCACTCACTGTTCAGGACTTTGTAGTTTCCTCCTCCCGTACGGCAAAGAATCTTGGGGTGACTCTTGATAACTGCCTCACCCTGGCTCCACAAGTATCCTCCACTGCCAGAACCTGCAGGTTCTTTCTCTACAATATACGCTGTATCCGTCATATCCTGACGGAGAAAGCCACCCAGCTCCTAGTCCAGGTGCTCATCATTTCCCGCCTGGATTACTGCAACTCCCTCCTAGCCGGTCTCCCAGCTTGTGCCATCAAGCCCGTCCAGCTGGTCCAGAATGCTGCAGCCCGCCTGATCACCAGTCAACCCAGATCGGCTCATGTCACCCCGCTCCTCATTGGCCTCCACTGGCTTCCTATTGCCGCACGCATCCGATTCAAGGCCCTAGTGTTGGCATTTCAGGCTGCTAAGGGGACTGCCCCACCTTATATACAATCCTTAATCACTCCCTACCCTACGGAGTGGTCCCAGCTAGACCACTCCGGTCTGCCAGCTCTGGTCGCCTTATGGTTCCCTCCCTACGAGCACCTGGCGGTCGAGCTGCACGTTCACGCCTGTTTTCCGCTCTGAGAATCCCTCCCCCTATTTCAAAACACACCTTTTACCTTAGTCCTCCCTCCTGATTTCCCCAGCCCCCCTTTCTGATATCCCTATCCCTTGTCTAACCCCCTCAAAAAAAAAGAAAAAAAAAAGAATTGCACTTATGATGACTATATGTTTAGAACAACACTTCATGTGTATTTTACTAGCTATGGATGTGATGCTTTAACTTGTGGAAGAACCTCGCTTTGGATTAAAAGTGTCTGCTAAATGACTCAAATGTAAATGTAGACTCTTAGTTCTTACTGACAGGGTTCCCAATCTTTTGCACAGGGCACTTTTCCTTTTTTTATTATTTGAAAAAATTTAAATAAAAAGTAATCTTGCTTTAAAATTTGAAGAAAAATGTTTCATGTTTAACTTTGTACCATTTAGAGGTCAGGTTCGCTTCTGTTCACCAAGATATTAATTGTAAAAGGCTTTTTGACCAGGGGTGCCCACATATTTGCATACGACTATACATATAGTTTAGATCAACAGACATATCCCTGGACTACAAAAGACAGACTTTTAGTGAGTCTGACTATCAAATTGATGCTTGTACCCAAGGCCAGGAAATGTATATGTGCCAGAACTGTGAATCTGAATCTGAAGAGTTAGGTTAGTCAGCTATGCAGTACAGTAGACTACAACTGCCACATGCCACAGTGTTCATGGTAGTGATTACTGATAGTAATGGGGGGGTAAAAGGGCCTGTTCTGCAGATTGCAGATTGTCACAGAGGTTCATTGCTGACAATAACATGGATACCAGTGGGGCAAAGCACCTCCCAAATCCAACCCCGCTGGTCCTTTGATGAAGTGAAATAAATAAATAAAATAAATGAAAAAATAATCTATATTCACAACGACTTCGTTTAACGACTTATTTGTTTAAAAATCCAAACTGAGGCACACCGTCTAACTGTAGACTTAACTGTCTATAACTCTGTATTGAAATAAAATATAAACAGGTAATGCAAAATATGTACTTGAGAATACGTTCTTTAATTTGGTATGACATTTATTCCATTTTGATGTATTGTCCCTAAGAAATGTCAGAAAGAGTGAAAAGTGTGACAATATGCCCCGCTCTCTCCTACATATTTTGAGGAATACAGTTGTTAGGAGGCTGTTTCAGACACCACATGATCACAGGATCTTCGGGTGTGGTAGGGCCCAATGTGAGATCTTTTCATGGGGCCCAAAATCCCTGGTGTCACCCTTGAGGACATACAGTACACAAGTTTTACATTAGTGCTTCTAAAACTCAGATGGATTCTACAACTTTTATGTTTTCTGTCATGCTATCCATTGCTATATGTCCACAATAGTATACTTTTAACCCTGTCTTTATAATGAAGTAAAATTGCACAGTTTTTGAATTCTCTTGATTATGAATTAAAAATACTGCAGGTCTAAGATAGTATATATGATTCTGCAATCCGATAACGGCATTTATTTTCAAACGTTCACTTACCAAAACAATATAGACTGCAGTACATTCTATTTGTCTTTTTTCAGAATACATTGTTATGTATGGTCTGGGTTAAATAACTGTAGTCACCACTGACAGGAAACATATGCCATTTCTGCTACAACTTCCCATGTTGTTTCTCCCTGTTTAACCCTTCCCAACTTCTTTCATTGTTCCCTCTGTCTGTTCATTTATTTTTCTCAGACATCACATTTATTTGCATGCTGAAATATCTCCTCACCCCAATCACTGTACCCCACTTCAGTATCCATTTTCCTACCTCTCTTTTTCCTTTTAATGCCCCCCCCCACTCTCTCTCTCTCTCTCTGGCTCTTCCTTTGCCTCAGGCTCTGTGTCTAGTTTCACAGAGCAATTGAAGGTGACAGGGGCAGAGAGAGAGAGGGAGAGAGGGAGGGATGGAGGGAGGACGCGTCAGTGTCGCCTGGGGCTACACAACAGTGGAGAAAGTGAGGGAGAGATAGAGGGAGCAGGAAGGAAAGACAAAGAAGGGGAGGGGGAGAATTCAGAAGTTCTTTGTTAACTTGGAATAAAAAGAGAATGGACAGGGGTAAGACAGAGAGAGAGAGAGAGAGAGAGAGAGAGAGAGAGAATTAGCGAAGTAGAGATTTAAAAAGTAATGGAGATAACTGTATTGATAAAGGATTTTTAAATGTAATATGCTGACATTAATATTGCCCCCTCCCAGTTCTCTGTTAATGTTAATATGTTGAGATACAAAATATTTTCAGTTAGTATGCTTATATGCCCCTCCCTCACTGTTTTGTTTTTATTTTGATGAAAATTTGTCCCGGCATTGTCGCTATGGTGACCACACTTCCTCTCCCCCTCCCTCAGCCCAGTCCCCCCTCCAGCACTAAAAAGGGAGGGAGAGAGAGAGGGTGACAGGAATGAACTAACAAGAGACTTGAAAAAAAATTGTGCCCTAAAGCAACACGACTCGCTGCAAAGATATACACACGCACACACAGAAGTACACGCACACAGCAACACACATACACTCAGAGACAGAGACACATGCATGGAACGCAAAGACACTCATACCTCCATCTACTAAGGTACTCCCACAATAACCTCACAAGGCACTATACACTGTACAGGAGAGTCACAGGTAAAGACACTTAGACAAACTCTGATAGGAAAATCAGAGAGGGAGATGTACAAATACACTCACAAATAGCCACATACTGCAGGCAAACTCATGCTCATAAGGGCAAACAAATAATTACACTCATTGTATACACAGTGTTTCTTTTTCCTGTCTCCCCTTCTCCCACTCCTCTGCTTTTCCTTTCTCTCACTCTGTTGTTTGTCACTTCTGCCTCTCCTCTCAGGCAATCCTCTGAAGGAAGTGACAGAGAGAGAGAGCAGGAGTGGGAGAGAGAGAGAGGGAGCGTAGCATCTTGTCAACCGGAAATAAAACAAGTTGGCACCCTCCTCCCCCCATCTCTCCCTCACATTTCCCTGTCCCCCTTTTTCTCTTAGACTCTACAGAGATATATTTATACCCCTCTTCCTCTAGTCTCTGATTGTATCTCCGCTATACAAACCTATGTGCTGTCATCACTTTCCCAAGCGCGCTTGAATCTGTTTCAGAAACACTTTTATTGATATCCTGTCATTTGTATTGAAAAAGGCATAGTATATATTTCATGTTGTGTTTGCCATGTTTGATTATGGCACAGTACCACATAACCTCTCAATTATTTATTATGCCTCTCCACACAGAAGTACAGTGCGTACAAAATTTTACATTTTAAATAAGCCCAACAAACAAGCCACACGGCACGGTCCTTCGTTTTGATTACAAGTGTGTAAGGGTAAAAATGCACAAAAAAATATTTTCCAAGTGCTCTAATGTACAATCATATAAATTAAATATGTTGAACTGAAATGTCTGAACAGAACAGCCATTACCTTACTCATTTAAGCAAAGTATTCTTCCATATCATAATATTGGTGAGACAGTATGTAATATCTTCATATAACAGTGCGATGTCATGTCCTACATGGCCATATATTGTATATACATTTTATGATATTGAAGAATCAACCCTGTCCTCCTTACACACATGATCTATGTGTTATTGCACTCTGAACACTGAGGCCATGTGGATCTCTTCTTTCCTCCTGAACAGTTGTATTCCTCAGAAAACCTTTACCTCTCCCTCAAAAGAGGATTCCATTTCTGATTTTTTTTTTTTGGCATGTCAGGGGTTCTTGGCTCTTCCAAGCTAATCCAATATAATATGTAAATGTAGCATTAGAAATGTGTCATTGAAGTGGAGAAAAACATAACAGGGAAAAATGAAATGCCACACAGAAGTATGTTGTTTGATATATTGTTATACATGGTCTCTTATCCATTCACCAAGAGTGTGAATGTATATAGATAATGAATTAAAATGAACCTGCTAATAAAACTATAATTTATAATTAATTCTCTCTATATCCCACATAACTCCTGGCTTTGTCTTAAAAATATTAGTATTAGATCAAAACACAAAAATGAAAAAAAGGGATTATGACATTTACAGGAAAGACTGTAATCCCTAGGAATATATGACAACCAAAATATTATTTAAGTTATATGAAACATTCACACCAGTGAATCAAAACAACTGTAGTAAAATGAATGGGTCTCTTCTCCTCATTCTACTCTTCTTTCTCCCCCTTTCTGCACATGTCCAATATTCTTCTTTATGAATGATCATACCTCCATTTTACCTCCATAGCTCCATTTGGCCCATTCCCCCAAATATGTTCTCTCTTTTTCTCTACCCTGTGCCTATCCCTCTTTTTTGTCCACTCCTTCCCTCTCTCACTTCACCTCCCCTTTCTCTGGCATTAAGTTCAAACTTGACACTGACATTGACTCACTGTGTCATCCCTCTCTCCCTCTCTCTCCCTCCCTCACCCTCTCTCTCTATCCATCGCTTCGAGGACAAGAGTGCCTGCAGATGCATTTCTCTCTAGCCCTCCCTTTCTCTCTTTCGCCCTGTCTAACTTCCTCTATCTCCCTCCCTCTCTCTCTTTCTCTCTCTCCCTCTCTCTGTCCCTTTTTGCACACATACAGACCATTGTCAACAAAGGGAGGAGAAGAGAAGGGATAGGGGGAATGAGGGAAGGTTATAATACAGAAGAAGAGAGAAAGAAGAGTTGTCTTTTTGTTGTTTTTCTGTCATAGATTTCATTTCCCATCAGTTGGTGAGTTTCCATTTTTAAAACATTTGAAATATTTGGGGGGGTGGAGAGAAACATAAACAGTTAAAGAGACATGGACAAAATACATAAATATTAATGTAAAATAATAAAAGGACAATAAAAGAAAGTGAAAAAAATATGTACTGCATAGAAAAGGACTAGTGTTTGACCTTTGTCAATCACTACATAACATTGAGCTTTTATATTTTAGATTATGGATTTATATGGTACCTTACATAAAGTAGTGCATACAATGTTATTCATTTATCTATCTAACTGTATGTATTGTACCTGTCAAAATGTGTTCATGTTGACTGAATTTAAAATATATTCACTGTGTTTGCACAAACATTATTCTTCTCTGTGCTACTGTCATGCAATGACAATCAGTCATTGGATATATCCAAATTAATTTGGTGTGTAACACCAGCCATGTCCATACACACAAACTAAAATTTAATTATTTTTAAATTTCTTTGCAGCTTTTTGACCTGTTCTTGGGGAAAGAGGGAGGTCAGGGGGCAAGAGAGTGGAAAGGGTCAGGGTAAGGTACTACATTTTTGGGGGTGGGGTTAAAATATAATGTATGATAAACTAACCATGTTGAATCTACAAAGTGGATCAAACTGGACTGGGCCAAACAACTGGTACCATCAGCCAAATGCAGTGCCACAACAACATAGCACAGGTAAGCTACCTCGACAAATGCAAAGGATGACGAGCATTGTTGCATCAAAAATATATGTTCTTTATAAATGATGCAGGTGAGAGACATTATCAGTCAGATGCTCATCTTATTAACGGAAAAACCTCTTTGCCCTTTTCTCTTATTGGAGCTCTCTAATTGGTTATCTGCTGTGATTTATTATACTGGTTAGTACTATGCAGTGTTTGAGTCTGAATGCCCTATGTTTCCATGCCCTCTCTCGCCTTCTTCCGCAGGGTCAGTGCTTAAGGCTCCAAAGAGCTCACACTGTGCACATTTTTTATCTTCTCAGTGTTGGTTGAAACGATGTGCGGTGAATAAATACGTTTCATTATTGCACAGTATGAATCATGCAACCTGCTTGCCTCTCTATCACAGTGTCAGAAGGATGTGTGGTGGATGTGGATGGTGGGATGGGTGGAGGAGTGGGAGTTCAGGGAGAGAGGGATGAGGGGGACGAGTCTCAGCTCCGGCTGCAGCTGAAGAGGAAGCTGCAGAGAAACAGAACCAGTTTCACTCAGGAACAGATTGAGGCCCTGGAGAAAGGTCAGTCCTGTGTTGCCCCGATTATGCTTCGTAAAGAAATGTCACTGGTGACTGCTGCTAGCGCTCCCTGTTTGCTTCCGTCATCATGCGTCAGCGTTGCAATTCAGTTATCGCATTATTGCATTTTTGCATTTCAGTTATGAAAAGCAGGTGCTTTTTAATCCACAGCACTAATGTGTTTAAGGACACGAATGTGGTCATAACATTTCTTAATGCATATTGAATACGTTAGATTCTTCGTTGCACTTCATTGTACATCGCTCTGGACAAGAGCGCCTGCTAAATGCCTGTAATGTAATGTAATCTAATATGCAGAAACAGTCAACCATTTGATCAGGGCAGGAGGCCCTGGATCATTAGTTGAATAGCCATGCAATAGTGTACGTATCAATGCTAGGTTAAGATGGCAGCTACCTCCTCTCCTGCCTTTGTCACAGTGCATTTTTTCAGATATGACCTAGAAATGCATTACACCTGAAAGAGCTTTCCCTTGCCCTCTCTTTATGTAAACAAGCACTTGAAATAATTGTCTTCTGTAATGCTGCTTTGAAAGAGAAACAAGTAATTAGATGCCGAGACCCTGTTCAATGACCCTGTGCTGTTTTCGTATATAGTGCACTGAGAGCAATGTCTCTGTTTCTCAGAATTTGAGAGGACCCATTACCCAGATGTCTTTGCAAGAGAGAGACTGGCAGCCAAGATTGATCTTCCAGAGGCACGGATTCAGGTAGGCAATTGTAGTCTTCTGCGGATATGTCAATGACTACTTTCTGCAGAAGACTTCATGAACAGAACTACAGAGGCTACGCTGCAAGATATAAACCACTAGTTAGTCACAAAAAACAGGATGGCCATGTTACAGTCTGTTAAGAAGTACCTAAAATGGCCTACAGCAATGTGTGGAGGCCAAAGGGAACTGCCAAAGATCCAAAATATACCACCTTATCTGTGAAATATGGTGGTATGGGTGTTATGGTTTGGGCATGTTATGGTACTGGTTCCCTGGTCTTCACTAATGATGTAACTGCAGATAGCAACAGCAGAATTAATTCTGAAGTGTACAGAAGCATCTTATCTGCTGAAGTTCAACCAAATGCCACAAACTCATTGGATGACACTTCATCCTACAGCAAGACAATGATCCCACACATACTGCTAAAGCTTTTTCAAAGCCAAAAACAGGAAATGTCTTGACTGGCCAAGTCTGTCACCCGATCTGAATCCAATTGAATATGCTTTTCATATGCTGAAGAGAAAACGTCTACTGGCAACTGGCCCCAAAATGAACTGAAGATGGCTGCAGTACACCTGAAAAGATGCTCAGCATCTGGTGATGTCAATGGGTTATAGACTTCAAGCATACATTGCATCCAGAGGATGACAAAGTACTAAACAAAGTACATTTCAATTAATGTACATAGAATTATGTCCCAAACATCATGATGCTCTGAAACGGGAGCTATATATTCAAAATGCTGTAATTTCTACACGGTGAAAATACCCTTTAATAAAAACTGATAATCTGCAGTGAATTTCATGTTAATTGTTTGATTACAAAAAAAAATTGCGGAGTATATTTCCAAATCAAGAAAAATCATGTCTTTGTCCCAGATGTCACTCACCTCTTTGCAATTAATTTATAGGTGTGGTTCTCCAATCGGAGAGCTAAATGGAGGAGGGAGGAAAAGCTGCGTAACCAGAGAAGGTCTGGGGGTGGGACATCCTGTTCCCAGGCACATGCCCCCCTGAGCACTTCCTTCAACCCAGCTGTCTATCACCATCAACATGGCAACAGCTCAGGTCTGTATTTATTTCAGATTGCGTGAATACACCACATCATTATGATCCCAATTAACATTAGTATAATAGCCATAAACAAGGGGTGTATTCACTGAATTATGTTCATGGGGGGCTATATTGTATTAGTACCATACTGTCTCCTGTGCATTAGTTTAGTATTAATATAATTTCTCATACAATATCAGTGAAATCTTGTAAATTCTGGCAAAATATCGAATGTACTCTATGGTGAATTTTACAAATTATTATTTTGACTTCCATCTTTGTACAATACAATTTGTGGATACAATTAGTCAACCCATCCTAAGTGTTGAATTGTGAATTACATTTCTGGATTTTCTATCAACTGTATAATGATAAAACAATTAATCTCTAAATCATCCAACCACTCTTTTTTTCATTAATAAAATAAAAAGGGGCATAACAAGGGGACTAAAAATGCAATGCAACAATCAAAGCATTGCATTTTTAATTAGAAGCATGCAGAGCATAATTGTAGAAAAGCTGTCGGCCCATTTCAAAGAGCATCACCAATGAATACCAGTTCATCATTTTTGATCAGCAGAATATTTCCGGGAAGTTACGTTACATATTCCACACAGTATTTGCAGGAATTTTGGAACCGTGTTAAAAGGAATATACATTTATTGAAATATTATTCATTCACAGCTTTCATTATGTTCTTTCATGATTACACAATAGCTATCATGGGATAGTTGGATTGACAAGACAAAAAGACAAAAATATTATGTGTCAAATTATGTTTTTTATAAATTCAGGTTGTAAAAATCCAGTTTGGCCCTTTTCACAGAAACAGATGATGATTAATTACAGACTGGATTCCATCCATGTTCTACTCCTTTTCCTGAGGAACCTAGATCAATGTTTTAAAAATTTAATTTCTCAAAACAGAAATTATATACCACAGAATTCTTGCAAAAAATTGAAAAATGTACATTGGAAAAAATTTACTTTTTCAGAGCTTAGTTTTAAATAATTGAATTATACAAAGATGTGAATACAAAGCTACAAAATGCTAAGTGAATACATTCAAATATATTATATGTAACCTGTTCTATCATAATCAATCATGATGGCCAATTTCATATAAATCAATGTTCATGTAAATGCATTTATTTTTGTCTGTTTTTGGCTTTCATCTTCATTTTGTAGAACAATATCTTGGCTTTCATAATCTGCATGTCTAAGTGCCTTTTAAACACAAGATGGTAAAGTGAATGTAACACTGGAGTTGTGCATTGTTTGGAGGCTAGGCAGCTTATCACCATTCACCAGTCACAAACAACCACATCAGCTGGGTTTGTGGTTGCATGTTATTATTTGCTTTCATGGTTTGTGTCTTCATTTCAAGAGTAAATGTTTTAGAGTAAAGACATTTTACTGCAGAGTAAAAATCTAGTTATACATAAGATGACAAGCTATAGCCCTGGAGTTTCGTTAGCCTTGTGTCGGTAGTCTCCAAGCCTCTTGTAATCTTTGAAGGCGTTCTTCTGAAAAAACTCTGGAGTAGGGAGATACATCGTATTGTTACATTCTCCTCTTAGTTAAAATATGTCAATACGACTGATTTTGATAGAGCAGGTCATATATTCACAGTTGAAAAATTCAACGTGTTTTTATATGAAAATCTTTTTTGACCCTTATTTTCTTCCATTAAATACTGGTATGATTCTTTCACTGGAGCTTGTATGGCCGGGAGGAGATGAGCTAACATGTTAGAATTGTATTGTTACCAATCTATTAATAGATAATTGTTTCTCTACATGAATAGCCTAATTATTTTGAAATGTATCTAAAGTTTGCAAGGAAAATTCTGAGTTGCATTGCCAGCTAGGCTATTTTCTCCTGTTGCATGGGGCAAGAGTGCCAAAAGCAACATCCAATTCCAGTTCAAACCACGCCCACTTCCATTTTATCCAAATACAAAAATGAATAATTTAATTGAATTAATTTTGCTCTATAACTCAACAAATATAGATAAAAATATGAATAGTGGCCTTCCTGAACACTCTTATTACTGAGTACACTTGAGTTAAACCCATCTACAGAAATGCATTATGTCCTATCTATTTAATAACCAAGAATGACCAAAACCAACATCCAAAAGTCTATGTTAAAGCAAAAAAAATTTCACAGTGTCAATGGCCTTAGAAAAGGCAATAAAAAGAGTAGCACAGTGTAATGTGTTTGCAGTATGATGTATGATGTATGATGTATGATGTATGATGTGTGATGTAATGTAACTCGGTGGCAGCTGAAGCTATGCCTGGGTCTGCAGCCAGACTGAATGGGACTTAAAGGCATCCTATGTAGGATTTTCAACTTGAAAATATTATAACCATGCTGTTATTACTATGATGCCTGTGCCTATGTTCACTTCTGCCCAAAACCTTGCTTATCTACGTGTGTTTGTTTTTCTACAACTATTCAGAATGTTTCTTGGTGTGGCTGTGTACTGTATCTGAAAAGTATATGGCCAATAGAAGGAGGAGGATGAGTGTGAACTATGTGTCTGTTTTTCTTGATATTGGTAGCCTGTTCTCCTCAAGGAGCATAACCAGCAGGATGCTGGTTGTAAGAAGGACCTCGTTCTCTGTCAGAGCTATCTGTTTTGCCATTGTGCAATATCCATTTTGGGTTGTAATTTAAACAGTCAGCTAAAATGGCCATTTAAAAGCCTGTTTTTCCTAAATTTATTCTGTGGGGAGGGGAGTATGCCCCCATGTTTTGAAAGCTATTTGAAAGTCATTAGCTAGCTAGGTACTACCTACTATCTGTAGTAACTATTATTCTGTATAATTTTTGTATTTTTTCCTAATACAACTGCAGTTCAACTACCACGGAGTAATATCCGTGATCGGAGATTGTGTGTTGTAATGCTTTTTTATGCCACTTGCAATAGACACAAAGCTAGACTATGTAAAGCTGCAAAGAATCTTTCAAAATAAAAAACAACAATGAATATATGTGTTTGTGAGTATGCCTGCTTACATTACATAATTTTGCCATGTGTAAGACTGAAACACACAGGAGCTGTATTTTTGAAAGAAACGTGATTGAAAGCAACTGACAGCTGGCCAGAATAAAATATCTAGTTGTTTTATAGGTGGGTGAGCTTCATCTTGGGGGTGTAAGCAGGGCTGAGAACAGGGGCATAAATGTTTTTTGATGATGAACTCAGGAGAGAAACAAGGACAGAAATCCTGCATAGTATGCCTTTAAGATGTTATCGTCAGCAAAAAAGTTTAATTTTTCAAAGTTTTTAATTTTCCTAAGCATGAGAGACTAGATATTGGACAGTGTTAATATACATGTTAACATACAGTTGATGTATTAAATTAATACCAAATGTGTGATACTGTATTACAAATCTCTCTGTGTCAGTTAGTGTGTGCATAGCATTGATTGTCTCTTCTGCTATGTCTTTCCCAGGTTCCCTGCTTAATCGTAATGACTCTTCCCTCCCTAGTTACAGCTCTCTATCCGTCTTCTCTGGGGTCCAGGTAATTATATTCACTCATCATTATATGGAGTTTTTCAGTCCATGGGCTAGTAGTTGTTGCCAATGTACTTGAAATGCGGAAATACTTGAAATGCGGACTCTTTCTATATTGGTGTTCATCAAAGTTACAAAGGTACAAAGGAGTGTGTGCAAAAATACATTCTTATGTTGGCAGCTAGTATGATGGCTCCCTCTTGTGGTCACTCTATGATCTATCTCACAGGTTCACATCAATGACACCATCATGATAATTATACTCTTGAAAATACATGAAGTTTAATACTGTGGTCAAGTTGGCCAAATATAATGTGTTGCACATAGTATATGCTCAATATTCTTCATATACATTTCAGTAAATTGTATTTACACTTAGAATGAGCACTTTATTAGGTATTTATTAGACTTAAGAGGTTTGATGCATTGTGTGTTCAGAGATGCTCTCCTGTATACCACTGTTGTAATGTGTGGTTATTTGTGTTACTATCACCTTCCTGTCTGCTTTGACTAGTCTGGCCCTTCTCCACTGACCTCTCTCTATAATTAGCTTTTTTGGTGAAAGGTTTTTGCACAATATTGCTTCAGTCTATGACTACATTTCTTGAACTATATCTTGCCTCCTCTTAAAGCTATTTATTTTATGGAATAGTATATTTATGATTGAATATATTACTGTATCAAAATATCTCTAATTGCTGAATTACAGTAGTTTATTTTATTTCACAATTTCTTCTTTTGTTCTCTTGTCTCTGTCCCCTCTTCCATCATCTGCCAAACTCTTTAGTCTGTGCCCCCTCAGTCTGCCTCTTCTTACTCCTGCATGCTCCCGTCTTCACCCTCTGCCCCTCGCAACTTTGACTCATCCCCTTACCCCTCCCCTCACTTGCCTCCACCTCCCTCAGCCAACTCTAACACAGGTGAGCTTACCAGTTTGTAATGGCGTGTGTATTTTAGTGGTATTCAGACAGTTATGGGCTCATGAGCTGTTTCTAACTCTCCCTATCTTCCTGTTCTGACAGGTCTCATCTCCCCAGGAGTTTCAGTACCAGTGCAGGTTCCTGGCAGTGAACAGAACATGGGTCAGAATATGGGTCAATACTGGGCCCGACTGCAGTGAGACAGATGAAGAGAGGGATGGAAGGAAAGCAAAGAGTGTGGGAGATAAAAGGGTAGTTATGTGGTTATGAGAGGCTAGTGAAAGCATATCCAAACAAACTGTCAGGATAGACAATGTCTTCATTGCAGAGAGACGTAGAGACAGAGAAATATAGAGAGAGTGAGGAAAGAAAAAGGAAAAATATAAAATATAAACAATTGACAATAGTGGAGTTTTCAGTTGCTTATTGTCTGTGTCATACAAGAAATGGAATTCTCAGGAACAACAAAAAAACTAAGGGAAAATATTACTTTTTTAAATTCACAAACAGTATTTAATTATTGTTGAGTTATATGAAGCTTTGAACTAGATCTATAGTGCTAAATCCCAAAAAGGAACAAATGTACATACAAGATTTTTCCCCAGCATCAGATTTTTATTTCTGCACAAACACTCCTCAAAATGGATCAAACCAGTGCTTTACGGTAATTCTGAACCGATCATGGTTTGTTACATATTATTACAGCAACAAGAACAACAAGAACAGCCAAACATGCTGTATAAGCATACAACAATACGTCTTTCAATGTACATCTTGATTGCTTATTTATTGCATAGAACTGCCCATTCTAGTGGATATTTTGAAGGTGGTGTCTAAAAATCAACATTGCCTTCCAGCACTCATCTGTAGGTTACGTAAGTGCTGCTCTATAATAATTCATGATTGATCACCTCTCTATATGCATTAAGAGATGACAAAACTTACAAACATTGATATAACAAAGTAACACTTGCATTTAGAACACTTGCACAGTTCAGTAATTTCTCATGGAAACCCCACTATTGGCAATGAATCAAGCAACGTGACATGAAAGTGATGACGTCACGAAATCAGAAACTACAAAATAAGAATACTTTTGAATGGGAAATGAGCGAGCAAATTATTTATTCCAAATCAAAACAACAGCTTTAACACTCGGTGAAGCAGTACTTGATGGAGCAAGAATGACAAAGGACAATCTAGAATGAATTTCAATCAGCCAATGACAATCAAGCTCAGTCACTAGCCAACAAAAAGGTTCTCAGGTCAGCAAAAACAAAAAAATCACAAATGATGCATCTGGCCTATGACAATCAACTATGTTTGTACTAAAATCCCCTGGGAGTTAAGTAGCAAAACTTCCAACCAATGACAATCAAGCATGAATAGAAAACAGCTATTGACAATCAATAATTGACTACTACCATGAAAAACCATATTGTTTGTTTTCATTTGACATTCTGTTTTTTCAGTGATTTTTCCTTTCTAATCTAATCTAATAATTTATTTAGCTTTTTTTACCTTCACCTTTGTCTTTTCAGTGAATTTCTTTATCTTATCCCCTGATTTAGTACCTCAGTCTCTCTTTCTCTTGTGTGTCTATATGTTTGTTGTGTTGGTGTGTGTCTTTGTTGTGATGGTGTTTTTATTGTCAATCATTTTGTGAAACCCTGAAGAAATATCTAAGAATAAAATTGTGAAAATGAATAGTGTCTGGGGTGATGCCTTACCAACAATTCGTTTTAACTGTTGTATAATAGTTAAGGTGTAGTTTGAGGTGTAAAAATAGTAACAAACTAAATTACAGCCATTTCACCATTTCATCATTATGTGAAACTTTAAATTACAACACTTTTGAAAATTGTCTGGGAACAATGAGCATGTGTAATATTTTGGGGAAATTGCAGATCAGAGATCACAACCTACCATTTAAGACTCACACAGGAAAACATGGAAAGACAAACTGTATTTACACAACAGTCCACAAAAGGTTGAAACAAAGCTGTGCTTCACCAAAAAAAATAGAGAAATACTGGATACTTGTTTCCTCAAAATGACAGAAATAAATCCAACACTTCCCATCCTACAGGGCATGCAAACAACCCAACCCAATTTGCTAACAACTGCTACTGAAGGACATGAATACATAAATACTTTTTCTTTTGTAAATTCCTTTTTTGTTTGTATGTTATACCAGGAATTATTTTAATAATTAATTATTATTATTTTATTGTTTTATAATTCCAGTTTTTTATTACCAATGTAAATCGTGTTTTCTTTCTTTCTTTTGATTCTGGAATTTTCTAGTCCTTCAGTGGAGTTTCCATCCTCTAATGTGTATTTTTGGCTATTCGTGCAGTATGTGTTAATCATACTGAGACAGACAGAGAGAGATAGAGGGGGGAGATATACACCAATTAGCCACAACATTAAAACCACCGACTTAAACCAGTTTTTTCATGATTAAAAATGCTTTAAACTGTATAAACATGTCTATAAATACTTAATACCTCATCATTATATGATATGTGTATGAAAGGTCGAACTGATCATGAAAAAAATGGTTTTAGTAGGTAGTTTTAATGTTGTGGCTGATCAGTGTTTATACATTACTTCAGTGTTTCCCAACTCGGGACCCACTTGCCAGAAGGTTTTTGTTGTAACCAGTAGCTCACACACCTGATTGAACTAATCAGGGGCATTTTTGTGGTTTGATTGGTTCAATCATTAAATCAGGTGTGTGAGTTACTGGTTACAACAAAAACCTTCTGGCATGTGGGTCCCGAGGACTGGAGTTGGGAAACACTGCATTACTTTATTACACCTACTTATTCATGCAATGATCTAATCAGCCAATTGTGTGGCAGCAGTGCAATGCATACAATCATGTATTGTGGCGCCCCAAGGTGCCCTCGGGGTACCACTGGGCCAACCTGGCACTCATCAAGGGCCTGCCTCTGGAGGATACCTCTTGGTCAGGTGATTGAAGGAAAGTATTTTCCTTCTGATATGCTGGAGGGCTTTAGGACCATGGAGAGAAATGCAGTGCCAGTCTTGAGGACAATAATTGAATAATTGAAGCTCATCAGGACCCAACGAGTCACACCTGGTGATGGTGAACTGCTCCTGGCCACACCCCCTCAAGCACAGATGGGCTGCGTTGGAGTGATGAGGCCAAGAGCTTTAAGGACAGGAATTCTCAAGAGCTAAAGGGAGAGTGTGATGGTGAATTCTGTTACTGTGCTGAATTTTTGTGATCGGTTTTTCAGTTTGCCACAGGTCCAATGTAGTACTGAGCCCACTAACCCAAGGGAAGCTTGGGAACCGGGAACTCACGGCTGTTTTTTTTTTTGTTCTTTCCCACCGCCCCTTGCCCTTCACTGTTTTTTGAGAATAAACAAACCTCTGTTTTTTGAGAATAAATGAACCTCAGTTTTTTCACTTAAAACCTTTTGCTGCCTGGTTTTTGACCTGGGATCTTACAGTATATATACAGGTCAGGAGCTTCAGTTAATGTTCACATTAACCATCAGAATGGGGAAAAAATGTGATCGAAGTGACTTTGACCGTGGAATGATTGCTGGTGGCAGACAGGGTGGTTTGAGTATCTCAGAAACTGCTGATAACCTGGGATTTTCACACACAACAGTCTCTAGACTTTGCAAAGAATTGTTTGGTTAACAAAAAACATCCAGTGGGCACCAGTTCTGCAGGCAGAAATATCTTGTTAATGAGAGAAGTCAGAGGAGAAAGGCCAGGCTGGTCGAAGCTGACAAGAAGGTTACAGTAATGCAAATAACCACACATTACAACAGTGGTATGCAGAAGAGCATCTCTGAACACACAATGCATCAAACCTCTAAGTGGATAAGCTACAGCAACAGAAGACCAATAAGTCAACAAAATAAGTCCACTAAATACCTAATAAAGCGCTCACTGAGTGTGTGTATATATATATATATATGTATATATATATTATATATATATATATATATATATATAGAGGGAGAGAGAGAGAGAGATGGGGATTTTAGGGGATGTTGAAGAGGATTTTAGAATGACATGCTTACTTCACCCTCTCATTTTGCAGGATTACTACTGGCTAGCGTGCCTGCAGGGGCTTCCTGTTTTTGTCATTATCGGCGTCGCACCCACTGATAATAGTGCACAAATAGACCCATTTGCACTCAACATTTTCACAGAGAAACATAATGAATTCAAATGAAACACACACATATGCTGGATCATTAGGAATATTGATTACATGCACAGAAAAATACAGTTAAATGCAAAAGTACTGGGACAGTGACAGAAATTTTGGTATTTTGACTGTCTACTCCAGCACATTGGATTTGAAATAAAATGAATATAAGGAAGTAAAAGACAGCCAGCTTTGGTTTATAGGTATTATTATTTCTACATGGATTTGGTGATCCATGTAGAAATGATTATACAGCCATTTTTATACATGCTCTCCCATGTATAAATATAACAAAGAAACATAATCATTGTCATCACATTCAGTGGTTTATCCCAAGTAGTCTTCTCTTCATGGTAGTCTTTGACACATTCATGCCTACATCCTGGAGTATGTTCTTGATCTGTTTGACAGTTTAAGGTTTTTTTTTTTCCATAATTGAAAGTATTCTCCAATAGAGTGGTCTTCTGTGGTCTACCAGGTCATTTGCTTTCTTACTTCCTAACAATGTATCAAGCAGTTAATTCTGACAAGTACACAGTTTTGGCTATCTTGCATTTAATTGTATACGTATGTTCTTTTGCTTCCAGACCCTTTTCAGATCTCCAAACCTAAAGACACTGAATTGTGGATGTTAATTAAAACTCATCCAGCTCTTATTTCATACTTGTGCTTTGATAGAACATGCTGTAATGTCTATTGTTTGAATGATGATCTCTTTTTTTTTTTGTACAGAATTCAAATGATCATGTTTACATAACAAACATTTTCTTAATTTCATTTAATTTCATTTATAATCATATTCTTTATTTTTTCCTTGTCAAGAGGACTTCATTATAGTTTGTCTGTCAACAAATGATTGAGCTTAATTTAGACTGAAGCAAGTTAATTTTCCAAATTGAGGAAGTGTGATATGAGGCTCTACTTTTAGTCAATTATACTACAGTCATGTAAAATGCCATTCCCCAAGACCCCAACTTCAAATAAAGAATGCAGTTGCATGTTTATAGACCTCTTTTTCCCATTGCTGTCCACTTGCTTTATCAATCCATCATTTCCTATCTTTATCTCTGTTCTCCCACTTTACTGCCCTCCACCCCTTTCAGAAAATATACACTGCATGATAACAGATGGAGATGCAAACCAAAAAGAACAAAAATATGCTTTTACAACATGCTCAAAATGCCACGTGTGTAATTTATCATAAAGATTTAAATAATCTTTGCCCCAAGTGAAGGAGTTCAAGTATCTCGGGGTCTTGTTCACGAGTGAGGGTAGAAGGGAGCGTGAGATCGACAGGCGGATCGGTGCAGCGTCAGCAGTAATGCGGGCATTGCACCGGACCGTTGTGGTGAAGAAGGAGCTGAGCCGGAAGGCGAAGCTCTCGATTTACTGGTCGATCTACGTCCCAACCCTCACCTATGGTCACGAGCTTTGGGTAGTGACCGAAAGAATGAGATCGCGTATACAAGCGGCCGAAATGAGCTTCCTCCGTAGGGTGGCCGGGCTCAGCCTTAGAGATAGGGTGAGGAGCTCGGACATCCGGAGGGAGCTCGGAGTAGAGCCGCTGCTCCTTCGCATCGAAAGGATCCAATTGAGGTGGTTCGGGCATCTCATCAGGATGCCTCCCGGGCGCCTCCCTTTGGAGGTTTTCCGGGCTCGTCCAACTGGGCGGAGACCCCGAGGGAGACCCAGAGCCCGCTGGAGAGATTATATATCTCTCCTGGCCAGGGAACGCCTCGGGATCCCCCAGGAGGAGCTAGAATGCGTTGCTGGGGAGTGGGACGCCTGGAATACCCGGCTTTGCCTACTGCCCCCGCGACCCGACTCCGGATAAGCGGGTGACGATGGATGGATGGATGGATGGATTTAAATAAATTATAATGGAAATATAATTAGATTTCAGAACGGCATGGTACTTTTTTATTATTATTATTATTATGCATGCGCAAATAATGCATGAATAAAAATGTCTGAACCCACAAAAGCCTTCTCTAGCTATTATGATACTATGTAGAGTGGGTTCCAGAATTATTGGCACCCTTGATAAATATGTGCAAAAACTGCTGTAAGCTAAAAAAATAATAGTTATTGACATAAGCTTTATTTTCCAACATGTGTAAAGTTGAGTTCTTTATTAGCAATTCAATGGAATCAACCAGTCTTACATTTTTCAAATAAAAAATGTATTTCCACAAAAAACAGGATCCACAATTATTCACACCCCTGGTTTAATACTTTGCGCAAACACACCGGGCACAGATAACAGCCATGAATACTTTCCTATAATTTGTTAGAAGGTTAGAGAACATATTTGGAGGGATTTTGACCATTCCTCCATGCAGGACTTTTCAGAATCATTGATATCCTTGAGATACCCCCCTCTTCAGTTTAGACCACAAGTTTCACAGGATTTTAAGTCTGTACACTGAGATGGCCATTACAGAACACGGTTGTGTTTTCATTGAACAATTTCTGTGTGGATCCTGATGTATGTTTGGAGTCCTATACCAATGACCAAGACTCCTTGGTCTTGGGCTCCCTAGCACAGGCAACCAGATTTTATGCCAAGATTTCCTCTAGTACTTTGTTGAATTAATTGTGCCATTGATCTTAAATAGTGCTCTTGGACCACTGGCAGCAAAACATCTCGAAAACATCAATGACCCACCACCATATTTGATAGTAGGTTATGAGGTGCTTCTTCTTGTCTTGTCTTCTTGTACCAGAAATTGCTGATATGAAGGTATGGAATGATTTTATTTTTAGACTAGATGATCCCAAGACACAATCAATCTCAGTTTTTGGCTTTTTCCAGGTTGACAAAGGGATGCTTGTTCCCTCATTTTATATAGTCTCGCGAAACAGGAAGTGATGGAATGACACAATATAGTTCCAAAGGGTAACTAAATTATTGTAAAATTCTCAATTTCACTTTGTTTGATTTTATGTACAATAATTGTTTGGGGCACCTGTAGTTTTCAGAAGAAAATTAACTAAATAAAACTAAATAAACATTGAAACGTATTTAAATAAAAGTATATCATTTTCCTCGTATGTTTGAACATAAAATATAGATAATTATCCATGTCATATGCAGCCTTTCTCCATTTTTATTTAGGGTCCCAATAATTCTGGAGCCCAATGTATTAGACAATATAAAATTTCCATATATTGTCCAGTCAGCTCCGGAATTATTGGCACCCTTGCTAAGAATGAAGGAAAAAGGCTGCATGTGACATACAACACATAATAATCTATAGTTTATGTTCAAACATATGGGAAAAGTATATACATTTATTTCAATACATTTACTGTCATGTTCAAATGTTTTTATTATGTATTCTGTTTTCTGAAAACCATGTCAAAAATATTGGCACCTCTAACAATTACTGTAAATTAAATCAATGTAAATGAATTTAAGTTAACTTAACTTAATATCATAATACATTTATTTGAGTTTAATTACAGTTAAAGTAACATTAATAATCTCATAACTATCTTGTGTCATTCCATCACTCTGTTTCACTAGAGTATTCAACAAGCATGCAAAATCCCTTCATAAAAAATACATAATACATAATAAATATAGCTAAGGCTACCACTTAGCACTGTAAGTGCAATTATAGAAAGTGTATAATTTCTTTTGAAGAGTTCTGCATGGAGGAATGGTCAAAAATCCTTCTAATCTCATCAGAAATTATAGAAAAAGTCTCACAGTTGTGATCTTTGCCAGGGGTGGTTGCACAAATGGGTTCCAATATTTCTGGATCTGACCATAACGTAGATTGCAGGTAAAATTTTGGGATATGACCAAACAATTGTTGCTCAGAGACAGACAAGCAAATCTATATTTTTACAGAAAGATGGCAGATAGATATAAGATTATTACAAAATATTTTTTTATTGTCAATATGCGACATGAATATGCCCAGACATGTTGAAATTGCTTGTGCCTTTTTTACCATCATCTTTAATTTCCCCTTATCTTGGAAAGCTATGCATTGTATCGTACTCCACTTAAGAAGCAAAGCAACAGATAATAATAGTACATAATGTCTAGATTTGTTAACAAGCACTGGATAGACCAAACTTGACTCTATGCATAACTGTCCTATGAATAGGAAGGCCATAACTTTTCAGATTTGAGGTTTGCACAGGCTAGGATGTGCAACGGATTAAAGAAACAAGGTAAGCCGAACCTAATTCCTGCAATTCTCCTTCTATCCATAAAATCAGGACATCTGTATTATGCATTTAAGTTAACATTTCTCATTTAAATCTTAGCATAGTCAGCAGGTACTTGACCTTTATTCACCCCCCCCCCCCCCTCTCATTTCCTGTCACAAAGGAAGTGCCTCACCCGGCAGCCTCCTTCCTCATTGGAGTTCAGATCTTTACAGATAGGCATAGAGGAATACATACTAAGAGCACGACATTAGGTGACAGTGAATTAGGTGACAGTGAAAGGACAAGTTACTAAGGAGAAGGAAGAAGAGTAAGTGACAGACTGGAGTATATGTTGGGAGAGCAATAGAAGGAGGAGGCAACACAAATATTATTTTTCAGAAAGGGGAGGAGACGGTGGCAAAGAGTTAGAGGTGAGTATACTCAAAGAATCAAACCAATTTCAGTAGTAAGAACTAGATGGAACATTAAGGATTGTGAGACATGAAGATGGACAAAATGACACTGAAAAGTTTGCAGTGTCATTTTGATGACATGTATGAGGCAGAATGAACACATAAGGGAGTCTGAGCCACAGAACTAAAATGTATCGTTAATCTTCTGCTAATTATCTAGTGATTCTCTCTCTCCCTCTATCTGTCTGTCTGACTGTATGAGTGCAGGACACGGTGCTGCAGGTGTGTACAGGTGGTCGGTGGCTCCCTAATCCTCCAGGCTCTTTCATATCTCTCCCACTGCCTCAGCTACTCTCTGTCTTGTCTCTCCCAATCCTTGTACCAGTGTTTGATTTTCAAGTGACGCTGGACAGGGTTTCGGGGGGGCAAGGCTCGGGGTTCAGCACTTAACCAGGCGAGGGCTGAAAGTTTTCAACATTAAGAGAAATCTTCATCAATATCGCCATCATCATCATAAAATTATGATGAGATGTTTTTGGGCTGCTGTTTCAGCAGGAATATATACACTTAGGCAAATTTACACTTGTGTACATGATGTTTTCTACCTTTCCATTTTTGTTCACCAATAAACATACATAATAAATAATCATTTCCATTGTGTGTCTTTATTGTTGATTGTTGAGGTATTTCACATATTGTATTCTAACACTGTTCTTAGGGATACTTCATTGCTGCTATGCTTAACTACTACAGCGTTAACTTCGAAATTGCACCGCCCCTTTTAGAACTCCTGACATGCGCACAGTGCACCGAATGACATTCCAATTGAGTACTTATCAGTTGGAATGAAAACTATGTAGCTACCTAGCTAGAAAGCTAACTAGAATGTATAAGGAGAAAAATGGAGTTGAGAGGGAAATGTCATTGAATTATTTCGAGATGAGGAAACAACACTTGTCTGGCTGGCTGCAAAGGGAACGTTTTTGCTGTGAAGGGCACTTGGATTTGTTTTCAGACCAAGCCTGTTACTGTAGATGACCAACAGCGTCCCCGCTTTTCATTTGTAATTAGTTGGTCGTTTTAAATGACTCAGAATATTTTATCATGTTTTAATTCGTAAAATTATTTGCGTTTTCTATGTGTTTATGAATACGTTTCACTTTTTCAATTGGAGGATCACTGCGAGGAACTCCGAGGAACTCAGGTAAGGTTCGCGATAGCGAAAGGAAAGGTCTAACTTTACTTTGTTTGTTAGGTAGGTAATGTTAGTTAGCTAGCTATTCGTCGCTGTTTTAAAACGTAGCTATGCGTAAACTCGGGTGTGGAAATATGTAATGTTAGCTGGAAAGCCGGATATTATTGATATGAATGTAAAGAACTTTCGCTAACTCTAGCTAACTTTCGCCAAATTTGCTTGCCAACCTATTTTTAGACTCCCTGTGTTTCGAACTGAACACGGGAAAGCGGCCGCTTCCACTAGAATTTAACGTTTATTTTTTCTCCTGAGGAATGTGGTTTATGATTATCGTTGCTTATTGGCTATCACATACACTAAAGCACTTTGATTGATATGAATTTGAAAAATAATTATGCTGAATACAACAAATGACTACACGACTTCCTTGTGTTCAGAAGGCGGACGATGTTCCGGACACCGATTCACCTATGTTCCGAAAAGCACCTGAAGCTCTGCCGTATAAGTGTTCCCGGTTCGTAGTCTCTTGAGAGCAACAGCTTCTCCACCACATTGTCACAGGGGACAATTAACTTCTCATTGTATTCTGAAATGGATCGCATACGTGACTCATACCAAGTTTTTATGAAAGCAGGAGGAATGAACACACACACACACACACACACACACACACACATACATACACACACACACACACACACACACACACACACACACACACACACACACAAACCAAAGCTGTTCTGGAAGTAACAGAGAGACTATGTTCGTGAGAGACTATGTTCCGAACACCAAGTTATGTTAACCTAGCTTTGAGTATCTAGTCTTGATTCTTGGCTTTTGATTGCCTTTGGCATTTTTTGAAATAATAATAATAATAATGATAATAATACATTTTTAAAAAGACAGACAGGTCAAACAATACAATAGGTTAACCAGAATAAACAGTTCAGAACATCCTTAAGAACGGAGCACTGGACTACTTTTCACAGAAGAGTTCACACCGACATACAGAGGCTGCATTGTAATATGCAAGCCAGTAGTTAGCTGCAAAAACAGAATGGGCATTTTACAGTTTGTTTACAGTAGCACCTAAAAGACCCTGCAGAGTTCTGGGAATAGGTCTTGTGGACAGATGAGATTGACTTGTAGCAGTGTGGAGGCTAAAAGAAACTGCCCAAGAACCAAAGCACCCCCCTCATCTGTGAACATGGTGGTGGGTATGTTATGGTTTGGGCATCTATGGCTGCCACAGCTGGCTCACTTGCCTTCATTGATAATGATACTGCTCATAGCAGCAGCAGCAGAATGAATTCTGAAGTGTACAGAAGCATCTTGTCAGCTCAAGTGAAATCAAATGCCTCCAAATTCATCAGATTGTCCTTCATCCCACAGCAAGGCAGTGATCCCAAACATACACCAGTGTTCTTTTCTCCTTAATGATATTCCAAACTGTTTGTTTCTGTAATCATATTATTTGGACTATGTCTCTGTTTTTTCTTTCTTATTGGCTTCATCATTGGCTTCATCATTATGGCTTCATTGACTGTCTCATGTTGGCAGATGCCAATAACAGACTCCAAGGGCAATCAAATGCTTGGAATCAAAACTAGATACTGAAAGCTTTCTTATACCTGCACTAAGGAAGTGATTGAATACACCTGATTAATCAGAAACAACTGAGAAGCCAACTGGCCCTTTACTTTTCCATCCCCTAAAATGGGGGGACTGTTTATAAAAAAGAGGTGCAATTCCTTCATGGATCTCCCGATATGGATGTAAACCCTGAAATTAAAGGTGACAATCTGCATTTCAACCTCATATTCATTGTTTCATTTGAAATCCAATATGCTGGAGTACAAAGCCAAAAAATAGAAATTGTACCACTGTCCAAAATACTTACAGGCTGCACTGTCAATTACTTTAGCCTGGTTGGTTTAAAAAAAAAAAAAAATTAAGACTAGCTTCATGAATGTTTGGAAGCCTGTCACTGAAGGTGGTTTTAAGAGGAATTGCCAAAGAAGTGTTCGTGGGGAAAATACATTCTGAAGGTAGAAGTGTCATCACTACAATCTGCAGCAAAACTTATTAAAACAGAAGTAGGAAAAGCACCATATCGTTGCATGATATGTAGTGTGTGACACGTAATATTTAACAGTATGATGACTCCCCTTGTATAAGGATTGTATTCTGGCTGTAGATTAGGAGGTTCAATGGATTATCAGCAGAGAGGAAGTGAGTCATTATGCCTGCTATATTGAAAGGCTGTGATCTCCAGATGTGCTGTACAGCATATTAACCTGGATTTTGTGTCTCATCTCTTTATATCGAAGCAATCTGGTGCAGTTCAGTGTAACTGCTATATGTTTGTAGGAATTTACACTCACTGAGCACTTTATTAGAAACCCTATACTAATACTGGGTAAGGCCTCCCTTTGCTCTCAAAACAGCCTCAATTCTTTGTGGCATGGATTCCATATGATGTTGAAAACATTCCTTTGAGATTCTGTTCCATGTTGACATGATTGCATCACACAATTTCCGCAGATTTTGTGATGGTCAGAAGTACAGACCTCTTCAATAGCCATGGCTTTCAAGGAATTGGGGCTGCAATGGCTAGCTGGTCTGTAATATCTAGCCATAGGGTATTTGTCATTACGAGTCCTAATGGCACGCACATGCTCAGACGCCCTGTCCCTCACATGATACCTAGCGTAAATAAGCCAGCTTTGGAGTTGCTGTAAGGCAGTGGCAACCAACCCTGTTTCTAGAGATCTGCCATCCTGTAGGTTTTCACTCCGACCTTGACAAAGCATACCTCATTCAAGAGATAGAGATCTGCATTGAGCTGCTAATTAGGAGTCAGGTCTGCCAAATTAGGGTTGAAATGAAAACTTACCTGTTGTTTTAGAGATCTACCTCGGATGGTAGATTTCCAGGACCAATGTTGGTGACCACTGTTGTAAGGTGTATTTCTTCACTTTGAAGGAGGTAGGCTTCAAGTCTTTATGCTAAGCTAACACATTATGCTAACATGGAAACTGAACCAGTGAATGCACAAAACACAAAATTAATGAACTAATTAATGTTGCTGTATTCCTTTAAGGGAGACCAGTCACTACGCACTTATCATCCTTGTCGGGGCCCTGTAAGAGAAGGCTGGGGGCTCTGTTAACACTTTGCACAGAGTAGGAACACTTTCAATAGTGCTGCAGTTTGGGTTTTTGAGGTTGCTGAAAGTTAGAATGCATTTCCCCGCTTTATCCTCAAAATCATCCTCTCTGTCACAAATGCAGTGTAGCCTTTGAAACTGTCCAAAGGGTATATTTCTAATTTAAGCTGGGGGGATGAAAACTGTCTGCTCTGAGGATGGTATTGCGGTCTGTACCCTTTCTATAAATATAATGTTCACATCAACCATCAGAATGGGGGAAAAATGTGATCTAAGTTACTCTGACCATGCAATGATTGTTGGTGTTGGGTGGTTTCTGTATCTCAGGACCTGCTGATCTCCTAGGTCAAGGTACCTAGAAGCTGGCTCTGAGTTAGTGTCATTATTACTGATCATGTGCCTCCCAGGAGGGTTATTGGAGTCCTTATGGACCATGGGAAGCATGTAAAAGTCCAGCAAGCTAGGATAGGCTGGGAGGAGAAAGTCATTTTGTTGCTTAGAGATCCACTTCTCTATCTTCTAAAATCTCTCAGCTCTCGTTTCTTATCTTACAATGGTTGAGAGGACAGTAACAGGTAGCCTTGCCTCCTGCTCATGCTTATCCCCCCTGAAGCAATCTGAAATTTAGGGCCCAACAGCTATGCAGGTCTTATCGTGGGATTGAACCACCAACCTTGCGGTCTCAGTCCAATGTTTTGGATTTTCCAGCTAAAAAATTGGTTTTTTAAATGTATTTATTTTGTTTTTCTTTTGGGAGGGACATGAGTGGGTTCCCCCTGTGTATTGTGTATCAGTGCTATTTATGTTAATGAGCCTTTGCGTCACTTGTCCACATATATACCTGGCTGTTTAGTGCATCCAAATCGAGAGTGCCTTGGTCACACCACCCTTATCTTATCATTTTCATCACTTTTGTTCCGAAGAGCAGCTTTTTCTATTGCACCTTTTTCCTAAGATGTGCTCCTCTCTCTGTTTTCTCAATTAGCTTAATTAGATTTGTAATATTGATATTGGCTCTTAAATAAGGGGTTGGTGCCTTGCGAGTGGAAATTGGGGGTTGTGTTGATTTTGGGGCACCATATCTTTGGCATTAAAGTAGGGACAAACTTGAAAACGTAATTGTGCCACTGCATATGACTTCCAAACTTCTATGACATTTTGTTTAACAGCAGCCACAAGGAAAATGAAGTCAAATGGATCATTTATTAAAAATTATATAATGCCAAAGCTGGGTCCAGACAGAAAATGACCAAAAAGCATATTCATCCAAAAAGTTGGTAAGGTGGAAAGTTTCCTATCAAAATGAAACTTGTATGAAAAATGTAAAATGTAGTTCAAAAGGTTTAATAGGACAGAACATTTACACAAAGTTTGAGCAAAATTGGAGCGGTCAACTCCCGCAAGGAATGACCCGATCAAGGTTTGGTTCTTTTCACATGTTTGTAGACATTGACAAGGCATTGGCTTCTAGTTTCGTAACTGTGCGAGATCAACATTGCAGTTCCTGTTCAGTGTTATTTACTGTTATGGGCAGATGCTGTCATCAGTTTCATACACTTTCATACCCTTTCTCTTTCAGCAATGGCGGTCCCTGCCCCATCCACCAGTCTGTCTCGTCCCTCATCCCCTGCCCCTTCTGTTTCTCTTGTGGAGATCATGGAAGACACTCGATTGGTGCTTGGAGCTTTCCTCCGCCAGTCTCTGGCTGTCCCACTTGCCCAACAGCCAGGCCGGGTAGGAGGAGCATACAAAGACCATCTCAAGTACAGGTACAGGACCACAACACCATCTTCAGTATGGAAGCATATTGTAGTCAAAATTAAAATGATAATTAAATGTGAAAAATGTCAATAATTCTTTATTTGAATTCAAATTCCCCACTCATTTTCACATATTGACCTTTCATTTAAAAAGGGATATTCATGCTATAAAGGTAGCAAATTGGTTATCCAAATGTAAAAAAGGACATAAGAAAGGTGTCAAAATGAAAATGAAAATGTAAACTGTCATTATATCAAGGCAGGGTGTACATCACTGAACGGAAGTTGCGGAAACCAATATGGAGTCGAGACTTCATTTCCCATCCTTCTGTTTCACTTTTCTGTCAGTGCATTTGCAGTGGGTTATCAGAGGAAGACAGACGATGGCTGGGACTCCCTGGATGAACGAATCAGTGCAGCCGAGGAAAAGAAGCATGGATTCAAAGCCCTGATCAAAAAACGGCTGCGACGGCGCTCCACTGTGTTTCGCCGCTCTCAGAAGGATACTTCTAAGAGGGAGACCCAAATGCCTGGTGGCTCTCTTGACCGGAACATTCAAAAAGGCCTGGCAAAGCTAGTGGTTTCTGGGGAAACTAACAGCATTGATCTTTCAGAAGAAAAGCACAAAGTGAGAAAATATTCATAACGTTTTTATTTTAAGACTTGCAAACATATATTTGAGAGAGTTTCAAAAAGTTCACAGACCGTTTCATTTTTAATTGAAACAAAATCTGAATGCACTTTTTTGTATTTTTTTGTATTCAGTTTTCAATATGAATATTTCCCCCCTTTTCCCCTGAGTTTGAATGATTGTTTCACAGAATTAAAGTCCATCATAGTTTATGAATGACGGCACAATAGAACACAAGCAGGGGGAGACCAGGGATAAGCTGACAGGGGCACGGATAGGGATCACAGCCCAGAAAATGTGATGGCAGGGAATCGGGGGCTGACTGTATATGGGGATCCTACACTTTGTGTGCACACGTGTGGATATGAGTGATCCACCTTACAGGCTGTGTCAGCTTGTATCCTGAATACATTTATTTAGACCTACATTATATCGCTGTTTCATATAGATAAAAGGTATATATGATGGGACCACAGAATTTTAGGGTTGGGGTTGAATGCACCATTTGACTGCTCTGCCATTATGAATACAGTATTGTCATAGGAGCGCTGGAGCAGATCATAGCCATCGGCCTTCATCACTGTAGCTTGCACAACATTAGAAATGAACATGTAAATCGCTCAGAGGGTTTCTATTAGTTATTATGGCCAAAATTAGTTTTGATCAGAATACCAAAACTAGCTTATTTCATCCCGCTTCTCTTACAAGTGTCATAATAAATTTATGAACAGCATACTGGACTGGACATTTTAGGTGCCATTATCTTGAGTTGGCATATCTGACCACGTAGACATCCTTTCGTGCAGGCGTCTCGGATCTCATGACAACATTTCTGAAAATATAAGGCTGTGGTTCTTTGAATGAAGCTATATGATTTTTTTTATTATGGATGTCATTTTAGTCTCGTGTCATTTTAGCTTCCATTGCCCTCTTCATCCTCTGATGAAGAGAGTGGGAAAAAGGAAAGAAAAAAGAAGAAGAAAAAGAAGTCCCCCTTTTCCACCCTGCTCAGAAAATTAAAACCCTCCAAAGAAGACGACCCGGAGAATGCGGAGACGCAACCCAAGAGACCGGATTCCCTGAAATTCAGTCCAGAGGCAACGTCTGAGACAACACCCGTCTCACCCTGTAAGTAAAAAGGAAAGCCGTTTGGAGGAAAGGTGATCAAATTGGTCTCTTCACTTTCTGTCCTCTACCC
Organism: Conger conger; assembly: GCF_963514075.1. Classification (NCBI taxonomy): domain Eukaryota; kingdom Metazoa; phylum Chordata; class Actinopteri; order Anguilliformes; family Congridae; genus Conger; species Conger conger. Next base: position 50,520,801 of record NC_083761.1, on the reverse strand, counting down.
CCTTCAAGATAGTAAAGATATAATTGTGCATTCAGTCGGTCTCATTTCCACCTTCTCTCTCTCTCTCTCAGCTCACCCTCCTCAGTTCTATGATGACTTGGCAGAGACCTTGGATAAGATTGCTCAGAAGCACACAGCAAAGATCTCACCAGTCTGCCCACCTCCCTGCACTAGTGAAAGTGAGAGCCCCTCTGGTTGTGGATATGAAATGATCGCTCTGTTCATGTGCCATCATCTGCATTCTATAATGTTATTCACTTGTACAAGGAGCACACTATCTACATAAGTATTGGAAATGGATTCATTTCCACTGCTGTTGTATTGCGCTTGTTTAACGTTGTGACTCTCTTCCCCCAGCCAATGATAAGGATGCTGTGGTCAGACGACTGGTCCATGTTTTGTCAATGCAGGGAGATGCCATCAATGACAAGGTATAAAATGGAACTCCCTGTTGAGTGCCTTCAGGGCCCTGCTGGGGTCAGCACCTCCACTCTCTGCTATAAAATTTATTTATTTATTTTTATTTAATTTTTTTTCCCTCCCCCTCCACAGATCCAGTCTGATCCATTTTTGAGGTCGTCTTTGACCCGTCTCTCCTACCCTTCCTTTGCCAAGTTGCTCGATACATTTGCCAGTCAGGCAGAAGCTCCTGTTCCTGTCCCGGCCAGTCCCACTTTGACCCGGGTCGCCGTGACAATGGAGGTGTCGCGGCGCATTGTCACGGCCACAGGGACGCATGGGAGGATGCAGGGGTTTGCAGAGAAGTACATGACAAACTTTGCCCCCTGGCTGCAGAGTCAGGGTGGGTGGGTGAGTGCTTGTCTTTTCCCATGTGTTATCACTTTTTGAACTGCTTTTGGTTGTTATGTAAACCATGCCGTCTGGTCTTGAAAAATTACATTACATTACATTATTGGCATTTGGCAGACGCTCTTATCCAGAGCGACGTACAGTTGATTACACTAAGCAGGAGACAATCCTCCCCTGGAGCAATGCAGGGTTAAGGGCTTTGCTCAAGGGCCCAACAGCTGTGTGGATTAGAACCACCGACCTTGTGTATCCCAGTCATTTACCTTAACCACTACACTACAGGCCGCCCCTAAAATGTGCACGTATTAACTGTAGCATAAAAAGTATACAGGCCAAACAGAGGAAAAAGCACAAAACGGAGCAATTATGTATTTGTTTTATTTTTAGTTTTCTGTGCAATTGCACCTCATGTTTGATTGCTAGAAAACAGAAACTAGGTCACTGGTGACAGTATGGGGCACCTAAAATAACACTATATAGCATTATACCAGAAGCTGGCGCTCAATGCTATGCAGTTGTCAAGCTATCTCAGTTTTTTGTCCCACATCACCTGATGACTCCCCATTTCAATCAACATCAGTCATTCTTATTATCTTTTCTCCCTTCTTAAATGCCTTTGGAGTGTTTATCAGGTTCATGCAATGATAGCTCACACTGACTGACCACGGTTGTATATTTTCACATGAGGCCTCCTGCAGAGGGAAATAAACCACTGTTTATAACGGCAGCCGGAGCACCGATGAACTGCAATTTGGTTCAGCACTCATCTCAGTGCTTTTCTGGTTAAATGTGGATTCTCATCCAAGCCTTACTTGGGACATTCGAGAGCGGAGCAGCTGCCACTGCAGCCCAAAGTGGACTAACCATCCCTACTTGACATTGTAATATGTGTGCCAAGGTAAAATAATAACTAAGGTTAGCCAAAATGCTATTTGAAAGGCAAATTTCAAAAGATACAAAATGCAATCGCAAATGCTTCTTTTAACACTGTAGTAGGTAAAGGAAAGTTAGAGGAGGTTAAGTGCATTAAGAATAACAAAGGAGAACTGCTGCATAAGATATTGCTGAGGCCTTAAATGGCTACTTTGTTGAGAGTTTTACCAGGGAGGAGGTTACTAATAGGCCGGAAGGTTTACTCAATGACCAGAATGTCTTATCCAATATTGAGATAGGGATAAAGAAATACTGGATAAATTACGTAAACTAAAGACAAATAAGGCAGCAGACCCCGATGGCATATTTCCAAGGAGTTAAGAGAGTCTCCTGCACAGGGTGGTTCTTTAAATCTGTGTCGTGCATTAAAATAATGACATAAAAATAACACTACTGCGGTAGTAAGTAACGATACTGTATTGCACAATACTATGCTGTATCAATATTTTATTAAATATTTAACGAATTATTATATTTAAACGAATTGCATTAATTTTAATGTTTTACTTATGCTGTAGATTGTCACAAATATGAAATTGAAATTGAAATACAAGAAATACTAAAATTGTATTTTACCTTTATGCTTCTTTTGGACTTTTGATGGACATCACATGGTCTTTATCTGATCATATTGCAGAGCATGTGAGCTTGTGAATAATGATTGAAATTGTGTTTAAGCACTTGAATATTTCAATGTGTTAGGTTTTGTGCCTAATACATGGAAGAGTCCATTTTCTGGATTTCCCAGCTACCATTTCTTTCACCATTCTCAATATGAACATAAACTCAGATAAAATTAGGAGTAAAATTATTGTTTCTCCTGCTACCTCTCCATGTGGAGTAATTGATGTGTGTGAATGAAAATGTTTGGTTGATATTACTAAGTACAACCACTAGTGAGCAGACTGGAGTTATCTCCCTGTTTGAAATAACAGCAAAGTGGCTTGAAAAATTTATCTCTCTCTCTACAGGAGAACATTGTCAAGTTAGATGATGTATTGGAGTATGACTGACAGCTTGAAACCTCCAGGCGATATGGAGTACATCACTTCCTCCTGCCTAGGAATTATTTTCTCTGAGCTCTGAATTATTGTAACCTCACATGAAGTACAAATGGGAACTGAAAATCATGTGGTTTCCTCTCCAGTGCAGTTGTTTTGTGCAGAGGAGAATGGGTACAATGTGCAGACTGCATCAATGTGCAGTAATGAAGCAAATGCCAGTGAAACCAACAAGAATTGATATGTGAAACATGTTATTTTTAAACTGTCATTTTAAAATATTTTTTTTTTTACAAAAACAAACCTTGTTCCTTTTCCTTTTTTGTCAGTACATGATTTATGAAGATGTTACATGACGATTACATATTTACAGTGATTCCACAGTTTGTAATGTATGGCAAATGAGTTTACATTATAGTAATAACAGTAACTTGCATTGCTAGCAGTAACTAATATTACTGTGTATAAGATTATATGCCAGTAACTAGTACATAATAAACATTTATAATGTGTTGCCTAAAACTGTCTCTAAAAACATGACATCTGTTTAAGGCCTTGTGCCATACATATTCCTTATACTCCAAATTACATTCTTCTACTGTGTTCTGTAATACCCAGTTTCCCCATTTCTCATCCTGTCTCAGTCCAGGTATTTTTCAGCACGTAGTATTTGGCAGTACATGTACAAGGAGAAAGCCAGGGCAAAAATCTGAAATGGAAAGATTTGGGGTTATAATATTACACAGCGGTTCACTGGTTTGAACTGAGCACTACCAAACAAAAATGAAGTTCAGAGAAGGTTGTGAACAATATATTTTTGTTCTTTTCAAATCTAGTAGACCCTCATTTGAAAAATCACACTGGTAGTGTACTCTGAAAGGGAATGATGTACTGGTGTCATGCATCAAATTCTATACAATATACTGTATTTGCAACTACTTGGACTATGGTACAATTTCTGTTCTTTTGGCTCTACTAGAGCACATTAGATTTTAAATTAAATAATGAATATGAGGTGCAGACTGTCACCTTTAATTAAATCCATATTGGGTGATCAGTGTAGGAATTCTATCCCTTTTTATAATAATAATAATAATAATAATAATAATAATAATAATAATAGTTATTTGTACTCTAGCTGACGCTTGTATCCAAAGCGACTTCGTTCTCGCCACAATGAAGAAAAATCCCCAAACACCTGTCCGACAGATCAGAAACTCTTCAGGAGGCAGGCGTTGTGTCGGTGGCTACTGTCCGCAGACGACTTCACAAACAGATCTACAGTGGCTACACTGCAAGATGCAAACCACTAGTTAGCTGCAAAACAGGATTGCCAGGTTACAGTCTGCTAAAAAGTACCGAAAAGTACCCGCAGAGTTCTGGAGAAAGGTATTGTGGACAGAAAAGACCAAGATTGGCTGCTGCAGGTGATGGCTCACTTGCCTTCATTGAAAATGTAACTGCTGATCGCCGCAGCAGAATTAATTCTGAAGTGAACAGAAGTATCTTCAGTCAATCAAGTTCAATCAAATGCCTCCAAACACATTGGATGCTGCTTCATCCCACAACAAGGCCATGATCCTAAACATACACCAGTGCTCGCTTTTTAATGATGTTCCAAATAGTTAATAGTAGCCTGTCTGAACAGTCCATGACTTTCTATTTTAATTTGAATAAAAAAAATATATATATATTCTCAGCCTCATGATGGCTCCCTTGACTGTCATTGGCACTCTGGTCCTCATGTTGACAAACACAATAACACAAAGTAGGGACGTGATAAATCATCAGTTTTTGTAAACATTTACCATCCCATTTTCTAAATTGTTAACTGTGTAATCGATACTGCTTGTGAACTAGCGGTCGCATCTTATTTATCTTATTTGGAAGAAACTGGAGTAGCCTACTGACAAAAATCCTAAATAGATCCATTTACAGTGGGGTTCAAAAACTTGGGCACCCCTGGTTTAACATGGTTAAACACGAGCACTTTCTGCAAATTTTAAAGCAAGATTATTTTTTATTTTAATTCTTTACTGTTTATAAATTATATAAAAAAGTTTGGGAACCTTTTTGGATTAATCTTTGTTACTTTAAAAAAATATGATTACTAAGGGCCAGACCCAGGTGATTTACTCAGTAGGGCTTCAATGAGCCAGGTGAATATAATTCCAGGACTGAACTTCTTATTCTGAAGTAAGTATCCAAATGCAGTGGCTGTTTTGTCTGGTGTTAATAACCATGGGTTTCTCTAAACAGTTGTCCAAGGATGTCAAGATCTATCCATTATCTGAACCTGCTCATCCTGAACAGGGTCGCAGGGGGGCTGGAGCCTATCCCAGCATACATTGGCCTAAAGGCAAGAATACACCCTGGACAGGTCGCCAGTCCATCGCAGGGCACACACACCATTCCCTCACACACTCATACCCACGGGCAATTTAGACTCTCAAATCAGCCTAACCTGCATAGCTTTGGACTGTGGGAGGAAACCGGAGTACCCAGAGGAAACCCACGCAGACACGGGGAGAACATGCTCTCCACACAGAGAGGCCCTGGCTGACCTGGCTTCGAAGCCAGGACCTCCTTGCTGAGAGGCAGCAGTGCTACCCACTGCACCATCCGTGCCTCCTGGATGTCAAGATGAAGATGGTTAATTTCCACCAAGAAGGAGAAGGCTACAAATAGCACTCTCACGTTTCAAACTACCTATTTATTTCCACCGTCAGAAACATTATTAGAAAATGGAAGATGAACAGTTGAAGTCAAGGCAAGGTCTGGAAGTCCAAGAAATATTTCAGATAGAATGGCCTGAGACCGGGTGAGAAATGCTCAGAAGAATCTACACACTGCAAGAGAGCTGTAAAAAAGAATAGCAGACACAGGTGTAGCTGCTCATAGGACAACAATACAACAAATACAACAGTAAACAACAAAGACCTACATGGCAGAGCTGCTAGAAAGCAGCCTTTCCTCCAACCTCAACACAAAATTAAGTGTCTGAAGCATGAAAAAACAAACATTGAGCCTTTTGGAAAAATGCGCTTTGGGCTGACAAAATCAAAAATGAACTTTTTGGCCACCAATAAAGTATGTTTGAAGAAAAAAGGGTGAAGTCTTTGTAGAAAAGAACATCTTGCCAACTGTTAAGCATGGAGGTGGATCTATTATGCTTTGGAGTTGTGTGGCAGCTGGGGGCACAGGAAATATTGTGCGAGTGGAAGGAAGAAATATTAAGAAATTCTAGAGACTAATGTTCAAAGGTCAGTCCAGACATTGAAGTTGAAGCGAGGCTGGGTATTCCAGCAAGGCAATGATCCAAAACATACCTCAAAAAATCAACCATGAAGTACCACCAAGAGAGACGTGTGAAGGTTTTGGAATTGTTGGAATGGTTTGCAATGGTTTTGGTATTATTCAAAATCTGTGGATAGATCTCAAACATGCCATACATGGAAGGAGTATAATTTAAGAGTATTTTAAGAAGTGTTCTGCTAGGAAGAATGGGGGAAAATTCTAAAAGTGAGGATTGAAAGGCTCTTAGCTGGCAAAGGGAACGTTTGCAAGCTGTTATAGTTGCCCGAGGAGGAGGCCCACATACAGGCAAAGACAGTATGCAGCTTTTAGTGCCAAAAAGCTTTTGGAAAATTGTTTTTCAGGCAGTGCAAAGCTAATTCAGGATGTGGAAAGGGGAAGTAGTATCAGAAGGTCCTCTACATCAGCTCAGCCCCAGGTTTGAAGCAGAGCAATCCAAGCACCACACCTACTGGTTCAGTAGGCACACACCTGTACTACGTTGTGAACTAGTCCAGGCTTTTAAAATGTGTGCTCTTTCTGCAGTAGGTGTCTGAGACCTGGGAGCCATGGTATGAGAGGCAGTGCAACATGCACTAAACACTAGAAAAGCTATAGAGCCGAAAAGCTACAGTTAGTTTTTTTAGTTTTTTATTATTATTTTAGTTTGTTATTTCGATCCAGTGAGGGTGAAGACCTTTTGTTTATTTTTAGAGATTGCCCTTGCTCCCTCTCACATAAAATGCCGGTGCAATCCAAAAGTATGCTCGTCTCCACAGTGCGTGGCCAAGGGAGATCCCTCAGAGAGAGACAGTTTTCTGTTGTGGTTCTTAATTTATTTATCCTCAAGTTCAGTTCATCACTCAGTGTGAAAGAGTAAGACGTTGCTGGCCGGCTGAAAAGTGGCCAGCTCCGAGCGGCTAGCTGAAATACTCGGTTTTAATGTCTTTTGCCTTTTATATTTGAGTTTACTATGTTATTATTTTTGCCCAGAACATGTGAGGGTGTGCCCAATATGGATCTAAATCCTCAAATCCAAGGTGTCTGCACTTAGTCTTATATTCATCATTTAATTCTAAATCTAATGTGCTGGAGTACAGAGTCAAAATAACTGAGAGTGTACCAATGTCCAAATAGCTAAGGACTGCACTGTAAATATATGTAAAAGTATGACGAAAATGACCAGGATTGCATTACCTGGACTATTCCAATGCAGACTCCAAAAATAAGGACTGAAGTGATGTTGTCCAGTAGCCACCGTCTTGCTTTTTGATAACAGGGCTGAGAGAAAGAATCAGCAATCAGGGTAAACTGGAATCTGGATTCTGGCAACAAACTTTCATGTTTACATGTAACTGTTAATGTTTGCCTCCTGATGTACTGTGAAAGTTGTGACCATATTAACCAATGGAAACCTCATTTCAATCACATATCAGTATCACACCAAGGACCTTCATTTGAAGCAAAAGGCTCAAGTGTTTGAGTGAGTCGGGAGTTCTGTCATGCAGAAGATTTTTCCAGTGACTGACCTCATTCCATCCATTTTTGCAGGGGTCCTCTCCATTGCAGCAGGATAATGGGAGTGCTTTACTGTCACTAACTTCTCGCAATATGGAGTGCCAGTCTGTCTGATTGGTCACTCCACAGCACTTAAACTGAGGGGAGAAATATAGACACTGTGGCCTTTTGTGGAATCTGTCATTTTCTTTCTGCTTGTGTCCTTTTCCTCCCCACTCACCATTTTCTGCACACTGTCCCATGATTTCTGCAGCCCGGAATTGGTCTCGTAATCTTCCATTCCTTTCTTTAACTCATTTTGTGCCTTTGTATCAAGCTGAGGGCAAAAAAACAAAACAAGGGTAACACCCTGTGAACGTGACTGGTAAAAAAAGGTGAGTGGTGAATGCGGCCATATTTACAATACGTGCTATTGCTTAAGAGTTATTGGTCACTCAGAAACTAGAAGACTTGCAAATTACAACAGACCCATCTGTCCATCTTCACACAAACTTTGCATACATTTAAATAACAATACATTGATTAAGAAACAACGAAAGTGTAATTGCAGCTATAGACAATTAGCAAATGCAGAAAAATGGTAAAGAGTATAAGAGTAATTATTTGGATCAAAGATTTGTTGTTGCTGTTGGCAGATACAAATGGCAGATAATTAATTTTTGGGATTTATTTGGTTGGGGGGGGCTGACTCCAGAGAATGACAATCTCACCTGTTCATGGAAAATGTGCAGTACGAGTGTCAGAGTCACTTCTGTTATAACCAGGACAAGGAGGATTACAAAGAACTGAGGGGAGACAGAGAACATGGTTAACATGCTGACTGGTGGTTAACATCCTCTCAGTGCACTGGGAGGGAAGAGGACAGTTCAGAAACTGGTATCGTAAGTTTGTCTGGTATTTTGTGTCTTGTTACTTATATGTGCGTGTACAATTCTGTTCCTTTGCCAACAGGCTGAAAGCAGCAGTGCCTGCTAATTCATGTACATGAGGAGACATTTATACTAGTCTGGCATTTATAAACTGGCACTAAAGTGTTGAATGCTTTGAAGAGGTTTTGTGTTAAACAGAAACTAAACCCAGCGCACATCTTTGTGACATCAGCAAGTCCCACCTTACCGTCATCAGTAGACAACGTTGCTCCTTGAGGGCGCCCAGGCAGCCCAAGAACCCAGTGATCATGGTGACTCCCCCAGCCACTAGGAGCAGGTTTGCAGCAGAGAGGGAGGGGAAGGAGAGCGGGAGGGAAGAGAACTCTGACTGTGTGAAGGACAGCCACACCCCCACCCCAAACAAGCCGCATCCTCCTAGCTGCATGAAGGCAAAGGAAATCTTCAAATCTTCACATTTATATTACTCAGTTCTCTCTGTGAGCACAGCAGTTTCCATTAAAGATATAAAACATGCTACTTTGATGATACTTTAGCATTGTAACTTTTTCAGGTTGCTTTTTACATGCAAAAACATTTTGAGAAGACTTATTAGTCTGTAGTTAACCCTGCTGAAAAAAAAACAGGTCAAGCTAGGTTTTGAAAAAGCTGGTAGCTGGTTGACCAGTTCATCCCAGCTCCATACTCAACATGGTTTGACCAGCTGAAGTTATGTTTTGAAACAGCTGGTAGCTGGATTTTACACCAGGGAATATTTCAATATGTTTGAAATATTGGGATGACATCTTGAGATGATTTCATACAGTTGCATTGAAATGGAGACAGTTTGTACTTATTAAAAGGGACTGTTGATCAACATATTTCTCCATGTACTAACCCAGAATATGAGGTTGAAGACAAACATAAGGTATTTCACACAGCACAGACACCTTCGTGACACCGACATTCTGTATAGAGACAAGACGCACAGTTAACACAGCAATGCTGAATCAATTTAAAGGAGTACTTTCTTATGAATGTGCAGTATTGGTTAAAGGAGAATGTGATTGATACACAGATATGCAGGGGTAAAATACAGTAGCGTACTCTTCTTAATGCCCACCATTAGAATGATGTGCATATATTGTGTTTTCTCTTACTCTTGTCTATCTCTCTACACATGTCTGTCTGACTATAGGCCTAACAAGCATATAGTGGATATATTATGTAAGCAATGGGAATATTTTAAGTATATTCTAATCATGCATAGTTTTGAATGGTTATAGCACTTGTAAAGTGCCTGAACTTTGTACGTTCATTGTTTTGCACAAAGGAAGTCAGCCTTCCAAACAGGAAGTAACCACCCTATTTGAGGCACATTACAGGCTGTAAATTAATTTCCGAGATGAATAAGCAAAGCTATAATAAATGGAATTAAATATTTTCTTTAATGCTATTCTAATTCGAATAGCACTATCTTAATTTGCATCCATGTTGCCTCACTGGAAGGGTTAACAAGGATTATATGTGTACTTGTATGTATTTATTCAATCCTTATTTGAATATATATTTGAAGGATTTAATAATGTGAACCAATCAAGAGCAGTATGTAGATATCTCAGC